>NW_027509867.1:10941611-11255482 GCF_051311805.1 Agelaius phoeniceus | reverse complement strand
AAGGCCACCTTTCATCTGACACTCAGACCCTGGGGAAATGACTTCGTTTTCCCATGGAAAATGGCAACCATTTGCAGCCATGTGCCCTGGCCAACAGGGCAATGCCCAGTGAGAAATTTTAAAACTTGGCTGCATTCTTCCACAACTAAAGCTGCCGGCAACAAGGAGCTTGCAAGTCCTTAGATCCCCAAAGGCCACCTTTCATTGATACCCAGACTCTGGAAAAGGCCTTCTTTTCCCCATGGAAAATGGGGTCAGTTTGAGGCCACTCGCCCTGGCCATCTGCATCGTTCCCTGTGGGAAATTGGCAATCTTGGCTGATTTTCTCCAAAACTAAAGATGCTGGCAACGAGGACCCTGCAAGTCCTTCGTTCTCCAAAAGCCACCTTTCATTGATTCCCAGACCCTGGAGACGTGACTTCATTTTCCCCATGGAAAATGGGGTCAGTTTGAGGCCACTTGCCCTGGCCATCTGCATCGTTCCCTGTGGGAAATTGGCAAACTTGGCTGATTTTCTCCAAATCTAAAGATGCTGGCAACGAGGACCCTGCAAGTCCATAGGGCTCCAGATGCCACCTTTCATCTGATACCCAGACCCTGGGCCAATGACTTCATTTTGCCCATGGAAAATGGCCTCCATTTGACGCCTCTCGCCCTGACCAAGAGGGTGGGGCCTAGCAATATATTTGCAATCTTTGCTGGATTTCTCCAAATCTAAAGGTGCCAGTAAGAAGTACCCTGCAAGTCCTCAAAGCCCCAAAGGCCACCTTTCATCTGACACCCAGGCCCTTGGGATAGGACTTCTTTTTCCCATGGGAAATGGCCTCCGTTTGCAGCCCCTCACCCTGGCAGAAAGTGGGGAGCCAAGCTAGAATGACGCAATCTCTGCCGGATTTTTCCAAAAGAAAAGCTGGCAGCAACCTGGACCCTGTAAATACTTAGAGCCTCAAAGGCCACCTTGAACATATTACTGAGACCCTGGGTGAAGGACATTTTTCCCATGGAAAATGGCCTTCAATTTTGGCCATTTGGCCTGGCAGGCAGGGCAGTGTCAAGCGAGAAATTTGCAAACTGTGCTGGATTCTTCCAAAAGGAAAGCTGCCAGCAATGAGGACGCTGCCAGTCCTTAGAGCCCCAAAAGCCACCTTTCACCTGATACCCAGACCCTGGGCCAATGACTTCATTTTGCCCATGGAAAATGGCCTCCATTTCTGGCCTCTCACCCTGACCAACAGGGTGGGGCCCAGCAAGAAATTTGCAATCGTTGCTGGATTTCTCCAAATCTAAAGCTGCTGCCACTTGTTATTGTTCTATTTCTCTAGAGTCCCATAATACTGTTATCAGATTTCTAAAGTCCATACCTCCTCAGTGTGTTCTTATGGCTGCAGATCTTCACAGCACAGACGCTTTCTTCTGCATGCTGTTCTTTCCCAGTTCAGGGCTCCTTCAAGGCTCTCCCTGAATGGCTAACCCGCCCCCTTTTATCCCAGTTCTCTTCAATGGTCCCAGCTGCAGCCCATCAAGGACAACCCGGAGCTCTGGGGCAAAGCCTCTATACAGATATTCAAATACAATACATTTCCTCTACTATAGCCAGTAAGTAGTACCCTGCAAGTCCTTAGAGCCCCAAAGGCCACCTTTCATCTGACACTCAGACCCTGGGGAAAGGAACTTCTTTTTCCCATGCAAAATGGCAACTCTTTGCAGCCACGTGCCCTGGCCAACAGGGCAGTGCCCAGTGAGAAATTTTTAACCTTGGCTGGATTCCTCCACAACTAAAGCTGGCAGCAACTAGGAGCTTGCAAGTCCTTAGAGGCCCAAAAGCCACCTTTCGTTGATACCCAGACCCTGGGGACATGACTTCATTTTCCCCATGGAAAATTGGTTCAGTTTGAGGACACTCGGCCTGGCCATCGGCATCGTTCCCTGTGTGAAATTTGCAAACTTGGCTGATTTTCTCCAAAACTAAAGCTGCTGGCAACGAGGACCCTGCAACTCCTTAAGGTCCCAGATGCCACCTTTCATCTGATACCCAGACCCTGGGCCAATGACTTCATTTTCCCCATGGAAAATGGCCTCCATTTCTGGCCTCTCGCCCTGAGCAATAGTGTCGGGTCCAGCAAGAAATTTGAAATCTTTGCTGCATTTCTCAAAATATAAAGCTCCCAGTGAGAAGTAATCTGCAAGTCCTTTGAGCTCCAAAAGCCACCTTTCATTGATTCCTAGACCCTGGAGACGTGACTTCATTTTCCCCATGGAAAATGGGGTCATTTTGAGGTTGCTCGACCTGGCCATCTGCATCGTTCCCTGTGGGAAATTGGCAAACTTGGCTGATTTTCTCCAAAACTAAAGATGCTGGCAACGAGGACCCTGCAAGTCCATAGGGCTCCAGATGCCACCTTTCATCTGATACCCAGACCCTGGGCCAATGACTTCATTTTCCCCATGGAAAATGGCCTCCATTTGACGCCTCTCGCCCTGACCAAGAGGGTGGGGCCCAGCAATATATTTGCAATCTTTGCTGGATTTCTCCAAATCTAAAGGTGCCAGTAAGAAGTACCCTGCAAGTCCTCAAAGCCCCAAAGGCCACCTTTCATCTGACACCCAGAGCCTGGGGATAGGACTTCTTCTTCCCATGGGAAATGGCCTCCGTTTGCAGCCCCTCACCCTGGCAGAAAGTGGGGAGCCAAGCTAGAATGACGCAATCTCTGCTGGATTTTTCCAAAAGAAAAGCTGGCAGCAACCTGGACCCTGTAAATACTTAGAGCCTCAAAGGCCACCTTGAACATATTACTGAGACCCTGGGTGAAGGACATTTTTCCCATGGAAAATGGCCTTCAATTTTGGCCATTTGGCCTGGCAGGCAGGGCAGTGTCAAGCGAGAAATTTGCAAACTGTGCTGGATTCTTCCAAAAGGAAAGCTGCCAGCAACTAGGACGCTGCAACTCCTTAGAGCCCCAAAGGCCACCTTTCATCTGACACTCAGACCCTGGGGAAATGACTTCGTTTTCCCATGGAAAATGGCAACCATTTGCAGCCATGTGCCCTGGCCAACAGGGCAATGCCCAGTGAGAAATTTTAAAACTTGGCTGCATTCTTCCACAACTAAAGCTGCCGGCAACAAGGAGCTTGCAAGTCCTTAGATCCCCAAAGGCCACCTTTCATTGATACCCAGACTCTGGAAAAGGCCTTCTTTTCCCCATGGAAAATGGGGTCAGTTTGAGGCCACTCGCCCTGGCCATCTGCATCGTTCCCTGTGGGAAATTGGCAAACTTGGATGATTTTCTCCAAAACTAAAGATGCTGGCAACGAGGACCCTGCAAGTCCTTCGTGCTCCAAAAGCCACCTTTCATTGATTCCCAGACCCTGGAGACGTGACTTCATTTTCCCCATGGAAAATGGGGTCAGTTTGAGGCCACTTGCCCTGGCCATCTGCATCGTTCCCTGTGGGAAATTGGCAAACTTGGCTGATTTTCTCCAAAACTATAGCACTGGCAACGAGGACCCTGCAAGTCCTTAGGGCTCCAGATGCCACCTTTCATCTGATACCCAGACCCTGGGCCAATGACTTCATTTTGCCCATGGAAAATGGCCTCCATTTCTGGCCTCTCACCCTGACCAAGAGGGTGGGGCCCAGCAATATATTTGCAATCTTTGCTGGATTTCTCCAAATCTAAAGGTGCCAGTAAGAAGTACCCTGCAAGTCCTCAAAGCCCCAAAGGCCACCTTTCATCTGACACCCAGGCCCTTGGGATAGGACTTCTTTTTCCCATGGGAAATGGCCTCCGTTTGCAGCCCCTCACCCTGGCAGAAAGTGGGGAGCCAAGCTAGAATGACGCAATCTCTGCCGGATTTTTCCAAAAGAAAAGCTGGCAGCAACCTGGACCCTGTAAATACTTAGAGCCTCAAAGGCCACCTTGAACATATTACTGAGACCCTGGGTGAAGGACATTTTTCCCATGGAAAATGGCCTTCAATTTTGGCCATTTGGCCTGGCAGGCAGGGCAGTGTCAAGCGAGAAATTTGCAAACTGTGCTGGATTCTTCCAAAAGGAAAGCTGCCAGCAATGAGGACGCTGCCAGTCCTTAGAGCCCCAAAAGCCACCTTTCACGTGATACCCAGACCCTGGGCCAATGACTTCATTTTGCCCATGGAAAATGGCCTCCATTTCTGGCCTCTCACCCTGACCAACAGGGTGGGGCCCAGCAAGAAATTTGCAATCGTTGCTGGGTTTCTCCAAATCTAAAGCTGCTGCCACTTGTTATTGTTCTATTTCTCTAGAGTCCCATAATGCTGTTATCAGATTTCTAAAGTCCATACCTCCTCGGTGTGTTCTTATGGCTGCAGATCTTCACAGCACAGACGCTTTCTTCTGCATGCTGTTCTTTCCCAGTTCAGGGCTCCTTCAAGGCTCTCCCTGAATGGCTAACCCGCCCCCTTTTATCCCAGTTCTCTTCAATGGTCCCAGCTGCAGCCCATCAAGGACAACCCGGAGCTCTGGGGCAAAGCCTCTATACAGATATTCAAATACAATACATTTCCTCTACTCTAGCCAGTAAGTAGTACCCTGCAAGTCCTTAGAGCCCCAAAGGCCACCTTTCATCTGACACTCAGACCCTGGGGAAAGGAACTTCTTTTTCCCATGCAAAATGGCAACTCTTTGCAGCCACGTGCCCTGGCCAACAGGGCAGTGCCCAGTGAGAAATTTTTAACCTTGGCTGGATTCCTCCACAACTAAAGCTGGCAGCAACTAGGAGCTTGCAAGTCCTTAGAGGCCCAAAAGCCACCTTTCATTGATTCCTAGACCCTGGAGACGTGACTTCATTTTCCCCATGGAAAATGGGGTCATTTTGAGGTTGCTCGACCTGGCCATCTGCATCGTTCCCTGTGGGAAATTGGCAAACTTGGCTGATTTTCTCCAAAACTAAAGATGCTGGCAACGAGGACCCTGCAACTCCTTAAGGTCCCAGATGCCACCTTTCATCTGATACCCAGACCCTGGGCCAATGACTTCATTTTGCCCATGGAAAATGGCCTCCATTTGACGCCTCTCGCCCTGACCAAGAGGGTGGGGCCCAGCAATATATTTGCAATCTTTGCTGGATTTCTCCAAATCTAAAGGTGCCAGTAAGAAGTACCCTGCAAGTCCTCAAAGCCCCAAAGGCCACCTTTCATCTGACACCCAGAGCCTGGGGATAGGACTTCTTCTTCCCATGGGAAATGGCCTCCGTTTGCAGCCCCTCACCCTGGCAGAAAGTGGGGAGCCAAGCTAGAATGACGCAATCTCTGCTGGATTTTTCCAAAAGAAAAGCTGGCAGCAACCTGGACCCTGTAAATACTTAGAGCCTCAAAGGCCACCTTGAACATATTACTGAGACCCTGGGTGAAGGACATTTTTCCCATGGAAAATGGCCTTCAATTTTGGCCATTTGGCCTGGCAGGCAGGGCAGTGTCAAGCGAGAAATTTGCAAACTGTGCTGGATTCTTCCAAAATGAAAGCTGCCAGCAACTAGGACGCTGCAACTCCTTAGAGCCCCAAAGGCCACCTTTCATCTGACACTCAGACCCTGGGGAAATGACTTCGTTTTCCCATGGAAAATGGCAACCATTTGCAGCCATGTGCCCTGGCCAACAGGGCAATGCCCAGTGAGAAATTTTAAAACTTGGCTGCATTCTTCCACAACTAAAGCTGCCGGCAACAAGGAGCTTGCAAGTCCTTAGATCCCCAAAGGCCACCTTTCATTGATACCCAGACTCTGGAAAAGGCCTTCTTTTCCCCATGGAAAATGGGGTCAGTTTGAGGCCACTCGCCCTGGCCATCTGCATCGTTCCCTGTGGGAAATTGGCAAACTTGGATGATTTTCTCCAAAACTAAAGATGCTGGCAACGAGGACCCTGCAAGTCCTTCGTGCTCCAAAAGCCACCTTTCATTGATTCCCAGACCCTGGAGACGTGACTTCATTTTCCCCATGGAAAATGGGGTCAGTTTGAGGCCACTTGCCCTGGCCATCTGCATCGTTCCCTGTGGGAAATTGGCAAACTTGGCTGATTTTCTCCAAAACTATAGCACTGGCAACGAGGACCCTGCAAGTCCTTAGGGCTCCAGATGCCACCTTTCATCTGATACCCAGACCCTGGGCCAATGACTTCATTTTGCCCATGGAAAATGGCCTGCATTTGACGCCTCTCGCCCTGACCAAGAGGGTGGGGCCCAGCAATATATTTGCAATCTTTGCTGGATTTCTCCAAATCTAAAGGTGCCAGTAAGAAGTACCCTGCAAGTCCTTAAAGCCCCAAAGGCCACCTTTCATCTGACACCCAGAGCCTGGGGATAGGACTTCTTTTTCCCATGGGAAATGGCCTCCGTTTGCAGCCCCTCACCCTGGCAGAAAGTGGGGAGCCAAGCTAGAATGACGCAATCTCTGCCGGATTTTTCCAAAAGAAAAGCTGGCAGCAACCTGGACCCTGTAAATACTTAGAGCCTCAAAGGCCACCTTGAACATATTACTGAGACCCTGGGTGAAGGACATTTTTCCCATGGAAAATGGCCTTCAATTTTGGCCATTTGGCCTGGCAGGCAGGGCAGTGTCAAGCGAGAAATTTGCAAACTGTGCTGGATTCTTCCAAAAGGAAAGCTGCCAGCAATGAGGACGCTGCCAGTCCTTAGAGCCCCAAAAGCCACCTTTCACCTGATACCCAGACCCTGGGCCAATGACTTCATTTTGCCCATGGAAAATGGCCTCCATTTCTGGCCTCTCACCCTGACCAACAGGGTGGGGCCCAGCAAGAAATTTGCAATCGTTGCTGGGTTTCTCCAAATCTAAAGCTGCTGCCACTTGTTATTGTTCTATTTCTCTAGAGTCCCATAATGCTGTTATCAGATTTCTAAAGTCCATACCTCCTCGGTGTGTTCTTATGGCTGCAGATCTTCACAGCACAGACGCTTTCTTCTGCATGCTGTTCTTTCCCAGTTCAGGGCTCCTTCAAGGCTCTCCCTGAATGGCTAACCCGCCCCCTTTTATCCCAGTTCTCTTCAATGGTCCCAGCTGCAGCCCATCAAGGACAACCCGGAGCTCTGGGGCAAAGCCTCTATACAGATATTCAAATACAATACATTTCCTCTACTATAGCCAGTAAGTAGTACCCTGCAAGTCCTTAGAGCCCCAAAGGCCACCTTTCATCTGACACTCAGACCCTGGGGAAAGGAACTTCTTTTTCCCATGCAAAATGGCAACTCTTTGCAGCCACGTGCCCTGGCCAACAGGGCAGTGCCCAGTGAGAAATTTTTAACCTTGGCTGGATTCCTCCACAACTAAAGCTGGCAGCAACTAGGAGCTTGCAAGTCCTTAGAGGCCCAAAAGCCACCTTTCATTGATTCCTAGACCCTGGAGACGTGACTTCATTTTCCCCATGGAAAATGGGGTCATTTTGAGGTTGCTCGACCTGGCCATCTGCATCGTTCCCTGTGGGAAATTGGCAAACTTGGCTGATTTTCTCCAAAACTAAAGATGCTGGCAACGAGGACCCTGCAACTCCTTAAGGTCCCAGATGCCACCTTTCATCTGATACCCAGACCCTGGGCCAATGACTTCATTTTGCCCATGGAAAATGGCCTCCATTTGACGCCTCTCGCCCTGACCAAGAGGGTGGGGCCCAGCAATATATTTGCAATCTTTGCTGGATTTCTCCAAATCTAAAGGTGCCAGTAAGAAGTACCCTGCAAGTCCTCAAAGCCCCAAAGGCCACCTTTCATCTGACACCCAGAGCCTGGGGATAGGACTTCTTCTTCCCATGGGAAATGGCCTCCGTTTGCAGCCCCTCACCCTGGCAGAAAGTGGGGAGCCAAGCTAGAATGACGCAATCTCTGCTGGATTTTTCCAAAAGAAAAGCTGGCAGCAACCTGGACCCTGTAAATACTTAGAGCCTCAAAGGCCACCTTGAACATATTACTGAGACCCTGGGTGAAGGACATTTTTCCCATGGAAAATGGCCTTCAATTTTGGCCATTTGGCCTGGCAGGCAGGGCAGTGTCAAGCGAGAAATTTGCAAACTGTGCTGGATTCTTCCAAAAGGAAAGCTGCCAGCAACTAGGACGCTGCAACTCCTTAGAGCCCCAAAGGCCACCTTTCATCTGACACTCAGACCCTGGGGAAATGACTTCGTTTTCCCATGGAAAATGGCAACCATTTGCAGCCATGTGCCCTGGCCAACAGGGCAATGCCCAGTGAGAAATTTTAAAACTTGGCTGCATTCTTCCACAACTAAAGCTGCCGGCAACAAGGAGCTTGCAAGTCCTTAGATCCCCAAAGGCCACCTTTCATTGATACCCAGACTCTGGAAAAGGCCTTCTTTTCCCCATGGAAAATGGGGTCAGTTTGAGGCCACTCGCCCTGGCCATCTGCATCGTTCCCTGTGGGAAATTGGCAAACTTGGATGATTTTCTCCAAAACTAAAGATGCTGGCAACGAGGACCCTGCAAGTCCTTCGTGCTCCAAAAGCCACCTTTCATTGATTCCCAGACCCTGGAGACGTGACTTCATTTTCCCCATGGAAAATGGGGTCAGTTTGAGGCCACTTGCCCTGGCCATCTGCATCGTTCCCTGTGGGAAATTGGCAAACTTGGCTGATTTTCTCCAAAACTATAGCACTGGCAACGAGGACCCTGCAAGTCCTTAGGGCTCCAGATGCCACCTTTCATCTGATACCCAGACCCTGGGCCAATGACTTCATTTTGCCCATGGAAAATGGCCTGCATTTGACGCCTCTCGCCCTGACCAAGAGGGTGGGGCCCAGCAATATATTTGCAATCTTTGCTGGATTTCTCCAAATCTAAAGGTGCCAGTAAGAAGTACCCTGCAAGTCCTTAAAGCCCCAAAGGCCACCTTTCATCTGACACCCAGGCCCTTGGGATAGGACTTCTTCTTCCCATGGGAAATGGCCTCCGTTTGCAGCCCCTCACCCTGGCAGAAAGTGGGGAGCCAAGCTAGAATGACGCAATCTCTGCCGGATTTTTCCAAAAGAAAAGCTGGCAGCAACCTGGACCCTGTAAATACTTAGAGCCTCAAAGGCCACCTTGAACATATTACTGAGACCCTGGGTGAAGGACATTTTTCCCATGGAAAATGGCCTTCAATTTTGGCCATTTGGCCTGGCAGGCAGGGCAGTGTCAAGCGAGAAATTTGCAAACTGTGCTGGATTCTTCCAAAAGGAAAGCTGCCAGCAATGAGGACGCTGCCAGTCCTTAGAGCCCCAAAAGCCACCTTTCACCTGATACCCAGACCCTGGGCCAATGACTTCATTTTGCCCATGGAAAATGGCCTCCATTTCTGGCCTCTCACCCTGACCAACAGGGTGGGGCCCAGCAAGAAATTTGCAATCGTTGCTGGATTTCTCCAAATCTAAAGCTGCTGCCACTTGTTATTGTTCTATTTCTCTAGAGTCCCATAATGCTGTTATCAGATTTCTAAAGTCCATACCTCCTCGGTGTGTTCTTATGGCTGCAGATCTTCACAGCACAGACGCTTTCTTCTGCATGCTGTTCTTTCCCAGTTCAGGGCTCCTTCAAGGCTCTCCCTGAATGGCTAACCCGCCCCCTTTTATCCCAGTTCTCTTCAATGGTCCCAGCTGCAGCCCATCAAGGACAACCCGGAGCTCTGGGGCAAAGCCTCTATACAGATATTCAAATACAATACATTTCCTCTACTATAGCCAGTAAGTAGTACCCTGCAAGTCCTTAGAGCCCCAAAGGCCACCTTTCATCTGACACTCAGACCCTGGGGAAAGGAACTTCTTTTTCCCATGCAAAATGGCAACTCTTTGCAGCCACGTGCCCTGGCCAACAGGGCAGTGCCCAGTGAGAAATTTTTAACCTTGGCTGGATTCCTCCACAACTAAAGCTGGCAGCAACTAGGAGCTTGCAAGTCCTTAGAGGCCCAAAAGCCACCTTTCATTGATACCCAGACCCTGGGGACATGACTTCATTTTCCCCATGGAAAATTGGTTCAGTTTGAGGACACTCGGCCTGGCCATCGGCATCGTTCCCTGTGTGAAATTTGCAAACTTGGCTGATTTTCTCCAAAACTAAAGCTGCTGGCAACGAGGACCCTGCAACTCCTTAAGGTCCCAGATGCCACCTTTCATCTGATACCCAGACCCTGGGCCAATGACTTCATTTTCCCCATGGAAAATGGCCTCCATTTCTGGCCTCTCGCCCTGAGCAATAGTGTCGGGTCCAGCAAGAAATTTGAAATCTTTGCTGCATTTCTCAAAATATAAAGCTCCCAGTGAGAAGTAATCTGCAAGTCCTTTGAGCTCCAAAAGCCACCTTTCATTGATTCCTAGACCCTGGAGACGTGACTTCATTTTGCCCATGGAAAATGGGGTCATTTTGAGGTTGCTCGCCCTGGCCATCTGCATCGTTCCCTGTGGGAAATTGGCAAACTTGGCTGATTTTCTCCAAAACTAAAGATGCTGGCAACGAGGACCCTGCAAGTCCATAGGGCTCCAGATGCCACCTTTCATCTGATACCCAGACCCTGGGCCAATGACTTCATTTTGCCCATGGAAAATGGCCTCCATTTGACGCCTCTCGCCCTGACCAAGAGGGTGGGGCCCAGCAATATATTTGCAATCTTTGCTGGATTTCTCCAAATCTAAAGGTGCCAGTAAGAAGTACCCTGCAAGTCCTCAAAGCCCCAAAGGCCACCTTTCATCTGACACCCAGAGCCTGGGGATAGGACTTCTTCTTCCCATGGGAAATGGCCTCCGTTTGCAGCCCCTCACCCTGGCAGAAAGTGGGGAGCCAAGCTAGAATGACGCAATCTCTGCTGGATTTTTCCAAAAGAAAAGCTGGCAGCAACCTGGACCCTGTAAATACTTAGAGCCTCAAAGGCCACCTTGAACATATTACTGAGACCCTGGGTGAAGGACATTTTTCCCATGGAAAATGGCCTTCAATTTTGGCCATTTGGCCTGGCAGGCAGGGCAGTGTCAAGCGAGAAATTTGCAAACTGTGCTGGATTCTTCCAAAAGGAAAGCTGCCAGCAACTAGGACGCTGCAACTCCTTAGAGCCCCAAAGGCCACCTTTCATCTGCCACTCAGACCCTGGGGAAATGACTTCGTTTTCCCATGGAAAATGGCAACCATTTGCAGCCATCTGCCCTGGCCAACAGGGCAATGCCCAGTGAGAAATTTTAAAACTTGGCTGCATTCTTCCACAACTAAAGCTGCCGGCAACAAGGAGCTTGCAAGTCCTTAGATCCCCAAAGGCCACCTTTCATTGATACCCAGACTCTGGAAAAGGCCTTCTTTTCCCCATGGAAAATGGGGTCAGTTTGAGGCCACTCGCCCTGGCCATCTGCATCGTTCCCTGTGGGAAATTGGCAATCTTGGCTGATTTTCTCCAAAACTAAAGATGCTGGCAACGAGGACCCTGCAAGTCCTTCGTGCTCCAAAAGCCACCTTTCATTGATTCCCAGACCCTGGAGACGTGACTTCATTTTCCCCATGGAAAATGGGGTCAGTTTGAGGCCACTTGCCCTGGCCATCTGCATCGTTCCCTGTGGGAAATTGGCAAACTTGGCTGATTTTCTCCAAAACTATAGCACTGGCAACGAGGACCCTGCAAGTCCTTAGGGCTCCAGATGCCACCTTTCATCTGATACCCAGACCCTGGGCCAA
The DNA here is from genome assembly GCF_051311805.1 of Agelaius phoeniceus. Classification (NCBI taxonomy): domain Eukaryota; kingdom Metazoa; phylum Chordata; class Aves; order Passeriformes; family Icteridae; genus Agelaius; species Agelaius phoeniceus. Next base: position 11,243,802 of record NW_027509867.1, on the reverse strand, counting down.
TGACTTCATTTTCCCCATGGAAAATGGCCTCCATTTGACGCCTCTCGCCCTGACCAAGAGGGTGGGGCCCAGCAATATATTTGCAATCTTTGCTGGATTTCTCCAAATCTAAAGGTGCCAGTAAGAAGTACCCTGCAAGTCCTTAAAGCCCCAAAGGCCACCTTTCATCTGACACCCAGGCCCTTGGGATAGGACTTCTTCTTCCCATGGGAAATGGCCTCCGTTTGCAGCCCCTCACCCTGGCAGAAAGTGGGGAGCCAAGCTAGAATGACGCAATCTCTGCCGGATTTTCCAAAAGAAAAGCTGGCAGCAACCTGGACCCTGTAAATACTTAGAGCCTCAAAGGCCACCTTGAACATATTACTGAGACCCTGGGTGAAGGACATTTTTCCCATGGAAAATGGCCTTCAATTTTGGCCATTTGGCCTGGCAGGCAGGGCAGTGTCAAGCGAGAAATTTGCAAACTGTGCTGGATTCTTCCAAAAGGAAAGCTGCCAGCAATGAGGACGCTGCCAGTCCTTAGAGCCCCAAAAGCCACCTTTCACCTGATACCCAGACCCTGGGCCAATGACTTCATTTTGCCCATGGAAAATGGCCTCCATTTCTGGCCTCTCACCCTGACCAACAGGGTGGGGCCCAGCAAGAAATTTGCAATCGTTGCTGGGTTTCTCCAAATCTAAAGCTGCTGGCAACGAGGACCCTGCAACTCCTTAAGGTCCCAGATGCCACCTTTCATCTGATACCCAGACCCTGGGCCAATGACTTCATTTTCCCCATGGAAAATGGCCTCCATTTCTGGCCTCTCGCCCTGAGCAATAGTGTCGGGTCCAGCAAGAAATTTGAAGTCTTTGCTGCATTTCTCAAAATATAAAGCTCCCAGTGAGAAGTAATCTGCAAGTCCTTTGAGCTCCAAAAGCCACCTTTCATTGATTCCTAGACCCTGGAGACGTGACTTCATTTTCCCCATGGAAAATGGGGTCATTTTGAGGTTGCTCGACCTGGCCATCTGCATCGTTCCCTGTGGGAAATTGGCAAACTTGGCTGATTTTCTCCAAAACTAAAGATGCTGGCAACGAGGACCCTGCAAGTCCATAGGGCTCCAGATGCCACCTTTCATCTGATACCCAGACCCTGGGCCAATGACTTCATTTTCCCCATGGAAAATGGCCTCCATTTGACGCCTCTCGCCCTGACCAAGAGGGTGGGGCCCAGCAATATATTTGCAATCTTTGCTGGATTTCTCCAAATCTAAAGGTGCCAGTAAGAAGTACCCTGCAAGTCCTCAAAGCCCCAAAGGCCACCTTTCATCTGACACCCAGAGCCTGGGGATAGGACTTCTTCTTCCCATGGGAAATGGCCTCCGTTTGCAGCCCCTCACCCTGGCAGAAAGTGGGGAGCCAAGCTAGAATGACGCAATCTCTGCCGGATTTTCCAAAAGAAAAGCTGGCAGCAACCTGGACCCTGTAAATACTTAGAGCCTCAAAGGCCACCTTGAACATATTACTGAGACCCTGGGTGAAGGACATTTTTCCCATGGAAAATGGCCTTCAATTTTGGCCATTTGGCCTGGCAGGCAGGGGTGTGACAAGCGAGAAATTTGCAAACTGTGCTGGATTCTTCCAAAAGGAAAGCTGCCAGCAATGAGGACGCTGCCAGTCCTTAGAGCCCCAAAAGCCACCTTTCACCTGATACCCAGACCCTGGGCCAATGACTTCATTTTGCCCATGGAAAATGGCCTCCATTTCTGGCCTCTCACCCTGACCAACAGGGTGGGGCCCAGCAAGAAATTTGCAATCGTTGCTGGATTTCTCCAAATCTAAAGCTGCTGCCACTTGTTATTGTTCTATTTCTCTAGAGTCCCATAATACTGTTATCAGATTTCTAAAGTCCATACCTCCTCGGTGTGTTCTTATGGCTGCAGATCTTCACAGCACAGACGCTTTCTTCTGCATGCTGTTCTTTCCCAGTTCAGGGCTCCTTCAAGGCTCTCCCTGAATGGCTAACCCGCCCCCTTTTATCCCAGTTCTCTTCAATGGTCCCAGCTGCAGCCCATCAAGGACAACCCGGAGCTCTGGGGCAAAGCCTCTATACAGATATTCAAATACAATACATTTCCTCTACTATAGCCAGTAAGTAGTACCCTGCAAGTCCTTAGAGCCCCAAAGGCCACCTTTCATCTGACACTCAGACCCTGGGGAAAGGAACTTCTTTTTCCCATGCAAAATGGCAACTCTTTGCAGCCACGTGCCCTGGCCAACAGGGCAGTGCCCAGTGAGAAATTTTTAACCTTGGCTGGATTCCTCCACAACTAAAGCTGGCAGCAACTAGGAGCTTGCAAGTCCTTAGAGGCCCAAAAGCCACCTTTCATTGATTCCTAGACCCTGGAGACGTGACTTCATTTTCCCCATGGAAAATGGGGTCATTTTGAGGTTGCTCGCCCTGGCCATCTGCATCGTTCCCTGTGGGAAATTGGCAAACTTGGCTGATTTTCTCCAAAACTAAAGCTGCTGGCAACGAGGACCCTGCAACTCCTTAAGGTCCCAGATGCCACCTTTCATCTGATACCCAGACCCTGGGCCAATGACTTCATTTTGCCCATGGAAAATGGCCTCCATTTGACGCCTCTCGCCCTGACCAAGAGGGTGGGGCCCAGCAATATATTTGCAATCTTTGCTGGATTTCTCCAAATCTAAAGGTGCCAGTAAGAAGTACCCTGCAAGTCCTCAAAGCCCCAAAGGCCACCTTTCATCTGACACCCAGAGCCTGGGGATAGGACTTCTTCTTCCCATGGGAAATGGCCTCCGTTTGCAGCCCCTCACCCTGGCAGAAAGTGGGGAGCCAAGCTAGAATGACGCAATCTCTGCTGGATTTTTCCAAAAGAAAAGCTGGCAGCAACCTGGACCCTGTAAATACTTAGAGCCTCAAAGGCCACCTTGAACATATTACTGAGACCCTGGGTGAAGGACATTTTTCCCATGGAAAATGGCCTTCAATTTTGGCCATTTGGCCTGGCAGGCAGGGCAGTGTCAAGCGAGAAATTTGCAAACTGTGCTGGATTCTTCCAAAAGGAAAGCTGCCAGCAACTAGGACGCTGCAACTCCTTAGAGCCCCAAAGGCCACCTTTCATCTGACACTCAGACCCTGGGGAAATGACTTCGTTTTCCCATGGAAAATGGCAACCATTTGCAGCCATGTGCCCTGGCCAACAGGGCAATGCCCAGTGAGAAATTTTAAAACTTGGCTGCATTCTTCCACAACTAAAGCTGCCGGCAACAAGGAGCTTGCAAGTCCTTAGATCCCCAAAGGCCACCTTTCATTGATACCCAGACTCTGGAAAAGGACTTCTTTTCCCCATGGAAAATGGGGTCAGTTTGAGGCCACTCGCCCTGGCCATCTGCATCGTTCCCTGTGGGAAATTGGCAAACTTGGATGATTTTCTCCAAAACTAAAGATGCTGGCAACGAGGACCCTGCAAGTCCTTCGTGCTCCAAAAGCCACCTTTCATTGATTCCCAGACCCTGGAGACGTGACTTCATTTTCCCCATGGAAAATGGGGTCAGTTTGAGGCCACTTGCCCTGGCCATCTGCATCGTTCCCTGTGGGAAATTGGCAAACTTGGCTGATTTTCTCCAAAACTATAGCACTGGCAACGAGGACCCTGCAAGTCCTTAGGGCTCCAGATGCCACCTTTCATCTGATACCCAGACCCTGGGCCAATGACTTCATTTTGCCCATGGAAAATGGCCTGCATTTGACGCCTCTCGCCCTGACCAAGAGGGTGGGGCCCAGCAATATATTTGCAATCTTTGCTGGATTTCTCCAAATCTAAAGGTGCCAGTAAGAAGTACCCTGCAAGTCCTTAAAGCCCCAAAGGCCACCTTTCATCTGACACCCAGGCCCTTGGGATAGGACTTCTTTTTCCCATGGGAAATGGCCTCCGTTTGCAGCCCCTCACCCTGGCAGAAAGTGGGGAGCCAAGCTAGAATGACGCAATCTCTGCCGGATTTTTCCAAAAGAAAAGCTGGCAGCAACCTGGACCCTGTAAATACTTAGAGCCTCAAAGGCCACCTTGAACATATTACTGAGACCCTGGGTGAAGGACATTTTTCCCATGGAAAATGGCCTTCAATTTTGGCCATTTGGCCTGGCAGGCAGGGCAGTGTCAAGCGAGAAATTTGCAAACTGTGCTGGATTCTTCCAAAAGGAAAGCTGCCAGCAATGAGGACGCTGCCAGTCCTTAGAGCCCCAAAAGCCACCTTTCACGTGATACCCAGACCCTGGGCCAATGACTTCATTTTGCCCATGGAAAATGGCCTCCATTTCTGGCCTCTCACCCTGACCAACAGGGTGGGGCCCAGCAAGAAATTTGCAATCGTTGCTGGGTTTCTCCAAATCTAAAGCTGCTGCCACTTGTTATTGTTCTATTTCTCTAGAGTCCCATAATGCTGTTATCAGATTTCTAAAGTCCATACCTCCTCGGTGTGTTCTTATGGCTGCAGATCTTCACAGCACAGACGCTTTCTTCTGCATGCTGTTCTTTCCCAGTTCAGGGCTCCTTCAAGGCTCTCCCTGAATGGCTAACCCGCCCCCTTTTATCCCAGTTCTCTTCAATGGTCCCAGCTGCAGCCCATCAAGGACAACCCGGAGCTCTGGGGCAAAGCCTCTATACAGATATTCAAATACAATACATTTCCTCTACTCTAGCCAGTAAGTAGTACCCTGCAAGTCCTTAGAGCCCCAAAGGCCACCTTTCATCTGACACTCAGACCCTGGGGAAAGGAACTTCTTTTTCCCATGCAAAATGGCAACTCTTTGCAGCCACGTGCCCTGGCCAACAGGGCAGTGCCCAGTGAGAAATTTTTAACCTTGGCTGGATTCCTCCACAACTAAAGCTGGCAGCAACTAGGAGCTTGCAAGTCCTTAGAGGCCCAAAAGCCACCTTTCATTGATTCCTAGACCCTGGAGACGTGACTTCATTTTCCCCATGGAAAATGGGGTCATTTTGAGGTTGCTCGACCTGGCCATCTGCATCGTTCCCTGTGGGAAATTGGCAAACTTGGCTGATTTTCTCCAAAACTAAAGATGCTGGCAACGAGGACCCTGCAAGTCCATAGGGCTCCAGATGCCACCTTTCATCTGATACCCAGACCCTGGGCCAATGACTTCATTTTCCCCATGGAAAATGGCCTCCATTTGACGCCTCTCGCCCTGACCAAGAGGGTGGGGCCCAGCAATATATTTGCAATCTTTGCTGGATTTCTCCAAATCTAAAGGTGCCAGTAAGAAGTACCCTGCAAGTCCTCAAAGCCCCAAAGGCCACCTTTCATCTGACACCCAGAGCCTGGGGATAGGACTTCTTCTTCCCATGGGAAATGGCCTCCGTTTGCAGCCCCTCACCCTGGCAGAAAGTGGGGAGCCAAGCTAGAATGACGCAATCTCTGCCGGATTTTTCCAAAAGAAAAGCTGGCAGCAACCTGGACCCTGTAAATACTTAGAGCCTCAAAGGCCACCTTGAACATATTACTGAGACCCTGGGTGAAGGACATTTTTCCCATGGAAAATGGCCTTCAATTTTGGCCATTTGGCCTGGCAGGCAGGGCAGTGTCAAGCGAGAAATTTGCAAACTGTGCTGGATTCTTCCAAAAGGAAAGCTGCCAGCAATGAGGACGCTGCCAGTCCTTAGAGCCCCAAAAGCCACCTTTCACCTGATACCCAGACCCTGGGCCAATGACTTCATTTTGCCCATGGAAAATGGCCTCCATTTCTGGCCTCTCACCCTGACCAACAGGGTGGGGCCCAGCAAGAAATTTGCAATCGTTGCTGGATTTCTCCAAATCTAAAGCTGCTGCCACTTGTTATTGTTCTATTTCTCTAGAGTCCCATAATGCTGTTATCAGATTTCTAAAGTCCATACCTCCTCGGTGTGTTCTTATGGCTGCAGATCTTCACAGCACAGACGCTTTCTTCTGCATGCTGTTCTTTCCCAGTTCAGGGCTCCTTCAAGGCTCTCCCTGAATGGCTAACCCGCCCCCTTTTATCCCAGTTCTCTTCAATGGTCCCAGCTGCAGCCCATCAAGGACAACCCGGAGCTCTGGGGCAAAGCCTCTATACAGATATTCAAATACAATACATTTCCTCTACTATAGCCAGTAAGTAGTACCCTGCAAGTCCTTAGAGCCCCAAAGGCCACCTTTCATCTGACACTCAGACCCTGGGGAAAGGAACTTCTTTTTCCCATGCAAAATGGCAACTCTTTGCAGCCACGTGCCCTGGCCAACAGGGCAGTGCCCAGTGAGAAATTTTTAACCTTGGCTGGATTCCTCCACAACTAAAGCTGGCAGCAACTAGGAGCTTGCAAGTCCTTAGAGGCCCAAAAGCCACCTTTCATTGATACCCAGACCCTGGGGACATGACTTCATTTTCCCCATGGAAAATTGGTTCAGTTTGAGGACACTCGGCCTGGCCATCGGCATCGTTCCCTGTGTGAAATTTGCAAACTTGGCTGATTTTCTCCAAAACTAAAGCTGCTGGCAACGAGGACCCTGCAAGTCCTTAAGGTCCCAGATGCCACCTTTCATCTGATACCCAGACCCTGGGCCAATGACTTCATTTTCCCCATGGAAAATGGCCTCCATTTCTGGCCTCTCGCCCTGAGCAATAGTGTCGGGTCCAGCAAGAAATTTGAAATCTTTGCTGCATTTCTCAAAATATAAAGCTCCCAGTGAGAAGTAATCTGCAAGTCCTTTGAGCTCCAAAAGCCACCTTTCATTGATTCCTAGACCCTGGAGACGTGACTTCATTTTGCCCATGGAAAATGGGGTCATTTTGAGGTTGCTCGCCCTGGCCATCTGCATCGTTCCCTGTGGGAAATTGGCAAACTTGGCTGATTTTCTCCAAAACTAAAGATGCTGGCAACGAGGACCCTGCAAGTCCATAGGGCTCCAGATGCCACCTTTCATCTGATACCCAGACCCTGGGCCAATGACTTCATTTTGCCCATGGAAAATGGCCTCCATTTGACGCCTCTCGCCCTGACCAAGAGGGTGGGGCCCAGCAATATATTTGCAATCTTTGCTGGATTTCTCCAAATCTAAAGGTGCCAGTAAGAAGTACCCTGCAAGTCCTCAAAGCCCCAAAGGCCACCTTTCATCTGACACCCAGAGCCTGGGGATAGGACTTCTTCTTCCCATGGGAAATGGCCTCCGTTTGCAGCCCCTCACCCTGGCAGAAAGTGGGGAGCCAAGCTAGAATGACGCAATCTCTGCTGGATTTTTCCAAAAGAAAAGCTGGCAGCAACCTGGACCCTGTAAATACTTAGAGCCTCAAAGGCCACCTTGAACATATTACTGAGACCCTGGGTGAAGGACATTTTTCCCATGGAAAATGGCCTTCAATTTTGGCCATTTGGCCTGGCAGGCAGGGCAGTGTCAAGCGAGAAATTTGCAAACTGTGCTGGATTCTTCCAAAAGGAAAGCTGCCAGCAACTAGGACGCTGCAACTCCTTAGAGCCCCAAAGGCCACCTTTCATCTGCCACTCAGACCCTGGGGAAATGACTTCGTTTTCCCATGGAAAATGGCAACCATTTGCAGCCATCTGCCCTGGCCAACAGGGCAATGCCCAGTGAGAAATTTTAAAACTTGGCTGCATTCTTCCACAACTAAAGCTGCCGGCAACAAGGAGCTTGCAAGTCCTTAGATCCCCAAAGGCCACCTTTCATTGATACCCAGACTCTGGAAAAGGCCTTCTTTTCCCCATGGAAAATGGGGTCAGTTTGAGGCCACTCGCCCTGGCCATCTGCATCGTTCCCTGTGGGAAATTGGCAATCTTGGCTGATTTTCTCCAAAACTAAAGATGCTGGCAACGAGGACCCTGCAAGTCCTTCGTGCTCCAAAAGCCACCTTTCATTGATTCCCAGACCCTGGAGACGTGACTTCATTTTCCCCATGGAAAATGGGGTCAGTTTGAGGCCACTTGCCCTGGCCATCTGCATCGTTCCCTGTGGGAAATTGGCAAACTTGGCTGATTTTCTCCAAAACTATAGCACTGGCAACGAGGACCCTGCAAGTCCTTAGGGCTCCAGATGCCACCTTTCATCTGATACCCAGACCCTGGGCCAATGACTTCATTTTCCCCATGGAAAATGGCCTCCATTTGACGCCTCTCGCCCTGACCAAGAGGGTGGGGCCCAGCAATATATTTGCAATCTTTGCTGGATTTCTCCAAATCTAAAGGTGCCAGTAAGAAGTACCCTGCAAGTCCTTAAAGCCCCAAAGGCCACCTTTCATCTGACACCCAGGCCCTTGGGATAGGACTTCTTCTTCCCATGGGAAATGGCCTCCGTTTGCAGCCCCTCACCCTGGCAGAAAGTGGGGAGCCAAGCTAGAATGACGCAATCTCTGCCGGATTTTCCAAAAGAAAAGCTGGCAGCAACCTGGACCCTGTAAATACTTAGAGCCTCAAAGGCCACCTTGAACATATTACTGAGACCCTGGGTGAAGGACATTTTTCCCATGGAAAATGGCCTTCAATTTTGGCCATTTGGCCTGGCAGGCAGGGCAGTGTCAAGCGAGAAATTTGCAAACTGTGCTGGATTCTTCCAAAAGGAAAGCTGCCAGCAATGAGGACGCTGCCAGTCCTTAGAGCCCCAAAAGCCACCTTTCACCTGATACCCAGACCCTGGGCCAATGACTTCATTTTGCCCATGGAAAATGGCCTCCATTTCTGGCCTCTCACCCTGACCAACAGGGTGGGGCCCAGCAAGAAATTTGCAATCGTTGCTGGGTTTCTCCAAATCTAAAGCTGCTGGCAACGAGGACCCTGCAACTCCTTAAGGTCCCAGATGCCACCTTTCATCTGATACTCAGACCCTGGGCCAATGACTTCATTTTCCCCATGGAAAATGGCCTCCATTTCTGGCCTCTCGCCCTGAGCAATAGTGTCGGGTCCAGCAAGAAATTTGAAGTCTTTGCTGCATTTCTCAAAATATAAAGCTCCCAGTGAGAAGTAATCTGCAAGTCCTTTGAGCTCCAAAAGCCACCTTTCATTGATTCCTAGACCCTGGAGACGTGACTTCATTTTCCCCATGGAAAATGGGGTCATTTTGAGGTTGCTCGACCTGGCCATCTGCATCGTTCCCTGTGGGAAATTGGCAAACTTGGCTGATTTTCTCCAAAACTAAAGATGCTGGCAACGAGGACCCTGCAAGTCCATAGGGCTCCAGATGCCACCTTTCATCTGATACCCAGACCCTGGGCCAATGACTTCATTTTGCCCATGGAAAATGGCCTCCATTTGACGCCTCTCGCCCTGACCAAGAGGGTGGGGCCCAGCAATATATTTGCAATCTTTGCTGGATTTCTCCAAATCTAAAGGTGCCAGTAAGAAGTACCCTGCAAGTCCTCAAAGCCCCAAAGGCCACCTTTCATCTGACACCCAGAGCCTGGGGATAGGACTTCTTCTTCCCATGGGAAATGGCCTCCGTTTGCAGCCCCTCACCCTGGCAGAAAGTGGGGAGCCAAGCTAGAATGACGCAATCTCTGCCGGATTTTCCAAAAGAAAAGCTGGCAGCAACCTGGACCCTGTAAATACTTAGAGCCTCAAAGGCCACCTTGAACATATTACTGAGACCCTGGGTGAAGGACATTTTTCCCATGGAAAATGGCCTTCAATTTTGGCCATTTGGCCTGGCAGGCAGGGCAGTGTCAAGCGAGAAATTTGCAAACTGTGCTGGATTCTTCCAAAAGGAAAGCTGCCAGCAATGAGGACGCTGCCAGTCCTTAGAGCCCCAAAAGCCACCTTTCACCTGATACCCAGACCCTGGGCCAATGACTTCATTTTGCCCATGGAAAATGGCCTCCATTTCTGGCCTCTCACCCTGACCAACAGGGTGGGGCCCAGCAAGAAATTTGCAATCGTTGCTGGATTTCTCCAAATCTAAAGCTGCTGCCACTTGTTATTGTTCTATTTCTCTAGAGTCCCATAATACTGTTATCAGATTTCTAAAGTCCATACCTCCTCGGTGTGTTCTTATGGCTGCAGATCTTCACAGCACAGACGCTTTCTTCTGCATGCTGTTCTTTCCCAGTTCAGGGCTCCTTCAAGGCTCTCCCTGAATGGCTAACCCGCCCCCTTTTATCCCAGTTCTCTTCAATGGTCCCAGCTGCAGCCCATCAAGGACAACCCGGAGCTCTGGGGCAAAGCCTCTATACAGATATTCAAATACAATACATTTCCTCTACTATAGCCAGTAAGTAGTACCCTGCAAGTCCTTAGAGCCCCAAAGGCCACCTTTCATCTGACACTCAGACCCTGGGGAAAGGAACTTCTTTTTCCCATGCAAAATGGCAACTCTTTGCAGCCACGTGCCCTGGCCAACAGGGCAGTGCCCAGTGAGAAATTTTTAACCTTGGCTGGATTCCTCCACAACTAAAGCTGGCAGCAACTAGGAGCTTGCAAGTCCTTAGAGGCCCAAAAGCCACCTTTCATTGATTCCTAGACCCTGGAGACGTGACTTCATTTTCCCCATGGAAAATGGGGTCATTTTGAGGTTGCTCGCCCTGGCCATCTGCATCGTTCCCTGTGGGAAATTGGCAAACTTGGCTGATTTTCTCCAAAACTAAAGCTGCTGGCAACGAGGACCCTGCAACTCCTTAAGGTCCCAGATGCCACCTTTCATCTGATACCCAGACCCTGGGCCAATGACTTCATTTTGCCCATGGAAAATGGCCTCCATTTGACGCCTCTCGCCCTGACCAAGAGGGTGGGGCCCAGCAATATATTTGCAATCTTTGCTGGATTTCTCCAAATCTAAAGGTGCCAGTAAGAAGTACCCTGCAAGTCCTCAAAGCCCCAAAGGCCACCTTTCATCTGACACCCAGAGCCTGGGGATAGGACTTCTTCTTCCCATGGGAAATGGCCTCCGTTTGCAGCCCCTCACCCTGGCAGAAAGTGGGGAGCCAAGCTAGAATGACGCAATCTCTGCTGGATTTTTCCAAAAGAAAAGCTGGCAGCAACCTGGACCCTGTAAATACTTAGAGCCTCAAAGGCCACCTTGAACATATTACTGAGACCCTGGGTGAAGGACATTTTTCCCATGGAAAATGGCCTTCAATTTTGGCCATTTGGCCTGGCAGGCAGGGCAGTGTCAAGCGAGAAATTTGCAAACTGTGCTGGATTCTTCCAAAAGGAAAGCTGCCAGCAACTAGGACGCTGCAACTCCTTAGAGCCCCAAAGGCCACCTTTCATCTGACACTCAGACCCTGGGGAAATGACTTCGTTTTCCCATGGAAAATGGCAACCATTTGCAGCCATGTGCCCTGGCCAACAGGGCAATGCCCAGTGAGAAATTTTAAAACTTGGCTGCATTCTTCCACAACTAAAGCTGCCGGCAACAAGGAGCTTGCAAGTCCTTAGATCCCCAAAGGCCACCTTTCATTGATACCCAGACTCTGGAAAAGGACTTCTTTTCCCCATGGAAAATGGGGTCAGTTTGAGGCCACTCGCCCTGGCCATCTGCATCGTTCCCTGTGGGAAATTGGCAAACTTGGATGATTTTCTCCAAAACTAAAGATGCTGGCAACGAGGACCCTGCAAGTCCTTCGTGCTCCAAAAGCCACCTTTCATTGATTCCCAGACCCTGGAGACGTGACTTCATTTTCCCCATGGAAAATGGGGTCAGTTTGAGGCCACTTGCCCTGGCCATCTGCATCGTTCCCTGTGGGAAATTGGCAAACTTGGCTGATTTTCTCCAAAACTATAGCACTGGCAACGAGGACCCTGCAAGTCCTTAGGGCTCCAGATGCCACCTTTCATCTGATACCCAGACCCTGGGCCAATGACTTCATTTTGCCCATGGAAAATGGCCTGCATTTGACGCCTCTCGCCCTGACCAAGAGGGTGGGGCCCAGCAATATATTTGCAATCTTTGCTGGATTTCTCCAAATCTAAAGGTGCCAGTAAGAAGTACCCTGCAAGTCCTTAAAGCCCCAAAGGCCACCTTTCATCTGACACCCAGGCCCTTGGGATAGGACTTCTTTTTCCCATGGGAAATGGCCTCCGTTTGCAGCCCCTCACCCTGGCAGAAAGTGGGGAGCCAAGCTAGAATGACGCAATCTCTGCCGGATTTTTCCAAAAGAAAAGCTGGCAGCAACCTGGACCCTGTAAATACTTAGAGCCTCAAAGGCCACCTTGAACATATTACTGAGACCCTGGGTGAAGGACATTTTTCCCATGGAAAATGGCCTTCAATTTTGGCCATTTGGCCTGGCAGGCAGGGCAGTGTCAAGCGAGAAATTTGCAAACTGTGCTGGATTCTTCCAAAAGGAAAGCTGCCAGCAATGAGGACGCTGCCAGTCCTTAGAGCCCCAAAAGCCACCTTTCACCTGATACCCAGACCCTGGGCCAATGACTTCATTTTGCCCATGGAAAATGGCCTCCATTTCTGGCCTCTCACCCTGACCAACAGGGTGGGGCCCAGCAAGAAATTTGCAATCGTTGCTGGGTTTCTCCAAATCTAAAGCTGCTGCCACTTGTTATTGTTCTATTTCTCTAGAGTCCCATAATGCTGTTATCAGATTTCTAAAGTCCATACCTCCTCGGTGTGTTCTTATGGCTGCAGATCTTCACAGCACAGACGCTTTCTTCTGCATGCTGTTCTTTCCCAGTTCAGGGCTCCTTCAAGGCTCTCCCTGAATGGCTAACCCGCCCCCTTTTATCCCAGTTCTCTTCAATGGTCCCAGCTGCAGCCCATCAAGGACAACCCGGAGCTCTGGGGCAAAGCCTCTATACAGATATTCAAATACAATACATTTCCTCTACTATAGCCAGTAAGTAGTACCCTGCAAGTCCTTAGAGCCCCAAAGGCCACCTTTCATCTGACACTCAGACCCTGGGGAAAGGAACTTCTTTTTCCCATGCAAAATGGCAACTCTTTGCAGCCACGTGCCCTGGCCAACAGGGCAGTGCCCAGTGAGAAATTTTTAACCTTGGCTGGATTCCTCCACAACTAAAGCTGGCAGCAACTAGGAGCTTGCAAGTCCTTAGAGGCCCAAAAGCCACCTTTCATTGATTCCTAGACCCTGGAGACGTGACTTCATTTTCCCCATGGAAAATGGGGTCATTTTGAGGTTGCTCGACCTGGCCATCTGCATCGTTCCCTGTGGGAAATTGGCAAACTTGGCTGATTTTCTCCAAAACTAAAGATGCTGGCAACGAGGACCCTGCAAGTCCATAGGGCTCCAGATGCCACCTTTCATCTGATACCCAGACCCTGGGCCAATGACTTCATTTTCCCCATGGAAAATGGCCTCCATTTGACGCCTCTCGCCCTGACCAAGAGGGTGGGGCCCAGCAATATATTTGCAATCTTTGCTGGATTTCTCCAAATCTAAAGGTGCCAGTAAGAAGTACCCTGCAAGTCCTCAAAGCCCCAAAGGCCACCTTTCATCTGACACCCAGAGCCTGGGGATAGGACTTCTTCTTCCCATGGGAAATGGCCTCCGTTTGCAGCCCCTCACCCTGGCAGAAAGTGGGGAGCCAAGCTAGAATGACGCAATCTCTGCTGGATTTTTCCAAAAGAAAAGCTGGCAGCAACCTGGACCCTGTAAATACTTAGAGCCTCAAAGGCCACCTTGAACATATTACTGAGACCCTGGGTGAAGGACATTTTTCCCATGGAAAATGGCCTTCAATTTTGGCCATTTGGCCTGGCAGGCAGGGCAGTGTCAAGCGAGAAATTTGCAAACTGTGCTGGATTCTTCCAAAAGGAAAGCTGCCAGCAACTAGGACGCTGCAACTCCTTAGAGCCCCAAAGGCCACCTTTCATCTGCCACTCAGACCCTGGGGAAATGACTTCGTTTTCCCATGGAAAATGGCAACCATTTGCAGCCATCTGCCCTGGCCAACAGGGCAATGCCCAGTGAGAAATTTTAAAACTTGGCTGCATTCTTCCACAACTAAAGCTGCCGGCAACAAGGAGCTTGCAAGTCCTTAGATCCCCAAAGGCCACCTTTCATTGATACCCAGACTCTGGAAAAGGCCTTCTTTTCCCCATGGAAAATGGGGTCAGTTTGAGGCCACTCGCCCTGGCCATCTGCATCGTTCCCTGTGGGAAATTGGCAATCTTGGCTGATTTTCTCCAAAACTAAAGATGCTGGCAACGAGGACCCTGCAAGTCCTTCGTGCTCCAAAAGCCACCTTTCATTGATTCCCAGACCCTGGAGACGTGACTTCATTTTCCCCATGGAAAATGGGGTCAGTTTGAGGCCACTTGCCCTGGCCATCTGCATCGTTCCCTGTGGGAAATTGGCAAACTTGGCTGATTTTCTCCAAAACTATAGCACTGGCAACGAGGACCCTGCAAGTCCATAGGGCTCCAGATGCCACCTTTCATCTGATACCCAGACCCTGGGCCAATGACTTCATTTTGCCCATGGAAAATGGCCTGCATTTGACGCCTCTCGCCCTGACCAAGAGGGTGGGGCCCAGCAATATATTTGCAATCTTTGCTGGATTTCTCCAAATCTAAAGGTGCCAGTAAGAAGTACCCTGCAAGTCCTTAAAGCCCCAAAGGCCACCTTTCATCTGACACCCAGGCCCTTGGAATAGGACTTCTTCTTCCCATGGGAAATGGCCTCCGTTTGCAGCCCCTCACCCTGGCAGAAAGTGGGGAGCCAAGCTAGAATGACGCAATCTCTGCCGGATTTTCCAAAAGAAAAGCTGGCAGCAACCTGGACCCTGTAAATACTTAGAGCCTCAAAGGCCACCTTGAACATATTACTGAGACCCTGGGTGAAGGACATTTTTCCCATGGAAAATGGCCTTCAATTTTGGCCATTTGGCCTGGCAGGCAGGGCAGTGTCAAGCGAGAAATTTGCAAACTGTGCTGGATTCTTCCAAAAGGAAAGCTGCCAGCAATGAGGACGCTGCCAGTCCTTAGAGCCCCAAAAGCCACCTTTCACCTGATACCCAGACCCTGGGCCAATGACTTCATTTTGCCCATGGAAAATGGCCTCCATTTCTGGCCTCTCACCCTGACCAACAGGGTGGGGCCCAGCAAGAAATTTGCAATCGTTGCTGGATTTCTCCAAATCTAAAGCTGCTGCCACTTGTTATTGTTCTATTTCTCTAGAGTCCCATAATGCTGTTATCAGATTTCTAAAGTCCATACCTCCTCGGTGTGTTCTTATGGCTGCAGATCTTCACAGCACAGACGCTTTCTTCTGCATGCTGTTCTTTCCCAGTTCAGGGCTCCTTCAAGGCTCTCCCTGAATGGCTAACCCGCCCCCTTTTATCCCAGTTCTCTTCAATGGTCCCAGCTGCAGCCCATCAAGGACAACCCGGAGCTCTGGGGCAAAGCCTCTATACAGATATTCAAATACAATACATTTCCTCTACTATAGCCAGTAAGTAGTACCCTGCAAGTCCTTAGAGCCCCAAAGGCCACCTTTCATCTGACACTCAGACCCTGGGGAAAGGAACTTCTTTTTCCCATGCAAAATGGCAACTCTTTGCAGCCACGTGCCCTGGCCAACAGGGCAGTGCCCAGTGAGAAATTTTTAACCTTGGCTGGATTCCTCCACAACTAAAGCTGGCAGCAACTAGGAGCTTGCAAGTCCTTAGAGGCCCAAAAGCCACCTTTCATTGATACCCAGACCCTGGGGACATGACTTCATTTTCCCCATGGAAAATTGGTTCAGTTTGAGGACACTCGGCCTGGCCATCGGCATCGTTCCCTGTGTGAAATTTGCAAACTTGGCTGATTTTCTCCAAAACTAAAGCTGCTGGCAACGAGGACCCTGCAACTCCTTAAGGTCCCAGATGCCACCTTTCATCTGATACCCAGACCCTGGGCCAATGACTTCATTTTCCCCATGGAAAATGGCCTCCATTTCTGGCCTCTCGCCCTGAGCAATAGTGTCGGGTCCAGCAAGAAATTTGAAATCTTTGCTGCATTTCTCAAAATATAAAGCTCCCAGTGAGAAGTAATCTGCAAGTCCTTTGAGCTCCAAAAGCCACCTTTCATTGATTCCTAGACCCTGGAGACGTGACTTCATTTTCCCCATGGAAAATGGGGTCATTTTGAGGTTGCTCGACCTGGCCATCTGCATCGTTCCCTGTGGGAAATTGGCAAACTTGGCTGATTTTCTCCAAAACTAAAGATGCTGGCAACGAGGACCCTGCAAGTCCATAGGGCTCCAGATGCCACCTTTCATCTGATACCCAGACCCTGGGCCAATGACTTCATTTTGCCCATGGAAAATGGCCTCCATTTGACGCCTCTCGCCCTGACCAAGAGGGTGGGGCCCAGCAATATATTTGCAATCTTTGCTGGATTTCTCCAAATCTAAAGGTGCCAGTAAGAAGTACCCTGCAAGTCCTCAAAGCCCCAAAGGCCACCTTTCATCTGACACCCAGAGCCTGGGGATAGGACTTCTTCTTCCCATGGGAAATGGCCTCCGTTTGCAGCCCCTCACCCTGGCAGAAAGTGGGGAGCCAAGCTAGAATGACGCAATCTCTGCTGGATTTTTCCAAAAGAAAAGCTGGCAGCAACCTGGACCCTGTAAATACTTAGAGCCTCAAAGGCCACCTTGAACATATTACTGAGACCCTGGGTGAAGGACATTTTTCCCATGGAAAATGGCCTTCAATTTTGGCCATTTGGCCTGGCAGGCAGGGCAGTGTCAAGCGAGAAATTTGCAAACTGTGCTGGATTCTTCCAAAAGGAAAGCTGCCAGCAACTAGGACGCTGCAACTCCTTAGAGCCCCAAAGGCCACCTTTCATCTGCCACTCAGACCCTGGGGAAATGACTTCGTTTTCCCATGGAAAATGGCAACCATTTGCAGCCATCTGCCCTGGCCAACAGGGCAATGCCCAGTGAGAAATTTTAAAACTTGGCTGCATTCTTCCACAACTAAAGCTGCCGGCAACAAGGAGCTTGCAAGTCCTTAGATCCCCAAAGGCCACCTTTCATTGATACCCAGACTCTGGAAAAGGCCTTCTTTTCCCCATGGAAAATGGGGTCAGTTTGAGGCCACTCGCCCTGGCCATCTGCATCGTTCCCTGTGGGAAATTGGCAATCTTGGATGATTTTCTCCAAAACTAAAGATGCTGGCAACGAGGACCCTGCAAGTCCTTCGTGCTCCAAAAGCCACCTTTCATTGATTCCCAGACCCTGGAGACGTGACTTCATTTTCCCCATGGAAAATGGGGTCAGTTTGAGGCCACTTGCCCTGGCCATCTGCATCGTTCCCTGTGGGAAATTGGCAAACTTGGCTGATTTTCTCCAAAACTATAGCACTGGCAACGAGGACCCTGCAAGTCCTTAGGGCTCCAGATGCCACCTTTCATCTGATACCCAGACCCTGGGCCAATGACTTCATTTTGCCCATGGAAAATGGCCTGCATTTGACGCCTCTCGCCCTGACCAAGAGGGTGGGGCCCAGCAATATATTTGCAATCTTTGCTGGATTTCTCCAAATCTAAAGGTGCCAGTAAGAAGTACCCTGCAAGTCCTTAAAGCCCCAAAGGCCACCTTTCATCTGACACCCAGGCCCTTGGGATAGGACTTCTTTTTCCCATGGGAAATGGCCTCCGTTTGCAGCCCCTCACCCTGGCAGAAAGTGGGGAGCCAAGCTAGAATGACGCAATCTCTGCCGGATTTTTCCAAAAGAAAAGCTGGCAGCAACCTGGACCCTGTAAATACTTAGAGCCTCAAAGGCCACCTTGAACATATTACTGAGACCCTGGGTGAAGGACATTTTTCCCATGGAAAATGGCCTTCAATTTTGGCCATTTGGCCTGGCAGGCAGGGCAGTGTCAAGCGAGAAATTTGCAAACTGTGCTGGATTCTTCCAAAAGGAAAGCTGCCAGCAATGAGGACGCTGCCAGTCCTTAGAGCCCCAAAAGCCACCTTTCACCTGATACCCAGACCCTGGGCCAATGACTTCATTTTGCCCATGGAAAATGGCCTCCATTTCTGGCCTCTCACCCTGACCAACAGGGTGGGGCCCAGCAAGAAATTTGCAATCGTTGCTGGGTTTCTCCAAATCTAAAGCTGCTGCCACTTGTTATTGTTCTATTTCTCTAGAGTCCCATAATGCTGTTATCAGATTTCTAAAGTCCATACCTCCTCGGTGTGTTCTTATGGCTGCAGATCTTCACAGCACAGACGCTTTCTTCTGCATGCTGTTCTTTCCCAGTTCAGGGCTCCTTCAAGGCTCTCCCTGAATGGCTAACCCGCCCCCTTTTATCCCAGTTCTCTTCAATGGTCCCAGCTGCAGCCCATCAAGGACAACCCGGAGCTCTGGGGCAAAGCCTCTATACAGATATTCAAATACAATACATTTCCTCTACTATAGCCAGTAAGTAGTACCCTGCAAGTCCTTAGAGCCCCAAAGGCCACCTTTCATCTGACACTCAGACCCTGGGGAAAGGAACTTCTTTTTCCCATGCAAAATGGCAACTCTTTGCAGCCACGTGCCCTGGCCAACAGGGCAGTGCCCAGTGAGAAATTTTTAACCTTGGCTGGATTCCTCCACAACTAAAGCTGGCAGCAACTAGGAGCTTGCAAGTCCTTAGAGGCCCAAAAGCCACCTTTCATTGATTCCTAGACCCTGGAGACGTGACTTCATTTTCCCCATGGAAAATGGGGTCATTTTGAGGTTGCTCGACCTGGCCATCTGCATCGTTCCCTGTGGGAAATTGGCAAACTTGGCTGATTTTCTCCAAAACTAAAGATGCTGGCAACGAGGACCCTGCAAGTCCATAGGGCTCCAGATGCCACCTTTCATCTGATACCCAGACCCTGGGCCAATGACTTCATTTTCCCCATGGAAAATGGCCTCCATTTGACGCCTCTCGCCCTGACCAAGAGGGTGGGGCCCAGCAATATATTTGCAATCTTTGCTGGATTTCTCCAAATCTAAAGGTGCCAGTAAGAAGTACCCTGCAAGTCCTCAAAGCCCCAAAGGCCACCTTTCATCTGACACCCAGAGCCTGGGGATAGGACTTCTTCTTCCCATGGGAAATGGCCTCCGTTTGCAGCCCCTCACCCTGGCAGAAAGTGGGGAGCCAAGCTAGAATGACGCAATCTCTGCTGGATTTTTCCAAAAGAAAAGCTGGCAGCAACCTGGACCCTGTAAATACTTAGAGCCTCAAAGGCCACCTTGAACATATTACTGAGACCCTGGGTGAAGGACATTTTTCCCATGGAAAATGGCCTTCAATTTTGGCCATTTGGCCTGGCAGGCAGGGCAGTGTCAAGCGAGAAATTTGCAAACTGTGCTGGATTCTTCCAAAAGGAAAGCTGCCAGCAATGAGGACGCTGCCAGTCCTTAGAGCCCCAAAAGCCACCTTTCACCTGATACCCAGACCCTGGGCCAATGACTTCATTTTGCCCATGGAAAATGGCCTCCATTTCTGGCCTCTCACCCTGACCAACAGGGTGGGGCCCAGCAAGAAATTTGCAATCGTTGCTGGATTTCTCCAAATCTAAAGCTGCTGCCACTTGTTATTGTTCTATTTCTCTAGAGTCCCATAATGCTGTTATCAGATTTCTAAAGTCCATACCTCCTCGGTGTGTTCTTATGGCTGCAGATCTTCACAGCACAGACGCTTTCTTCTGCATGCTGTTCTTTCCCAGTTCAGGGCTCCTTCAAGGCTCTCCCTGAATGGCTAACCCGCCCCCTTTTATCCCAGTTCTCTTCAATGGTCCCAGCTGCAGCCCATCAAGGACAACCCGGAGCTCTGGGGCAAAGCCTCTATACAGATATTCAAATACAATACATTTCCTCTACTATAGCCAGTAAGTAGTACCCTGCAAGTCCTTAGAGCCCCAAAGGCCACCTTTCATCTGACACTCAGACCCTGGGGAAAGGAACTTCTTTTTCCCATGCAAAATGGCAACTCTTTGCAGCCACGTGCCCTGGCCAACAGGGCAGTGCCCAGTGAGAAATTTTTAACCTTGGCTGGATTCCTCCACAACTAAAGCTGGCAGCAACTAGGAGCTTGCAAGTCCTTAGAGGCCCAAAAGCCACCTTTCATTGATACCCAGACCCTGGGGACATGACTTCATTTTCCCCATGGAAAATTGGTTCAGTTTGAGGACACTCGGCCTGGCCATCGGCATCGTTCCCTGTGTGAAATTTGCAAACTTGGCTGATTTTCTCCAAAACTAAAGCTGCTGGCAACGAGGACCCTGCAACTCCTTAAGGTCCCAGATGCCACCTTTCATCTGATACCCAGACCCTGGGCCAATGACTTCATTTTCCCCATGGAAAATGGCCTCCATTTCTGGCCTCTCGCCCTGAGCAATAGTGTCGGGTCCAGCAAGAAATTTGAAATCTTTGCTGCATTTCTCAAAATATAAAGCTCCCAGTGAGAAGTAATCTGCAAGTCCTTTGAGCTCCAAAAGCCACCTTTCATTGATTCCTAGACCCTGGAGACGTGACTTCATTTTGCCCATGGAAAATGGGGTCATTTTGAGGTTGCTCGACCTGGCCATCTGCATCGTTCCCTGTGGGAAATTGGCAAACTTGGCTGATTTTCTCCAAAACTAAAGATGCTGGCAACGAGGACCCTGCAAGTCCATAGGGCTCCAGATGCCACCTTTCATCTGATACCCAGACCCTGGGCCAATGACTTCATTTTGCCCATGGAAAATGGCCTCCATTTGACGCCTCTCGCCCTGACCAAGAGGGTGGGGCCCAGCAATATATTTGCAATCTTTGCTGGATTTCTCCAAATCTAAAGGTGCCAGTAAGAAGTACCCTGCAAGTCCTCAAAGCCCCAAAGGCCACCTTTCATCTGACACCCAGAGCCTGGGGATAGGACTTCTTCTTCCCATGGGAAATGGCCTCCGTTTGCAGCCCCTCACCCTGGCAGAAAGTGGGGAGCCAAGCTAGAATGACGCAATCTCTGCTGGATTTTTCCAAAAGAAAAGCTGGCAGCAACCTGGACCCTGTAAATACTTAGAGCCTCAAAGGCCACCTTGAACATATTACTGAGACCCTGGGTGAAGGACATTTTTCCCATGGAAAATGGCCTTCAATTTTGGCCATTTGGCCTGGCAGGCAGGGCAGTGTCAAGCGAGAAATTTGCAAACTGTGCTGGATTCTTCCAAAAGGAAAGCTGCCAGCAACTAGGACGCTGCAACTCCTTAGAGCCCCAAAGGCCACCTTTCATCTGCCACTCAGACCCTGGGGAAATGACTTCGTTTTCCCATGGAAAATGGCAACCATTTGCAGCCATCTGCCCTGGCCAACAGGGCAATGCCCAGTGAGAAATTTTAAAACTTGGCTGCATTCTTCCACAACTAAAGCTGCCGGCAACAAGGAGCTTGCAAGTCCTTAGATCCCCAAAGGCCACCTTTCATTGATACCCAGACTCTGGAAAAGGCCTTCTTTTCCCCATGGAAAATGGGGTCAGTTTGAGGCCACTCGCCCTGGCCATCTGCATCGTTCCCTGTGGGAAATTGGCAATCTTGGCTGATTTTCTCCAAAACTAAAGATGCTGGCAACGAGGACCCTGCAAGTCCTTCGTGCTCCAAAAGCCACCTTTCATTGATTCCCAGACCCTGGAGACGTGACTTCATTTTCCCCATGGAAAATGGGGTCAGTTTGAGGCCACTTGCCCTGGCCATCTGCATCGTTCCCTGTGGGAAATTGGCAAACTTGGCTGATTTTCTCCAAAACTATAGCACTGGCAACGAGGACCCTGCAAGTCCATAGGGCTCCAGATGCCACCTTTCATCTGATACCCAGACCCTGGGCCAATGACTTCATTTTGCCCATGGAAAATGGCCTGCATTTGACGCCTCTCGCCCTGACCAAGAGGGTGGGGCCCAGCAATATATTTGCAATCTTTGCTGGATTTCTCCAAATCTAAAGGTGCCAGTAAGAAGTACCCTGCAAGTCCTTAAAGCCCCAAAGGCCACCTTTCATCTGACACCCAGGCCCTTGGGATAGGACTTCTTCTTCCCATGGGAAATGGCCTCCGTTTGCAGCCCCTCACCCTGGCAGAAAGTGGGGAGCCAAGCTAGAATGACGCAATCTCTGCCGGATTTTCCAAAAGAAAAGCTGGCAGCAACCTGGACCCTGTAAATACTTAGAGCCTCAAAGGCCACCTTGAACATATTACTGAGACCCTGGGTGAAGGACATTTTTCCCATGGAAAATGGCCTTCAATTTTGGCCATTTGGCCTGGCAGGCAGGGCAGTGTCAAGCGAGAAATTTGCAAACTGTGCTGGATTCTTCCAAAAGGAAAGCTGCCAGCAATGAGGACGCTGCCAGTCCTTAGAGCCCCAAAAGCCACCTTTCACCTGATACCCAGACCCTGGGCCAATGACTTCATTTTGCCCATGGAAAATGGCCTCCATTTCTGGCCTCTCACCCTGACCAACAGGGTGGGGCCCAGCAAGAAATTTGCAATCGTTGCTGGGTTTCTCCAAATCTAAAGCTGCTGCCACTTGTTATTGTTCTATTTCTCTAGAGTCCCATAATGCTGTTATCAGATTTCTAAAGTCCATACCTCCTCGGTGTGTTCTTATGGCTGCAGATCTTCACAGCACAGACGCTTTCTTCTGCATGCTGTTCTTTCCCAGTTCAGGGCTCCTTCAAGGCTCTCCCTGAATGGCTAACCCGCCCCCTTTTATCCCAGTTCTCTTCAATGGTCCCAGCTGCAGCCCATCAAGGACAACCCGGAGCTCTGGGGCAAAGCCTCTATACAGATATTCAAATACAATACATTTCCTCTACTATAGCCAGTAAGTAGTACCCTGCAAGTCCTTAGAGCCCCAAAGGCCACCTTTCATCTGACACTCAGACCCTGGGGAAAGGAACTTCTTTTTCCCATGCAAAATGGCAACTCTTTGCAGCCACGTGCCCTGGCCAACAGGGCAGTGCCCAGTGAGAAATTTTTAACCTTGGCTGGATTCCTCCACAACTAAAGCTGGCAGCAACTAGGAGCTTGCAAGTCCTTAGAGGCCCAAAAGCCACCTTTCGTTGATACCCAGACCCTGGGGACATGACTTCATTTTCCCCATGGAAAATGGGGTCATTTTGAGGTTGCTCGACCTGGCCATCTGCATCGTTCCCTGTGGGAAATTGGCAAACTTGGCTGATTTTCTCCAAAACTAAAGCTGCTGGCAACGAGGACCCTGCAACTCCTTAAGGTCCCAGATGCCACCTTTCATCTGATACCCAGACCCTGGGCCAATGACTTCATTTTCCCCATGGAAAATGGCCTGCATTTGACGCCTCTCGCCCTGACCAAGAGGGTGGGGCCTAGCAATATATTTGCAATCTTTGCTGGATTTCTCCAAATCTAAAGGTGCCAGTAAGAAGTACCCTGCAAGTCCTTAAAGCCCCAAAGGCCACCTTTCATCTGACACCCAGGCCCTTGGGATAGGACTTCTTCTTCCCATGGGAAATGGCCTCCGTTTGCAGCCCCTCACCCTGGCAGAAAGTGGGGAGCCAAGCTAGAATGACGCAATCTCTGCCGGATTTTCCAAAAGAAAAGCTGGCAGCAACCTGGACCCTGTAAATACTTAGAGCCTCAAAGGCCACCTTGAACATATTACTGAGACCCTGGGTGAAGGACATTTTTCCCATGGAAAATGGCCTTCAATTTTGGCCATTTGGCCTGGCAGGCAGGGCAGTGTCAAGCGAGAAATTTGCAAACTGTGCTGGATTCTTCCAAAAGGAAAGCTGCCAGCAATGAGGACGCTGCCAGTCCTTAGAGCCCCAAAAGCCACCTTTCACCTGATACCCAGACCCTGGGCCAATGACTTCATTTTGCCCATGGAAAATGGCCTCCATTTCTGGCCTCTCACCCTGACCAACAGGGTGGGGCCCAGCAAGAAATTTGCAATCGTTGCTGGATTTCTCCAAATCTAAAGCTGCTGCCACTTGTTATTGTTCTATTTCTCTAGAGTCCCATAATGCTGTTATCAGATTTCTAAAGTCCATACCTCCTCGGTGTGTTCTTATGGCTGCAGATCTTCACAGCACAGACGCTTTCTTCTGCATGCTGTTCTTTCCCAGTTCAGGGCTCCTTCAAGGCTCTCCCTGAATGGCTAACCCGCCCCCTTTTATCCCAGTTCTCTTCAATGGTCCCAGCTGCAGCCCATCAAGGACAACCCGGAGCTCTGGGGCAAAGCCTCTATACAGATATTCAAATACAATACATTTCCTCTACTATAGCCAGTAAGTAGTACCCTGCAAGTCCTTAGAGCCCCAAAGGCCACCTTTCATCTGACACTCAGACCCTGGGGAAAGGAACTTCTTTTTCCCATGCAAAATGGCAACTCTTTGCAGCCACGTGCCCTGGCCAACAGGGCAGTGCCCAGTGAGAAATTTTTAACCTTGGCTGGATTCCTCCACAACTAAAGCTGGCAGCAACTAGGAGCTTGCAAGTCCTTAGAGGCCCAAAAGCCACCTTTCATTGATACCCAGACCCTGGGGACATGACTTCATTTTCCCCATGGAAAATTGGTTCAGTTTGAGGACACTCGGCCTGGCCATCGGCATCGTTCCCTGTGTGAAATTTGCAAACTTGGCTGATTTTCTCCAAAACTAAAGCTGCTGGCAACGAGGACCCTGCAACTCCTTAAGGTCCCAGATGCCACCTTTCATCTGATACCCAGACCCTGGGCCAATGACTTCATTTTGCCCATGGAAAATGGCCTCCATTTGACGCCTCTCGCCCTGACCAAGAGGGTGGGGCCCAGCAATATATTTGCAATCTTTGCTGGATTTCTCCAAATCTAAAGGTGCCAGTAAGAAGTACCCTGCAAGTCCTCAAAGCCCCAAAGGCCACCTTTCATCTGACACCCAGAGCCTGGGGATAGGACTTCTTCTTCCCATGGGAAATGGCCTCCGTTTGCAGCCCCTCACCCTGGCAGAAAGTGGGGAGCCAAGCTAGAATGACGCAATCTCTGCTGGATTTTTCCAAAAGAAAAGCTGGCAGCAACCTGGACCCTGTAAATACTTAGAGCCTCAAAGGCCACCTTGAACATATTACTGAGACCCTGGGTGAAGGACATTTTTCCCATGGAAAATGGCCTTCAATTTTGGCCATTTGGCCTGGCAGGCAGGGCAGTGTCAAGCGAGAAATTTGCAAACTGTGCTGGATTCTTCCAAAAGGAAAGCTGCCAGCAACTAGGACGCTGCAACTCCTTAGAGCCCCAAAGGCCACCTTTCATCTGACACTCAGACCCTGGGGAAATGACTTCGTTTTCCCATGGAAAATGGCAACCATTTGCAGCCATGTGCCCTGGCCAACAGGGCAATGCCCAGTGAGAAATTTTAAAACTTGGCTGCATTCTTCCACAACTAAAGCTGCCGGCAACAAGGAGCTTGCAAGTCCTTAGATCCCCAAAGGCCACCTTTCATTGATACCCAGACTCTGGAAAAGGACTTCTTTTCCCCATGGAAAATGGGGTCAGTTTGAGGCCACTCGCCCTGGCCATCTGCATCGTTCCCTGTGGGAAATTGGCAAACTTGGATGATTTTCTCCAAAACTAAAGATGCTGGCAACGAGGACCCTGCAAGTCCTTCGTGCTCCAAAAGCCACCTTTCATTGATTCCCAGACCCTGGAGACGTGACTTCATTTTCCCCATGGAAAATGGGGTCAGTTTGAGGCCACTTGCCCTGGCCATCTGCATCGTTCCCTGTGGGAAATTGGCAAACTTGGCTGATTTTCTCCAAAACTATAGCACTGGCAACGAGGACCCTGCAAGTCCTTAGGGCTCCAGATGCCACCTTTCATCTGATACCCAGACCCTGGGCCAATGACTTCATTTTGCCCATGGAAAATGGCCTGCATTTGACGCCTCTCGCCCTGACCAAGAGGGTGGGGCCCAGCAATATATTTGCAATCTTTGCTGGATTTCTCCAAATCTAAAGGTGCCAGTAAGAAGTACCCTGCAAGTCCTTAAAGCCCCAAAGGCCACCTTTCATCTGACACCCAGGCCCTTGGGATAGGACTTCTTTTTCCCATGGGAAATGGCCTCCGTTTGCAGCCCCTCACCCTGGCAGAAAGTGGGGAGCCAAGCTAGAATGACGCAATCTCTGCCGGATTTTTCCAAAAGAAAAGCTGGCAGCAACCTGGACCCTGTAAATACTTAGAGCCTCAAAGGCCACCTTGAACATATTACTGAGACCCTGGGTGAAGGACATTTTTCCCATGGAAAATGGCCTTCAATTTTGGCCATTTGGCCTGGCAGGCAGGGCAGTGTCAAGCGAGAAATTTGCAAACTGTGCTGGATTCTTCCAAAAGGAAAGCTGCCAGCAATGAGGACGCTGCCAGTCCTTAGAGCCCCAAAAGCCACCTTTCACCTGATACCCAGACCCTGGGCCAATGACTTCATTTTGCCCATGGAAAATGGCCTCCATTTCTGGCCTCTCACCCTGACCAACAGGGTGGGGCCCAGCAAGAAATTTGCAATCGTTGCTGGGTTTCTCCAAATCTAAAGCTGCTGCCACTTGTTATTGTTCTATTTCTCTAGAGTCCCATAATGCTGTTATCAGATTTCTAAAGTCCATACCTCCTCGGTGTGTTCTTATGGCTGCAGATCTTCACAGCACAGACGCTTTCTTCTGCATGCTGTTCTTTCCCAGTTCAGGGCTCCTTCAAGGCTCTCCCTGAATGGCTAACCCGCCCCCTTTTATCCCAGTTCTCTTCAATGGTCCCAGCTGCAGCCCATCAAGGACAACCCGGAGCTCTGGGGCAAAGCCTCTATACAGATATTCAAATACAATACATTTCCTCTACTATAGCCAGTAAGTAGTACCCTGCAAGTCCTTAGAGCCCCAAAGGCCACCTTTCATCTGACACTCAGACCCTGGGGAAAGGAACTTCTTTTTCCC
Source organism: Agelaius phoeniceus (assembly GCF_051311805.1). Lineage (NCBI taxonomy): Eukaryota > Metazoa > Chordata > Aves > Passeriformes > Icteridae > Agelaius > Agelaius phoeniceus. The sequence continues at coordinate 11,216,935 of NW_027509867.1, read as the reverse complement.
ATGCAAAATGGCAACTCTTTGCAGCCACGTGCCCTGGCCAACAGGGCAGTGCCCAGTGAGAAATTTTTAACCTTGGCTGGATTCCTCCACAACTAAAGCTGGCAGCAACTAGGAGCTTGCAAGTCCTTAGAGGCCCAAAAGCCACCTTTCATTGATTCCTAGACCCTGGAGACGTGACTTCATTTTCCCCATGGAAAATGGGGTCATTTTGAGGTTGCTCGACCTGGCCATCTGCATCGTTCCCTGTGGGAAATTGGCAAACTTGGCTGATTTTCTCCAAAACTAAAGATGCTGGCAACGAGGACCCTGCAAGTCCATAGGGCTCCAGATGCCACCTTTCATCTGATACCCAGACCCTGGGCCAATGACTTCATTTTCCCCATGGAAAATGGCCTCCATTTGACGCCTCTCGCCCTGACCAAGAGGGTGGGGCCCAGCAATATATTTGCAATCTTTGCTGGATTTCTCCAAATCTAAAGGTGCCAGTAAGAAGTACCCTGCAAGTCCTCAAAGCCCCAAAGGCCACCTTTCATCTGACACCCAGAGCCTGGGGATAGGACTTCTTCTTCCCATGGGAAATGGCCTCCGTTTGCAGCCCCTCACCCTGGCAGAAAGTGGGGAGCCAAGCTAGAATGACGCAATCTCTGCTGGATTTTTCCAAAAGAAAAGCTGGCAGCAACCTGGACCCTGTAAATACTTAGAGCCTCAAAGGCCACCTTGAACATATTACTGAGACCCTGGGTGAAGGACATTTTTCCCATGGAAAATGGCCTTCAATTTTGGCCATTTGGCCTGGCAGGCAGGGCAGTGTCAAGCGAGAAATTTGCAAACTGTGCTGGATTCTTCCAAAAGGAAAGCTGCCAGCAACTAGGACGCTGCAACTCCTTAGAGCCCCAAAGGCCACCTTTCATCTGCCACTCAGACCCTGGGGAAATGACTTCGTTTTCCCATGGAAAATGGCAACCATTTGCAGCCATCTGCCCTGGCCAACAGGGCAATGCCCAGTGAGAAATTTTAAAACTTGGCTGCATTCTTCCACAACTAAAGCTGCCGGCAACAAGGAGCTTGCAAGTCCTTAGATCCCCAAAGGCCACCTTTCATTGATACCCAGACTCTGGAAAAGGCCTTCTTTTCCCCATGGAAAATGGGGTCAGTTTGAGGCCACTCGCCCTGGCCATCTGCATCGTTCCCTGTGGGAAATTGGCAATCTTGGCTGATTTTCTCCAAAACTAAAGATGCTGGCAACGAGGACCCTGCAAGTCCTTCGTGCTCCAAAAGCCACCTTTCATTGATTCCCAGACCCTGGAGACGTGACTTCATTTTCCCCATGGAAAATGGGGTCAGTTTGAGGCCACTTGCCCTGGCCATCTGCATCGTTCCCTGTGGGAAATTGGCAAACTTGGCTGATTTTCTCCAAAACTATAGCACTGGCAACGAGGACCCTGCAAGTCCATAGGGCTCCAGATGCCACCTTTCATCTGATACCCAGACCCTGGGCCAATGACTTCATTTTGCCCATGGAAAATGGCCTGCATTTGACGCCTCTCGCCCTGACCAAGAGGGTGGGGCCCAGCAATATATTTGCAATCTTTGCTGGATTTCTCCAAATCTAAAGGTGCCAGTAAGAAGTACCCTGCAAGTCCTTAAAGCCCCAAAGGCCACCTTTCATCTGACACCCAGGCCCTTGGAATAGGACTTCTTCTTCCCATGGGAAATGGCCTCCGTTTGCAGCCCCTCACCCTGGCAGAAAGTGGGGAGCCAAGCTAGAATGACGCAATCTCTGCCGGATTTTCCAAAAGAAAAGCTGGCAGCAACCTGGACCCTGTAAATACTTAGAGCCTCAAAGGCCACCTTGAACATATTACTGAGACCCTGGGTGAAGGACATTTTTCCCATGGAAAATGGCCTTCAATTTTGGCCATTTGGCCTGGCAGGCAGGGCAGTGTCAAGCGAGAAATTTGCAAACTGTGCTGGATTCTTCCAAAAGGAAAGCTGCCAGCAATGAGGACGCTGCCAGTCCTTAGAGCCCCAAAAGCCACCTTTCACCTGATACCCAGACCCTGGGCCAATGACTTCATTTTGCCCATGGAAAATGGCCTCCATTTCTGGCCTCTCACCCTGACCAACAGGGTGGGGCCCAGCAAGAAATTTGCAATCGTTGCTGGATTTCTCCAAATCTAAAGCTGCTGCCACTTGTTATTGTTCTATTTCTCTAGAGTCCCATAATGCTGTTATCAGATTTCTAAAGTCCATACCTCCTCGGTGTGTTCTTATGGCTGCAGATCTTCACAGCACAGACGCTTTCTTCTGCATGCTGTTCTTTCCCAGTTCAGGGCTCCTTCAAGGCTCTCCCTGAATGGCTAACCCGCCCCCTTTTATCCCAGTTCTCTTCAATGGTCCCAGCTGCAGCCCATCAAGGACAACCCGGAGCTCTGGGGCAAAGCCTCTATACAGATATTCAAATACAATACATTTCCTCTACTATAGCCAGTAAGTAGTACCCTGCAAGTCCTTAGAGCCCCAAAGGCCACCTTTCATCTGACACTCAGACCCTGGGGAAAGGAACTTCTTTTTCCCATGCAAAATGGCAACTCTTTGCAGCCACGTGCCCTGGCCAACAGGGCAGTGCCCAGTGAGAAATTTTTAACCTTGGCTGGATTCCTCCACAACTAAAGCTGGCAGCAACTAGGAGCTTGCAAGTCCTTAGAGGCCCAAAAGCCACCTTTCATTGATACCCAGACCCTGGGGACATGACTTCATTTTCCCCATGGAAAATTGGTTCAGTTTGAGGACACTCGGCCTGGCCATCGGCATCGTTCCCTGTGTGAAATTTGCAAACTTGGCTGATTTTCTCCAAAACTAAAGCTGCTGGCAACGAGGACCCTGCAACTCCTTAAGGTCCCAGATGCCACCTTTCATCTGATACCCAGACCCTGGGCCAATGACTTCATTTTCCCCATGGAAAATGGCCTCCATTTCTGGCCTCTCGCCCTGAGCAATAGTGTCGGGTCCAGCAAGAAATTTGAAATCTTTGCTGCATTTCTCAAAATATAAAGCTCCCAGTGAGAAGTAATCTGCAAGTCCTTTGAGCTCCAAAAGCCACCTTTCATTGATTCCTAGACCCTGGAGACGTGACTTCATTTTCCCCATGGAAAATGGGGTCATTTTGAGGTTGCTCGACCTGGCCATCTGCATCGTTCCCTGTGGGAAATTGGCAAACTTGGCTGATTTTCTCCAAAACTAAAGATGCTGGCAACGAGGACCCTGCAAGTCCATAGGGCTCCAGATGCCACCTTTCATCTGATACCCAGACCCTGGGCCAATGACTTCATTTTGCCCATGGAAAATGGCCTCCATTTGACGCCTCTCGCCCTGACCAAGAGGGTGGGGCCCAGCAATATATTTGCAATCTTTGCTGGATTTCTCCAAATCTAAAGGTGCCAGTAAGAAGTACCCTGCAAGTCCTCAAAGCCCCAAAGGCCACCTTTCATCTGACACCCAGAGCCTGGGGATAGGACTTCTTCTTCCCATGGGAAATGGCCTCCGTTTGCAGCCCCTCACCCTGGCAGAAAGTGGGGAGCCAAGCTAGAATGACGCAATCTCTGCTGGATTTTTCCAAAAGAAAAGCTGGCAGCAACCTGGACCCTGTAAATACTTAGAGCCTCAAAGGCCACCTTGAACATATTACTGAGACCCTGGGTGAAGGACATTTTTCCCATGGAAAATGGCCTTCAATTTTGGCCATTTGGCCTGGCAGGCAGGGCAGTGTCAAGCGAGAAATTTGCAAACTGTGCTGGATTCTTCCAAAAGGAAAGCTGCCAGCAACTAGGACGCTGCAACTCCTTAGAGCCCCAAAGGCCACCTTTCATCTGCCACTCAGACCCTGGGGAAATGACTTCGTTTTCCCATGGAAAATGGCAACCATTTGCAGCCATCTGCCCTGGCCAACAGGGCAATGCCCAGTGAGAAATTTTAAAACTTGGCTGCATTCTTCCACAACTAAAGCTGCCGGCAACAAGGAGCTTGCAAGTCCTTAGATCCCCAAAGGCCACCTTTCATTGATACCCAGACTCTGGAAAAGGCCTTCTTTTCCCCATGGAAAATGGGGTCAGTTTGAGGCCACTCGCCCTGGCCATCTGCATCGTTCCCTGTGGGAAATTGGCAATCTTGGATGATTTTCTCCAAAACTAAAGATGCTGGCAACGAGGACCCTGCAAGTCCTTCGTGCTCCAAAAGCCACCTTTCATTGATTCCCAGACCCTGGAGACGTGACTTCATTTTCCCCATGGAAAATGGGGTCAGTTTGAGGCCACTTGCCCTGGCCATCTGCATCGTTCCCTGTGGGAAATTGGCAAACTTGGCTGATTTTCTCCAAAACTATAGCACTGGCAACGAGGACCCTGCAAGTCCTTAGGGCTCCAGATGCCACCTTTCATCTGATACCCAGACCCTGGGCCAATGACTTCATTTTGCCCATGGAAAATGGCCTGCATTTGACGCCTCTCGCCCTGACCAAGAGGGTGGGGCCCAGCAATATATTTGCAATCTTTGCTGGATTTCTCCAAATCTAAAGGTGCCAGTAAGAAGTACCCTGCAAGTCCTTAAAGCCCCAAAGGCCACCTTTCATCTGACACCCAGGCCCTTGGGATAGGACTTCTTTTTCCCATGGGAAATGGCCTCCGTTTGCAGCCCCTCACCCTGGCAGAAAGTGGGGAGCCAAGCTAGAATGACGCAATCTCTGCCGGATTTTTCCAAAAGAAAAGCTGGCAGCAACCTGGACCCTGTAAATACTTAGAGCCTCAAAGGCCACCTTGAACATATTACTGAGACCCTGGGTGAAGGACATTTTTCCCATGGAAAATGGCCTTCAATTTTGGCCATTTGGCCTGGCAGGCAGGGCAGTGTCAAGCGAGAAATTTGCAAACTGTGCTGGATTCTTCCAAAAGGAAAGCTGCCAGCAATGAGGACGCTGCCAGTCCTTAGAGCCCCAAAAGCCACCTTTCACCTGATACCCAGACCCTGGGCCAATGACTTCATTTTGCCCATGGAAAATGGCCTCCATTTCTGGCCTCTCACCCTGACCAACAGGGTGGGGCCCAGCAAGAAATTTGCAATCGTTGCTGGGTTTCTCCAAATCTAAAGCTGCTGCCACTTGTTATTGTTCTATTTCTCTAGAGTCCCATAATGCTGTTATCAGATTTCTAAAGTCCATACCTCCTCGGTGTGTTCTTATGGCTGCAGATCTTCACAGCACAGACGCTTTCTTCTGCATGCTGTTCTTTCCCAGTTCAGGGCTCCTTCAAGGCTCTCCCTGAATGGCTAACCCGCCCCCTTTTATCCCAGTTCTCTTCAATGGTCCCAGCTGCAGCCCATCAAGGACAACCCGGAGCTCTGGGGCAAAGCCTCTATACAGATATTCAAATACAATACATTTCCTCTACTATAGCCAGTAAGTAGTACCCTGCAAGTCCTTAGAGCCCCAAAGGCCACCTTTCATCTGACACTCAGACCCTGGGGAAAGGAACTTCTTTTTCCCATGCAAAATGGCAACTCTTTGCAGCCACGTGCCCTGGCCAACAGGGCAGTGCCCAGTGAGAAATTTTTAACCTTGGCTGGATTCCTCCACAACTAAAGCTGGCAGCAACTAGGAGCTTGCAAGTCCTTAGAGGCCCAAAAGCCACCTTTCATTGATTCCTAGACCCTGGAGACGTGACTTCATTTTCCCCATGGAAAATGGGGTCATTTTGAGGTTGCTCGACCTGGCCATCTGCATCGTTCCCTGTGGGAAATTGGCAAACTTGGCTGATTTTCTCCAAAACTAAAGATGCTGGCAACGAGGACCCTGCAAGTCCATAGGGCTCCAGATGCCACCTTTCATCTGATACCCAGACCCTGGGCCAATGACTTCATTTTCCCCATGGAAAATGGCCTCCATTTGACGCCTCTCGCCCTGACCAAGAGGGTGGGGCCCAGCAATATATTTGCAATCTTTGCTGGATTTCTCCAAATCTAAAGGTGCCAGTAAGAAGTACCCTGCAAGTCCTCAAAGCCCCAAAGGCCACCTTTCATCTGACACCCAGAGCCTGGGGATAGGACTTCTTCTTCCCATGGGAAATGGCCTCCGTTTGCAGCCCCTCACCCTGGCAGAAAGTGGGGAGCCAAGCTAGAATGACGCAATCTCTGCTGGATTTTTCCAAAAGAAAAGCTGGCAGCAACCTGGACCCTGTAAATACTTAGAGCCTCAAAGGCCACCTTGAACATATTACTGAGACCCTGGGTGAAGGACATTTTTCCCATGGAAAATGGCCTTCAATTTTGGCCATTTGGCCTGGCAGGCAGGGCAGTGTCAAGCGAGAAATTTGCAAACTGTGCTGGATTCTTCCAAAAGGAAAGCTGCCAGCAATGAGGACGCTGCCAGTCCTTAGAGCCCCAAAAGCCACCTTTCACCTGATACCCAGACCCTGGGCCAATGACTTCATTTTGCCCATGGAAAATGGCCTCCATTTCTGGCCTCTCACCCTGACCAACAGGGTGGGGCCCAGCAAGAAATTTGCAATCGTTGCTGGATTTCTCCAAATCTAAAGCTGCTGCCACTTGTTATTGTTCTATTTCTCTAGAGTCCCATAATGCTGTTATCAGATTTCTAAAGTCCATACCTCCTCGGTGTGTTCTTATGGCTGCAGATCTTCACAGCACAGACGCTTTCTTCTGCATGCTGTTCTTTCCCAGTTCAGGGCTCCTTCAAGGCTCTCCCTGAATGGCTAACCCGCCCCCTTTTATCCCAGTTCTCTTCAATGGTCCCAGCTGCAGCCCATCAAGGACAACCCGGAGCTCTGGGGCAAAGCCTCTATACAGATATTCAAATACAATACATTTCCTCTACTATAGCCAGTAAGTAGTACCCTGCAAGTCCTTAGAGCCCCAAAGGCCACCTTTCATCTGACACTCAGACCCTGGGGAAAGGAACTTCTTTTTCCCATGCAAAATGGCAACTCTTTGCAGCCACGTGCCCTGGCCAACAGGGCAGTGCCCAGTGAGAAATTTTTAACCTTGGCTGGATTCCTCCACAACTAAAGCTGGCAGCAACTAGGAGCTTGCAAGTCCTTAGAGGCCCAAAAGCCACCTTTCATTGATACCCAGACCCTGGGGACATGACTTCATTTTCCCCATGGAAAATTGGTTCAGTTTGAGGACACTCGGCCTGGCCATCGGCATCGTTCCCTGTGTGAAATTTGCAAACTTGGCTGATTTTCTCCAAAACTAAAGCTGCTGGCAACGAGGACCCTGCAACTCCTTAAGGTCCCAGATGCCACCTTTCATCTGATACCCAGACCCTGGGCCAATGACTTCATTTTCCCCATGGAAAATGGCCTCCATTTCTGGCCTCTCGCCCTGAGCAATAGTGTCGGGTCCAGCAAGAAATTTGAAATCTTTGCTGCATTTCTCAAAATATAAAGCTCCCAGTGAGAAGTAATCTGCAAGTCCTTTGAGCTCCAAAAGCCACCTTTCATTGATTCCTAGACCCTGGAGACGTGACTTCATTTTGCCCATGGAAAATGGGGTCATTTTGAGGTTGCTCGACCTGGCCATCTGCATCGTTCCCTGTGGGAAATTGGCAAACTTGGCTGATTTTCTCCAAAACTAAAGATGCTGGCAACGAGGACCCTGCAAGTCCATAGGGCTCCAGATGCCACCTTTCATCTGATACCCAGACCCTGGGCCAATGACTTCATTTTGCCCATGGAAAATGGCCTCCATTTGACGCCTCTCGCCCTGACCAAGAGGGTGGGGCCCAGCAATATATTTGCAATCTTTGCTGGATTTCTCCAAATCTAAAGGTGCCAGTAAGAAGTACCCTGCAAGTCCTCAAAGCCCCAAAGGCCACCTTTCATCTGACACCCAGAGCCTGGGGATAGGACTTCTTCTTCCCATGGGAAATGGCCTCCGTTTGCAGCCCCTCACCCTGGCAGAAAGTGGGGAGCCAAGCTAGAATGACGCAATCTCTGCTGGATTTTTCCAAAAGAAAAGCTGGCAGCAACCTGGACCCTGTAAATACTTAGAGCCTCAAAGGCCACCTTGAACATATTACTGAGACCCTGGGTGAAGGACATTTTTCCCATGGAAAATGGCCTTCAATTTTGGCCATTTGGCCTGGCAGGCAGGGCAGTGTCAAGCGAGAAATTTGCAAACTGTGCTGGATTCTTCCAAAAGGAAAGCTGCCAGCAACTAGGACGCTGCAACTCCTTAGAGCCCCAAAGGCCACCTTTCATCTGCCACTCAGACCCTGGGGAAATGACTTCGTTTTCCCATGGAAAATGGCAACCATTTGCAGCCATCTGCCCTGGCCAACAGGGCAATGCCCAGTGAGAAATTTTAAAACTTGGCTGCATTCTTCCACAACTAAAGCTGCCGGCAACAAGGAGCTTGCAAGTCCTTAGATCCCCAAAGGCCACCTTTCATTGATACCCAGACTCTGGAAAAGGCCTTCTTTTCCCCATGGAAAATGGGGTCAGTTTGAGGCCACTCGCCCTGGCCATCTGCATCGTTCCCTGTGGGAAATTGGCAATCTTGGCTGATTTTCTCCAAAACTAAAGATGCTGGCAACGAGGACCCTGCAAGTCCTTCGTGCTCCAAAAGCCACCTTTCATTGATTCCCAGACCCTGGAGACGTGACTTCATTTTCCCCATGGAAAATGGGGTCAGTTTGAGGCCACTTGCCCTGGCCATCTGCATCGTTCCCTGTGGGAAATTGGCAAACTTGGCTGATTTTCTCCAAAACTATAGCACTGGCAACGAGGACCCTGCAAGTCCATAGGGCTCCAGATGCCACCTTTCATCTGATACCCAGACCCTGGGCCAATGACTTCATTTTGCCCATGGAAAATGGCCTGCATTTGACGCCTCTCGCCCTGACCAAGAGGGTGGGGCCCAGCAATATATTTGCAATCTTTGCTGGATTTCTCCAAATCTAAAGGTGCCAGTAAGAAGTACCCTGCAAGTCCTTAAAGCCCCAAAGGCCACCTTTCATCTGACACCCAGGCCCTTGGGATAGGACTTCTTCTTCCCATGGGAAATGGCCTCCGTTTGCAGCCCCTCACCCTGGCAGAAAGTGGGGAGCCAAGCTAGAATGACGCAATCTCTGCCGGATTTTCCAAAAGAAAAGCTGGCAGCAACCTGGACCCTGTAAATACTTAGAGCCTCAAAGGCCACCTTGAACATATTACTGAGACCCTGGGTGAAGGACATTTTTCCCATGGAAAATGGCCTTCAATTTTGGCCATTTGGCCTGGCAGGCAGGGCAGTGTCAAGCGAGAAATTTGCAAACTGTGCTGGATTCTTCCAAAAGGAAAGCTGCCAGCAATGAGGACGCTGCCAGTCCTTAGAGCCCCAAAAGCCACCTTTCACCTGATACCCAGACCCTGGGCCAATGACTTCATTTTGCCCATGGAAAATGGCCTCCATTTCTGGCCTCTCACCCTGACCAACAGGGTGGGGCCCAGCAAGAAATTTGCAATCGTTGCTGGGTTTCTCCAAATCTAAAGCTGCTGCCACTTGTTATTGTTCTATTTCTCTAGAGTCCCATAATGCTGTTATCAGATTTCTAAAGTCCATACCTCCTCGGTGTGTTCTTATGGCTGCAGATCTTCACAGCACAGACGCTTTCTTCTGCATGCTGTTCTTTCCCAGTTCAGGGCTCCTTCAAGGCTCTCCCTGAATGGCTAACCCGCCCCCTTTTATCCCAGTTCTCTTCAATGGTCCCAGCTGCAGCCCATCAAGGACAACCCGGAGCTCTGGGGCAAAGCCTCTATACAGATATTCAAATACAATACATTTCCTCTACTATAGCCAGTAAGTAGTACCCTGCAAGTCCTTAGAGCCCCAAAGGCCACCTTTCATCTGACACTCAGACCCTGGGGAAAGGAACTTCTTTTTCCCATGCAAAATGGCAACTCTTTGCAGCCACGTGCCCTGGCCAACAGGGCAGTGCCCAGTGAGAAATTTTTAACCTTGGCTGGATTCCTCCACAACTAAAGCTGGCAGCAACTAGGAGCTTGCAAGTCCTTAGAGGCCCAAAAGCCACCTTTCGTTGATACCCAGACCCTGGGGACATGACTTCATTTTCCCCATGGAAAATGGGGTCATTTTGAGGTTGCTCGACCTGGCCATCTGCATCGTTCCCTGTGGGAAATTGGCAAACTTGGCTGATTTTCTCCAAAACTAAAGCTGCTGGCAACGAGGACCCTGCAACTCCTTAAGGTCCCAGATGCCACCTTTCATCTGATACCCAGACCCTGGGCCAATGACTTCATTTTCCCCATGGAAAATGGCCTGCATTTGACGCCTCTCGCCCTGACCAAGAGGGTGGGGCCTAGCAATATATTTGCAATCTTTGCTGGATTTCTCCAAATCTAAAGGTGCCAGTAAGAAGTACCCTGCAAGTCCTTAAAGCCCCAAAGGCCACCTTTCATCTGACACCCAGGCCCTTGGGATAGGACTTCTTCTTCCCATGGGAAATGGCCTCCGTTTGCAGCCCCTCACCCTGGCAGAAAGTGGGGAGCCAAGCTAGAATGACGCAATCTCTGCCGGATTTTCCAAAAGAAAAGCTGGCAGCAACCTGGACCCTGTAAATACTTAGAGCCTCAAAGGCCACCTTGAACATATTACTGAGACCCTGGGTGAAGGACATTTTTCCCATGGAAAATGGCCTTCAATTTTGGCCATTTGGCCTGGCAGGCAGGGCAGTGTCAAGCGAGAAATTTGCAAACTGTGCTGGATTCTTCCAAAAGGAAAGCTGCCAGCAATGAGGACGCTGCCAGTCCTTAGAGCCCCAAAAGCCACCTTTCACCTGATACCCAGACCCTGGGCCAATGACTTCATTTTGCCCATGGAAAATGGCCTCCATTTCTGGCCTCTCACCCTGACCAACAGGGTGGGGCCCAGCAAGAAATTTGCAATCGTTGCTGGATTTCTCCAAATCTAAAGCTGCTGCCACTTGTTATTGTTCTATTTCTCTAGAGTCCCATAATGCTGTTATCAGATTTCTAAAGTCCATACCTCCTCGGTGTGTTCTTATGGCTGCAGATCTTCACAGCACAGACGCTTTCTTCTGCATGCTGTTCTTTCCCAGTTCAGGGCTCCTTCAAGGCTCTCCCTGAATGGCTAACCCGCCCCCTTTTATCCCAGTTCTCTTCAATGGTCCCAGCTGCAGCCCATCAAGGACAACCCGGAGCTCTGGGGCAAAGCCTCTATACAGATATTCAAATACAATACATTTCCTCTACTATAGCCAGTAAGTAGTACCCTGCAAGTCCTTAGAGCCCCAAAGGCCACCTTTCATCTGACACTCAGACCCTGGGGAAAGGAACTTCTTTTTCCCATGCAAAATGGCAACTCTTTGCAGCCACGTGCCCTGGCCAACAGGGCAGTGCCCAGTGAGAAATTTTTAACCTTGGCTGGATTCCTCCACAACTAAAGCTGGCAGCAACTAGGAGCTTGCAAGTCCTTAGAGGCCCAAAAGCCACCTTTCATTGATACCCAGACCCTGGGGACATGACTTCATTTTCCCCATGGAAAATTGGTTCAGTTTGAGGACACTCGGCCTGGCCATCGGCATCGTTCCCTGTGTGAAATTTGCAAACTTGGCTGATTTTCTCCAAAACTAAAGCTGCTGGCAACGAGGACCCTGCAACTCCTTAAGGTCCCAGATGCCACCTTTCATCTGATACCCAGACCCTGGGCCAATGACTTCATTTTCCCCATGGAAAATGGCCTCCATTTCTGGCCTCTCGCCCTGAGCAATAGTGTCGGGTCCAGCAAGAAATTTGAAATCTTTGCTGCATTTCTCAAAATATAAAGCTCCCAGTGAGAAGTAATCTGCAAGTCCTTTGAGCTCCAAAAGCCACCTTTCATTGATTCCTAGACCCTGGAGACGTGACTTCATTTTGCCCATGGAAAATGGGGTCATTTTGAGGTTGCTCGACCTGGCCATCTGCATCGTTCCCTGTGGGAAATTGGCAAACTTGGCTGATTTTCTCCAAAACTAAAGATGCTGGCAACGAGGACCCTGCAAGTCCATAGGGCTCCAGATGCCACCTTTCATCTGATACCCAGACCCTGGGCCAATGACTTCATTTTGCCCATGGAAAATGGCCTCCATTTGACGCCTCTCGCCCTGACCAAGAGGGTGGGGCCCAGCAATATATTTGCAATCTTTGCTGGATTTCTCCAAATCTAAAGGTGCCAGTAAGAAGTACCCTGCAAGTCCTCAAAGCCCCAAAGGCCACCTTTCATCTGACACCCAGAGCCTGGGGATAGGACTTCTTCTTCCCATGGGAAATGGCCTCCGTTTGCAGCCCCTCACCCTGGCAGAAAGTGGGGAGCCAAGCTAGAATGACGCAATCTCTGCTGGATTTTTCCAAAAGAAAAGCTGGCAGCAACCTGGACCCTGTAAATACTTAGAGCCTCAAAGGCCACCTTGAACATATTACTGAGACCCTGGGTGAAGGACATTTTTCCCATGGAAAATGGCCTTCAATTTTGGCCATTTGGCCTGGCAGGCAGGGCAGTGTCAAGCGAGAAATTTGCAAACTGTGCTGGATTCTTCCAAAAGGAAAGCTGCCAGCAACTAGGACGCTGCAACTCCTTAGAGCCCCAAAGGCCACCTTTCATCTGCCACTCAGACCCTGGGGAAAGGAACTTCTTTTTCCCATGCAAAATGGCAACCATTTGCAGCCATCTGCCCTGGCCAACAGGGCAATGCCCAGTGAGAAATTTTAAAACTTGGCTGCATTCTTCCACAACTAAAGCTGCCGGCAACAAGGAGCTTGCAAGTCCTTAGATCCCCAAAGGCCACCTTTCATTGATACCCAGACTCTGGAAAAGGCCTTCTTTTCCCCATGGAAAATGGGGTCAGTTTGAGGCCACTCGCCCTGGCCATCTGCATCGTTCCCTGTGGGAAATTGGCAATCTTGGATGATTTTCTCCAAAACTAAAGATGCTGGCAACGAGGACCCTGCAAGTCCTTCGTGCTCCAAAAGCCACCTTTCATTGATTCCCAGACCCTGGAGACGTGACTTCATTTTCCCCATGGAAAATGGGGTCAGTTTGAGGCCACTTGCCCTGGCCATCTGCATCGTTCCCTGTGGGAAATTGGCAAACTTGGCTGATTTTCTCCAAAACTATAGCACTGGCAACGAGGACCCTGCAAGTCCTTAGGGCTCCAGATGCCACCTTTCATCTGATACCCAGACCCTGGGCCAATGACTTCATTTTCCCCATGGAAAATGGCCTCCATTTGACGCCTCTCGCCCTGACCAAGAGGGTGGGGCCCAGCAATATATTTGCAATCTTTGCTGGATTTCTCCAAATCTAAAGGTGCCAGTAAGAAGTACCCTGCAAGTCCTTAAAGCCCCAAAGGCCACCTTTCATCTGACACCCAGGCCCTTGGGATAGGACTTCTTCTTCCCATGGGAAATGGCCTCCGTTTGCAGCCCCTCACCCTGGCAGAAAGTGGGGAGCCAAGCTAGAATGACGCAATCTCTGCCGGATTTTCCAAAAGAAAAGCTGGCAGCAACCTGGACCCTGTAAATACTTAGAGCCTCAAAGGCCACCTTGAACATATTACTGAGACCCTGGGTGAAGGACATTTTTCCCATGGAAAATGGCCTTCAATTTTGGCCATTTGGCCTGGCAGGCAGGGCAGTGTCAAGCGAGAAATTTGCAAACTGTGCTGGATTCTTCCAAAAGGAAAGCTGCCAGCAATGAGGACGCTGCCAGTCCTTAGAGCCCCAAAAGCCACCTTTCACCTGATACCCAGACCCTGGGCCAATGACTTCATTTTGCCCATGGAAAATGGCCTCCATTTCTGGCCTCTCACCCTGACCAACAGGGTGGGGCCCAGCAAGAAATTTGCAATCGTTGCTGGGTTTCTCCAAATCTAAAGCTGCTGCCACTTGTTATTGTTCTATTTCTCTAGAGTCCCATAATGCTGTTATCAGATTTCTAAAGTCCATACCTCCTCGGTGTGTTCTTATGGCTGCAGATCTTCACAGCACAGACGCTTTCTTCTGCATGCTGTTCTTTCCCAGTTCAGGGCTCCTTCAAGGCTCTCCCTGAATGGCTAACCCGCCCCCTTTTATCCCAGTTCTCTTCAATGGTCCCAGCTGCAGCCCATCAAGGACAACCCGGAGCTCTGGGGCAAAGCCTCTATACAGATATTCAAATACAATACATTTCCTCTACTATAGCCAGTAAGTAGTACCCTGCAAGTCCTTAGAGCCCCAAAGGCCACCTTTCATCTGACACTCAGACCCTGGGGAAAGGAACTTCTTTTTCCCATGCAAAATGGCAACTCTTTGCAGCCACGTGCCCTGGCCAACAGGGCAGTGCCCAGTGAGAAATTTTTAACCTTGGCTGGATTCCTCCACAACTAAAGCTGGCAGCAACTAGGAGCTTGCAAGCCCTTAGAGGCCCAAAAGCCACCTTTCGTTGATACCCAGACCCTGGGGACATGACTTCATTTTCCCCATGGAAAATGGGGTCATTTTGAGGTTGCTCGACCTGGCCATCTGCATCGTTCCCTGTGGGAAATTGGCAAACTTGGCTGATTTTCTCCAAAACTAAAGCTGCTGGCAACGAGGACCCTGCAACTCCTTAAGGTCCCAGATGCCACCTTTCATCTGATACCCAGACCCTGGGCCAATGACTTCATTTTCCCCATGGAAAATGGCCTGCATTTGACGCCTCTCGCCCTGACCAAGAGGGTGGGGCCTAGCAATATATTTGCAATCTTTGCTGGATTTCTCCAAATCTAAAGGTGCCAGTAAGAAGTACCCTGCAAGTCCTTAAAGCCCCAAAGGCCACCTTTCATCTGACACCCAGGCCCTTGGGATAGGACTTCTTCTTCCCATGGGAAATGGCCTCCGTTTGCAGCCCCTCACCCTGGCAGAAAGTGGGGAGCCAAGCTAGAATGACGCAATCTCTGCCGGATTTTCCAAAAGAAAAGCTGGCAGCAACCTGGACCCTGTAAATACTTAGAGCCTCAAAGGCCACCTTGAACATATTACTGAGACCCTGGGTGAAGGACATTTTTCCCATGGAAAATGGCCTTCAATTTTGGCCATTTGGCCTGGCAGGCAGGGCAGTGTCAAGCGAGAAATTTGCAAACTGTGCTGGATTCTTCCAAAAGGAAAGCTGCCAGCAATGAGGACGCTGCCAGTCCTTAGAGCCCCAAAAGCCACCTTTCACCTGATACCCAGACCCTGGGCCAATGACTTCATTTTGCCCATGGAAAATGGCCTCCATTTCTGGCCTCTCACCCTGACCAACAGGGTGGGGCCCAGCAAGAAATTTGCAATCGTTGCTGGATTTCTCCAAATCTAAAGCTGCTGCCACTTGTTATTGTTCTATTTCTCTAGAGTCCCATAATGCTGTTATCAGATTTCTAAAGTCCATACCTCCTCGGTGTGTTCTTATGGCTGCAGATCTTCACAGCACAGACGCTTTCTTCTGCATGCTGTTCTTTCCCAGTTCAGGGCTCCTTCAAGGCTCTCCCTGAATGGCTAACCCGCCCCCTTTTATCCCAGTTCTCTTCAATGGTCCCAGCTGCAGCCCATCAAGGACAACCCGGAGCTCTGGGGCAAAGCCTCTATACAGATATTCAAATACAATACATTTCCTCTACTATAGCCAGTAAGTAGTACCCTGCAAGTCCTTAGAGCCCCAAAGGCCACCTTTCATCTGACACTCAGACCCTGGGGAAAGGAACTTCTTTTTCCCATGCAAAATGGCAACTCTTTGCAGCCACGTGCCCTGGCCAACAGGGCAGTGCCCAGTGAGAAATTTTTAACCTTGGCTGGATTCCTCCACAACTAAAGCTGGCAGCAACTAGGAGCTTGCAAGTCCTTAGAGGCCCAAAAGCCACCTTTCATTGATACCCAGACCCTGGGGACATGACTTCATTTTCCCCATGGAAAATTGGTTCAGTTTGAGGACACTCGGCCTGGCCATCGGCATCGTTCCCTGTGTGAAATTTGCAAACTTGGCTGATTTTCTCCAAAACTAAAGCTGCTGGCAACGAGGACCCTGCAAGTCCTTAAGGTCCCAGATGCCACCTTTCATCTGATACCCAGACCCTGGGCCAATGACTTCATTTTCCCCATGGAAAATGGCCTCCATTTCTGGCCTCTCGCCCTGAGCAATAGTGTCGGGTCCAGCAAGAAATTTGAAATCTTTGCTGCATTTCTCAAAATATAAAGCTCCCAGTGAGAAGTAATCTGCAAGTCCTTTGAGCTCCAAAAGCCACCTTTCATTGATTCCTAGACCCTGGAGACGTGACTTCATTTTCCCCATGGAAAATGGGGTCATTTTGAGGTTGCTCGACCTGGCCATCTGCATCGTTCCCTGTGGGAAATTGGCAAACTTGGCTGATTTTCTCCAAAACTAAAGATGCTGGCAACGAGGACCCTGCAAGTCCATAGGGCTCCAGATGCCACCTTTCATCTGATACCCAGACCCTGGGCCAATGACTTCATTTTGCCCATGGAAAATGGCCTCCATTTGACGCCTCTCGCCCTGACCAAGAGGGTGGGGCCCAGCAATATATTTGCAATCTTTGCTGGATTTCTCCAAATCTAAAGGTGCCAGTAAGAAGTACCCTGCAAGTCCTCAAAGCCCCAAAGGCCACCTTTCATCTGACACCCAGAGCCTGGGGATAGGACTTCTTCTTCCCATGGGAAATGGCCTCCGTTTGCAGCCCCTCACCCTGGCAGAAAGTGGGGAGCCAAGCTAGAATGACGCAATCTCTGCTGGATTTTTCCAAAAGAAAAGCTGGCAGCAACCTGGACCCTGTAAATACTTAGAGCCTCAAAGGCCACCTTGAACATATTACTGAGACCCTGGGTGAAGGACATTTTTCCCATGGAAAATGGCCTTCAATTTTGGCCATTTGGCCTGGCAGGCAGGGCAGTGTCAAGCGAGAAATTTGCAAACTGTGCTGGATTCTTCCAAAAGGAAAGCTGCCAGCAACTAGGACGCTGCAACTCCTTAGAGCCCCAAAGGCCACCTTTCATCTGCCACTCAGACCCTGGGGAAATGACTTCGTTTTCCCATGGAAAATGGCAACCATTTGCAGCCATCTGCCCTGGCCAACAGGGCAATGCCCAGTGAGAAATTTTAAAACTTGGCTGCATTCTTCCACAACTAAAGCTGCCGGCAACAAGGAGCTTGCAAGTCCTTAGATCCCCAAAGGCCACCTTTCATTGATACCCAGACTCTGGAAAAGGCCTTCTTTTCCCCATGGAAAATGGGGTCAGTTTGAGGCCACTCGCCCTGGCCATCTGCATCGTTCCCTGTGGGAAATTGGCAATCTTGGATGATTTTCTCCAAAACTAAAGATGCTGGCAACGAGGACCCTGCAAGTCCTTCGTGCTCCAAAAGCCACCTTTCATTGATTCCCAGACCCTGGAGACGTGACTTCATTTTCCCCATGGAAAATGGGGTCAGTTTGAGGCCACTTGCCCTGGCCATCTGCATCGTTCCCTGTGGGAAATTGGCAAACTTGGCTGATTTTCTCCAAAACTATAGCACTGGCAACGAGGACCCTGCAAGTCCTTAGGGCTCCAGATGCCACCTTTCATCTGATACCCAGACCCTGGGCCAATGACTTCATTTTCCCCATGGAAAATGGCCTCCATTTGACGCCTCTCGCCCTGACCAAGAGGGTGGGGCCCAGCAATATATTTGCAATCTTTGCTGGATTTCTCCAAATCTAAAGGTGCCAGTAAGAAGTACCCTGCAAGTCCTTAAAGCCCCAAAGGCCACCTTTCATCTGACACCCAGGCCCTTGGGATAGGACTTCTTCTTCCCATGGGAAATGGCCTCCGTTTGCAGCCCCTCACCCTGGCAGAAAGTGGGGAGCCAAGCTAGAATGACGCAATCTCTGCCGGATTTTCCAAAAGAAAAGCTGGCAGCAACCTGGACCCTGTAAATACTTAGAGCCTCAAAGGCCACCTTGAACATATTACTGAGACCCTGGGTGAAGGACATTTTTCCCATGGAAAATGGCCTTCAATTTTGGCCATTTGGCCTGGCAGGCAGGGCAGTGTCAAGCGAGAAATTTGCAAACTGTGCTGGATTCTTCCAAAAGGAAAGCTGCCAGCAATGAGGACGCTGCCAGTCCTTAGAGCCCCAAAAGCCACCTTTCACCTGATACCCAGACCCTGGGCCAATGACTTCATTTTGCCCATGGAAAATGGCCTCCATTTCTGGCCTCTCACC
Organism: Agelaius phoeniceus; assembly: GCF_051311805.1. Taxonomy (NCBI): domain Eukaryota; kingdom Metazoa; phylum Chordata; class Aves; order Passeriformes; family Icteridae; genus Agelaius; species Agelaius phoeniceus. The sequence goes on along the minus strand of NW_027509867.1, from coordinate 11,198,659 downwards.
CTGACCAACAGGGTGGGGCCCAGCAAGAAATTTGCAATCGTTGCTGGGTTTCTCCAAATCTAAAGCTGCTGCCACTTGTTATTGTTCTATTTCTCTAGAGTCCCATAATGCTGTTATCAGATTTCTAAAGTCCATACCTCCTCGGTGTGTTCTTATGGCTGCAGATCTTCACAGCACAGACGCTTTCTTCTGCATGCTGTTCTTTCCCAGTTCAGGGCTCCTTCAAGGCTCTCCCTGAATGGCTAACCCGCCCCCTTTTATCCCAGTTCTCTTCAATGGTCCCAGCTGCAGCCCATCAAGGACAACCCGGAGCTCTGGGGCAAAGCCTCTATACAGATATTCAAATACAATACATTTCCTCTACTATAGCCAGTAAGTAGTACCCTGCAAGTCCTTAGAGCCCCAAAGGCCACCTTTCATCTGACACTCAGACCCTGGGGAAAGGAACTTCTTTTTCCCATGCAAAATGGCAACTCTTTGCAGCCACGTGCCCTGGCCAACAGGGCAGTGCCCAGTGAGAAATTTTTAACCTTGGCTGGATTCCTCCACAACTAAAGCTGGCAGCAACTAGGAGCTTGCAAGCCCTTAGAGGCCCAAAAGCCACCTTTCGTTGATACCCAGACCCTGGGGACATGACTTCATTTTCCCCATGGAAAATGGGGTCATTTTGAGGTTGCTCGACCTGGCCATCTGCATCGTTCCCTGTGGGAAATTGGCAAACTTGGCTGATTTTCTCCAAAACTAAAGCTGCTGGCAACGAGGACCCTGCAACTCCTTAAGGTCCCAGATGCCACCTTTCATCTGATACCCAGACCCTGGGCCAATGACTTCATTTTCCCCATGGAAAATGGCCTGCATTTGACGCCTCTCGCCCTGACCAAGAGGGTGGGGCCTAGCAATATATTTGCAATCTTTGCTGGATTTCTCCAAATCTAAAGGTGCCAGTAAGAAGTACCCTGCAAGTCCTTAAAGCCCCAAAGGCCACCTTTCATCTGACACCCAGGCCCTTGGGATAGGACTTCTTCTTCCCATGGGAAATGGCCTCCGTTTGCAGCCCCTCACCCTGGCAGAAAGTGGGGAGCCAAGCTAGAATGACGCAATCTCTGCCGGATTTTCCAAAAGAAAAGCTGGCAGCAACCTGGACCCTGTAAATACTTAGAGCCTCAAAGGCCACCTTGAACATATTACTGAGACCCTGGGTGAAGGACATTTTTCCCATGGAAAATGGCCTTCAATTTTGGCCATTTGGCCTGGCAGGCAGGGCAGTGTCAAGCGAGAAATTTGCAAACTGTGCTGGATTCTTCCAAAAGGAAAGCTGCCAGCAATGAGGACGCTGCCAGTCCTTAGAGCCCCAAAAGCCACCTTTCACCTGATACCCAGACCCTGGGCCAATGACTTCATTTTGCCCATGGAAAATGGCCTCCATTTCTGGCCTCTCACCCTGACCAACAGGGTGGGGCCCAGCAAGAAATTTGCAATCGTTGCTGGATTTCTCCAAATCTAAAGCTGCTGCCACTTGTTATTGTTCTATTTCTCTAGAGTCCCATAATGCTGTTATCAGATTTCTAAAGTCCATACCTCCTCGGTGTGTTCTTATGGCTGCAGATCTTCACAGCACAGACGCTTTCTTCTGCATGCTGTTCTTTCCCAGTTCAGGGCTCCTTCAAGGCTCTCCCTGAATGGCTAACCCGCCCCCTTTTATCCCAGTTCTCTTCAATGGTCCCAGCTGCAGCCCATCAAGGACAACCCGGAGCTCTGGGGCAAAGCCTCTATACAGATATTCAAATACAATACATTTCCTCTACTATAGCCAGTAAGTAGTACCCTGCAAGTCCTTAGAGCCCCAAAGGCCACCTTTCATCTGACACTCAGACCCTGGGGAAAGGAACTTCTTTTTCCCATGCAAAATGGCAACTCTTTGCAGCCACGTGCCCTGGCCAACAGGGCAGTGCCCAGTGAGAAATTTTTAACCTTGGCTGGATTCCTCCACAACTAAAGCTGGCAGCAACTAGGAGCTTGCAAGTCCTTAGAGGCCCAAAAGCCACCTTTCATTGATACCCAGACCCTGGGGACATGACTTCATTTTCCCCATGGAAAATTGGTTCAGTTTGAGGACACTCGGCCTGGCCATCGGCATCGTTCCCTGTGTGAAATTTGCAAACTTGGCTGATTTTCTCCAAAACTAAAGCTGCTGGCAACGAGGACCCTGCAAGTCCTTAAGGTCCCAGATGCCACCTTTCATCTGATACCCAGACCCTGGGCCAATGACTTCATTTTCCCCATGGAAAATGGCCTCCATTTCTGGCCTCTCGCCCTGAGCAATAGTGTCGGGTCCAGCAAGAAATTTGAAATCTTTGCTGCATTTCTCAAAATATAAAGCTCCCAGTGAGAAGTAATCTGCAAGTCCTTTGAGCTCCAAAAGCCACCTTTCATTGATTCCTAGACCCTGGAGACGTGACTTCATTTTCCCCATGGAAAATGGGGTCATTTTGAGGTTGCTCGACCTGGCCATCTGCATCGTTCCCTGTGGGAAATTGGCAAACTTGGCTGATTTTCTCCAAAACTAAAGATGCTGGCAACGAGGACCCTGCAAGTCCATAGGGCTCCAGATGCCACCTTTCATCTGATACCCAGACCCTGGGCCAATGACTTCATTTTGCCCATGGAAAATGGCCTCCATTTGACGCCTCTCGCCCTGACCAAGAGGGTGGGGCCCAGCAATATATTTGCAATCTTTGCTGGATTTCTCCAAATCTAAAGGTGCCAGTAAGAAGTACCCTGCAAGTCCTCAAAGCCCCAAAGGCCACCTTTCATCTGACACCCAGAGCCTGGGGATAGGACTTCTTCTTCCCATGGGAAATGGCCTCCGTTTGCAGCCCCTCACCCTGGCAGAAAGTGGGGAGCCAAGCTAGAATGACGCAATCTCTGCTGGATTTTTCCAAAAGAAAAGCTGGCAGCAACCTGGACCCTGTAAATACTTAGAGCCTCAAAGGCCACCTTGAACATATTACTGAGACCCTGGGTGAAGGACATTTTTCCCATGGAAAATGGCCTTCAATTTTGGCCATTTGGCCTGGCAGGCAGGGCAGTGTCAAGCGAGAAATTTGCAAACTGTGCTGGATTCTTCCAAAAGGAAAGCTGCCAGCAACTAGGACGCTGCAACTCCTTAGAGCCCCAAAGGCCACCTTTCATCTGCCACTCAGACCCTGGGGAAATGACTTCGTTTTCCCATGGAAAATGGCAACCATTTGCAGCCATCTGCCCTGGCCAACAGGGCAATGCCCAGTGAGAAATTTTAAAACTTGGCTGCATTCTTCCACAACTAAAGCTGCCGGCAACAAGGAGCTTGCAAGTCCTTAGATCCCCAAAGGCCACCTTTCATTGATACCCAGACTCTGGAAAAGGCCTTCTTTTCCCCATGGAAAATGGGGTCAGTTTGAGGCCACTCGCCCTGGCCATCTGCATCGTTCCCTGTGGGAAATTGGCAATCTTGGATGATTTTCTCCAAAACTAAAGATGCTGGCAACGAGGACCCTGCAAGTCCTTCGTGCTCCAAAAGCCACCTTTCATTGATTCCCAGACCCTGGAGACGTGACTTCATTTTCCCCATGGAAAATGGGGTCAGTTTGAGGCCACTTGCCCTGGCCATCTGCATCGTTCCCTGTGGGAAATTGGCAAACTTGGCTGATTTTCTCCAAAACTATAGCACTGGCAACGAGGACCCTGCAAGTCCTTAGGGCTCCAGATGCCACCTTTCATCTGATACCCAGACCCTGGGCCAATGACTTCATTTTCCCCATGGAAAATGGCCTCCATTTGACGCCTCTCGCCCTGACCAAGAGGGTGGGGCCCAGCAATATATTTGCAATCTTTGCTGGATTTCTCCAAATCTAAAGGTGCCAGTAAGAAGTACCCTGCAAGTCCTTAAAGCCCCAAAGGCCACCTTTCATCTGACACCCAGGCCCTTGGGATAGGACTTCTTCTTCCCATGGGAAATGGCCTCCGTTTGCAGCCCCTCACCCTGGCAGAAAGTGGGGAGCCAAGCTAGAATGACGCAATCTCTGCCGGATTTTCCAAAAGAAAAGCTGGCAGCAACCTGGACCCTGTAAATACTTAGAGCCTCAAAGGCCACCTTGAACATATTACTGAGACCCTGGGTGAAGGACATTTTTCCCATGGAAAATGGCCTTCAATTTTGGCCATTTGGCCTGGCAGGCAGGGCAGTGTCAAGCGAGAAATTTGCAAACTGTGCTGGATTCTTCCAAAAGGAAAGCTGCCAGCAATGAGGACGCTGCCAGTCCTTAGAGCCCCAAAAGCCACCTTTCACCTGATACCCAGACCCTGGGCCAATGACTTCATTTTGCCCATGGAAAATGGCCTCCATTTCTGGCCTCTCACCCTGACCAACAGGGTGGGGCCCAGCAAGAAATTTGCAATCGTTGCTGGGTTTCTCCAAATCTAAAGCTGCTGCCACTTGTTATTGTTCTATTTCTCTAGAGTCCCATAATGCTGTTATCAGATTTCTAAAGTCCATACCTCCTCGGTGTGTTCTTATGGCTGCAGATCTTCACAGCACAGACGCTTTCTTCTGCATGCTGTTCTTTCCCAGTTCAGGGCTCCTTCAAGGCTCTCCCTGAATGGCTAACCCGCCCCCTTTTATCCCAGTTCTCTTCAATGGTCCCAGCTGCAGCCCATCAAGGACAACCCGGAGCTCTGGGGCAAAGCCTCTATACAGATATTCAAATACAATACATTTCCTCTACTATAGCCAGTAAGTAGTACCCTGCAAGTCCTTAGAGCCCCAAAGGCCACCTTTCATCTGACACTCAGACCCTGGGGAAAGGAACTTCTTTTTCCCATGCAAAATGGCAACTCTTTGCAGCCACGTGCCCTGGCCAACAGGGCAGTGCCCAGTGAGAAATTTTTAACCTTGGCTGGATTCCTCCACAACTAAAGCTGGCAGCAACTAGGAGCTTGCAAGCCCTTAGAGGCCCAAAAGCCACCTTTCGTTGATACCCAGACCCTGGGGACATGACTTCATTTTCCCCATGGAAAATGGGGTCATTTTGAGGTTGCTCGACCTGGCCATCTGCATCGTTCCCTGTGGGAAATTGGCAAACTTGGCTGATTTTCTCCAAAACTAAAGCTGCTGGCAACGAGGACCCTGCAACTCCTTAAGGTCCCAGATGCCACCTTTCATCTGATACCCAGACCCTGGGCCAATGACTTCATTTTCCCCATGGAAAATGGCCTGCATTTGACGCCTCTCGCCCTGACCAAGAGGGTGGGGCCTAGCAATATATTTGCAATCTTTGCTGGATTTCTCCAAATCTAAAGGTGCCAGTAAGAAGTACCCTGCAAGTCCTTAAAGCCCCAAAGGCCACCTTTCATCTGACACCCAGGCCCTTGGGATAGGACTTCTTCTTCCCATGGGAAATGGCCTCCGTTTGCAGCCCCTCACCCTGGCAGAAAGTGGGGAGCCAAGCTAGAATGACGCAATCTCTGCCGGATTTTCCAAAAGAAAAGCTGGCAGCAACCTGGACCCTGTAAATACTTAGAGCCTCAAAGGCCACCTTGAACATATTACTGAGACCCTGGGTGAAGGACATTTTTCCCATGGAAAATGGCCTTCAATTTTGGCCATTTGGCCTGGCAGGCAGGGCAGTGTCAAGCGAGAAAATTGCAAACTGTGCTGGATTCTTCCAAAAGGAAAGCTGCCAGCAATGAGGACGCTGCCAGTCCTTAGAGCCCCAAAAGCCACCTTTCACCTGATACCCAGACCCTGGGCCAATGACTTCATTTTGCCCATGGAAAATGGCCTCCATTTCTGGCCTCTCACCCTGACCAACAGGGTGGGGCCCAGCAAGAAATTTGCAATCGTTGCTGGATTTCTCCAAATCTAAAGCTGCTGCCACTTGTTATTGTTCTATTTCTCTAGAGTCCCATAATGCTGTTATCAGATTTCTAAAGTCCATACCTCCTCGGTGTGTTCTTATGGCTGCAGATCTTCACAGCACAGACGCTTTCTTCTGCATGCTGTTCTTTCCCAGTTCAGGGCTCCTTCAAGGCTCTCCCTGAATGGCTAACCCGCCCCCTTTTATCCCAGTTCTCTTCAATGGTCCCAGCTGCAGCCCATCAAGGACAACCCGGAGCTCTGGGGCAAAGCCTCTATACAGATATTCAAATACAATACATTTCCTCTACTATAGCCAGTAAGTAGTACCCTGCAAGTCCTTAGAGCCCCAAAGGCCACCTTTCATCTGACACTCAGACCCTGGGGAAAGGAACTTCTTTTTCCCATGCAAAATGGCAACTCTTTGCAGCCACGTGCCCTGGCCAACAGGGCAGTGCCCAGTGAGAAATTTTTAACCTTGGCTGGATTCCTCCACAACTAAAGCTGGCAGCAACTAGGAGCTTGCAAGTCCTTAGAGGCCCAAAAGCCACCTTTCATTGATACCCAGACCCTGGGGACATGACTTCATTTTCCCCATGGAAAATTGGTTCAGTTTGAGGACACTCGGCCTGGCCATCGGCATCGTTCCCTGTGTGAAATTTGCAAACTTGGCTGATTTTCTCCAAAACTAAAGCTGCTGGCAACGAGGACCCTGCAAGTCCTTAAGGTCCCAGATGCCACCTTTCATCTGATACCCAGACCCTGGGCCAATGACTTCATTTTCCCCATGGAAAATGGCCTCCATTTCTGGCCTCTCGCCCTGAGCAATAGTGTCGGGTCCAGCAAGAAATTTGAAATCTTTGCTGCATTTCTCAAAATATAAAGCTCCCAGTGAGAAGTAATCTGCAAGTCCTTTGAGCTCCAAAAGCCACCTTTCATTGATTCCTAGACCCTGGAGACGTGACTTCATTTTCCCCATGGAAAATGGGGTCATTTTGAGGTTGCTCGACCTGGCCATCTGCATCGTTCCCTGTGGGAAATTGGCAAACTTGGCTGATTTTCTCCAAAACTAAAGATGCTGGCAACGAGGACCCTGCAAGTCCATAGGGCTCCAGATGCCACCTTTCATCTGATACCCAGACCCTGGGCCAATGACTTCATTTTGCCCATGGAAAATGGCCTCCATTTGACGCCTCTCGCCCTGACCAAGAGGGTGGGGCCCAGCAATATATTTGCAATCTTTGCTGGATTTCTCCAAATCTAAAGGTGCCAGTAAGAAGTACCCTGCAAGTCCTCAAAGCCCCAAAGGCCACCTTTCATCTGACACCCAGAGCCTGGGGATAGGACTTCTTCTTCCCATGGGAAATGGCCTCCGTTTGCAGCCCCTCACCCTGGCAGAAAGTGGGGAGCCAAGCTAGAATGACGCAATCTCTGCTGGATTTTTCCAAAAGAAAAGCTGGCAGCAACCTGGACCCTGTAAATACTTAGAGCCTCAAAGGCCACCTTGAACATATTACTGAGACCCTGGGTGAAGGACATTTTTCCCATGGAAAATGGCCTTCAATTTTGGCCATTTGGCCTGGCAGGCAGGGCAGTGTCAAGCGAGAAATTTGCAAACTGTGCTGGATTCTTCCAAAAGGAAAGCTGCCAGCAATGAGGACGCTGCCAGTCCTTAGAGCCCCAAAAGCCACCTTTCACCTGATACCCAGACCCTGGGCCAATGACTTCATTTTGCCCATGGAAAATGGCCTCCATTTCTGGCCTCTCACCCTGACCAACAGGGTGGGGCCCAGCAAGAAATTTGCAATCGTTGCTGGGTTTCTCCAAATCTAAAGCTGCTGCCACTTGTTATTGTTCTATTTCTCTAGAGTCCCATAATGCTGTTATCAGATTTCTAAAGTCCATACCTCCTCGGTGTGTTCTTATGGCTGCAGATCTTCACAGCACAGACGCTTTCTTCTGCATGCTGTTCTTTCCCAGTTCAGGGCTCCTTCAAGGCTCTCCCTGAATGGCTAACCCGCCCCCTTTTATCCCAGTTCTCTTCAATGGTCCCAGCTGCAGCCCATCAAGGACAACCCGGAGCTCTGGGGCAAAGCCTCTATACAGATATTCAAATACAATACATTTCCTCTACTATAGCCAGTAAGTAGTACCCTGCAAGTCCTTAGAGCCCCAAAGGCCACCTTTCATCTGACACTCAGACCCTGGGGAAAGGAACTTCTTTTTCCCATGCAAAATGGCAACTCTTTGCAGCCACGTGCCCTGGCCAACAGGGCAGTGCCCAGTGAGAAATTTTTAACCTTGGCTGGATTCCTCCACAACTAAAGCTGGCAGCAACTAGGAGCTTGCAAGTCCTTAGAGGCCCAAAAGCCACCTTTCGTTGATACCCAGACCCTGGGGACATGACTTCATTTTCCCCATGGAAAATTGGTTCAGTTTGAGGACACTCGGCCTGGCCATCGGCATCGTTCCCTGTGTGAAATTTGCAAACTTGGCTGATTTTCTCCAAAACTAAAGCTGCTGGCAACGAGGACCCTGCAAGTCCTTAAGGTCCCAGATGCCACCTTTCATCTGATACCCAGACCCTGGGCCAATGACTTCATTTTCCCCATGGAAAATGGCCTCCATTTCTGGCCTCTCGCCCTGAGCAATAGTGTCGGGTCCAGCAAGAAATTTGAAATCTTTGCTGCATTTCTCAAAATATAAAGCTCCCAGTGAGAAGTAATCTGCAAGTCCTTTGAGCTCCAAAAGCCACCTTTCATTGATTCCTAGACCCTGGAGACGTGACTTCATTTTCCCCATGGAAAATGGGGTCATTTTGAGGTTGCTCGACCTGGCCATCTGCATCGTTCCCTGTGGGAAATTGGCAAACTTGGCTGATTTTCTCCAAAACTAAAGATGCTGGCAACGAGGACCCTGCAAGTCCATAGGGCTCCAGATGCCACCTTTCATCTGATACCCAGACCCTGGGCCAATGACTTCATTTTGCCCATGGAAAATGGCCTCCATTTGACGCCTCTCGCCCTGACCAAGAGGGTGGGGCCCAGCAATATATTTGCAATCTTTGCTGGATTTCTCCAAATCTAAAGGTGCCAGTAAGAAGTACCCTGCAAGTCCTCAAAGCCCCAAAGGCCACCTTTCATCTGACACCCAGAGCCTGGGGATAGGACTTCTTCTTCCCATGGGAAATGGCCTCCGTTTGCAGCCCCTCACCCTGGCAGAAAGTGGGGAGCCAAGCTAGAATGACGCAATCTCTGCTGGATTTTTCCAAAAGAAAAGCTGGCAGCAACCTGGACCCTGTAAATACTTAGAGCCTCAAAGGCCACCTTGAACATATTACTGAGACCCTGGGTGAAGGACATTTTTCCCATGGAAAATGGCCTTCAATTTTGGCCATTTGGCCTGGCAGGCAGGGCAGTGTCAAGCGAGAAATTTGCAAACTGTGCTGGATTCTTCCAAAAGGAAAGCTGCCAGCAACTAGGACGCTGCAACTCCTTAGAGCCCCAAAGGCCACCTTTCATCTGCCACTCAGACCCTGGGGAAATGACTTCGTTTTCCCATGGAAAATGGCAACCATTTGCAGCCATCTGCCCTGGCCAACAGGGCAATGCCCAGTGAGAAATTTTAAAACTTGGCTGCATTCTTCCACAACTAAAGCTGCCGGCAACAAGGAGCTTGCAAGTCCTTAGATCCCCAAAGGCCACCTTTCATTGATACCCAGACTCTGGAAAAGGACTTCTTTTCCCCATGGAAAATGGGGTCAGTTTGAGGCCACTCGGCCTGGCCATCTGCATCGTTCCCTGTGGGAAATTGGCAATCTTGGCTGATTTTCTCCAAAACTAAAGATGCTGGCAACGAGGACCCTGCAAGTCCTTCGTGCTCCAAAAGCCACCTTTCATTGATTCCCAGACCCTGGAGACGTGACTTCATTTTCCCCATGGAAAATGGGGTCAGTTTGAGGCCACTTGCCCTGGCCATCTGCATCGTTCCCTGTGGGAAATTGGCAAACTTGGCTGATTTTCTCCAAAACTATAGCACTGGCAACGAGGACCCTGCAAGTCCTTAGGGATCCAGATGCCACCTTTCATCTGATACCCAGACCCTGGGCCAATGACTTCATTTTCCCCATGGAAAATGGCCTCCATTTGACGCCTCTCGCCCTGACCAAGAGGGTGGGGCCCAGCAATATATTTGCAATCTTTGCTGGATTTCTCCAAATCTAAAGGTGCCAGTAAGAAGTACCCTGCAAGTCCTTAAAGCCCCAAAGGCCACCTTTCATCTGACACCCAGGCCCTTGGGATAGGACTTCTTCTTCCCATGGGAAATGGCCTCCGTTTGCAGCCCCTCACCCTGGCAGAAAGTGGGGAGCCAAGCTAGAATGACGCAATCTCTGCCGGATTTTCCAAAAGAAAAGCTGGCAGCAACCTGGACCCTGTAAATACTTAGAGCCTCAAAGGCCACCTTGAACATATTACTGAGACCCTGGGTGAAGGACATTTTTCCCATGGAAAATGGCCTTCAATTTTGGCCATTTGGCCTGGCAGGCAGGGCAGTGTCAAGCGAGAAATTTGCAAACTGTGCTGGATTCTTCCAAAAGGAAAGCTGCCAGCAATGAGGACGCTGCCAGTCCTTAGAGCCCCAAAAGCCACCTTTCACCTGATACCCAGACCCTGGGCCAATGACTTCATTTTGCCCATGGAAAATGGCCTCCATTTCTGGCCTCTCACCCTGACCAACAGGGTGGGGCCCAGCAAGAAATTTGCAATCGTTGCTGGGTTTCTCCAAATCTAAAGCTGCTGGCAACGAGGACCCTGCAACTCCTTAAGGTCCCAGATGCCACCTTTCATCTGATACCCAGACCCTGGGCCAATGACTTCATTTTCCCCATGGAAAATGGCCTCCATTTCTGGCCTCTCGCCCTGAGCAATAGTGTCGGGTCCAGCAAGAAATTTGAAGTCTTTGCTGCATTTCTCAAAATATAAAGCTCCCAGTGAGAAGTAATCTGCAAGTCCTTTGAGCTCCAAAAGCCACCTTTCATTGATTCCTAGACCCTGGAGACGTGACTTCATTTTCCCCATGGAAAATGGGGTCATTTTGAGGTTGCTCGACCTGGCCATCTGCATCGTTCCCTGTGGGAAATTGGCAAACTTGGCTGATTTTCTCCAAAACTAAAGATGCTGGCAACGAGGACCCTGCAAGTCCATAGGGCTCCAGATGCCACCTTTCATCTGATACCCAGACCCTGGGCCAATGACTTCATTTTCCCCATGGAAAATGGCCTGCATTTGACGCCTCTCGCCCTGACCAAGAGGGTGGGGCCCAGCAATATATTTGCAATCTTTGCTGGATTTCTCCAAATCTAAAGGTGCCAGTAAGAAGTACCCTGCAAGTCCTCAAAGCCCCAAAGGCCACCTTTCATCTGACACCCAGAGCCTGGGGATAGGACTTCTTCTTCCCATGGGAAATGGCCTCCGTTTGCAGCCCCTCACCCTGGCAGAAAGTGGGGAGCCAAGCTAGAATGACGCAATCTCTGCTGGATTTTTCCAAAAGAAAAGCTGGCAGCAACCTGGACCCTGTAAATACTTAGAGCCTCAAAGGCCACCTTGAACATATTACTGAGACCCTGGGTGAAGGACATTTTTCCCATGGAAAATGGCCTTCAATTTTGGCCATTTGGCCTGGCAGGCAGGGCAGTGTCAAGCGAGAAATTTGCAAACTGTGCTGGATTCTTCCAAAAGGAAAGCTGCCAGCAACTAGGACGCTGCAACTCCTTAGAGCCCCAAAGGCCACCTTTCATCTGCCACTCAGACCCTGGGGAAATGACTTCGTTTTCCCATGGAAAATGGCAACCATTTGCAGCCATCTGCCCTGGCCAACAGGGCAATGCCCAGTGAGAAATTTTAAAACTTGGCTGCATTCTTCCACAACTAAAGCTGCCGGCAACAAGGAGCTTGCAAGTCCTTAGATCCCCAAAGGCCACCTTTCATTGATACCCAGACTCTGGAAAAGGACATCTTTTCCCCATGGAAAATGGGGTCAGTTTGAGGCCACTCGCCCTGGCCATCTGCATCGTTCCCTGTGGGAAATTGGCAAACTTGGATGATTTTCTCCAAAACTAAAGATGCTGGCAACGAGGACCCTGCAAGTCCTTCGTGCTCCAAAAGCCACCTTTCATTGATTCCCAGACCCTGGAGACGTGACTTCATTTTCCCCATGGAAAATGGGGTCAGTTTGAGGCCACTTGCCCTGGCCATCTGCATCGTTCCCTGTGGGAAATTGGCAAACTTGGCTGATTTTCTCCAAAACTATAGCACTGGCAACGAGGACCCTGCAAGTCCTTAGGGCTCCAGATGCCACCTTTCATCTGATACCCAGACCCTGGGCCAATGACTTCATTTTCCCCATGGAAAATGGCCTCCATTTGACGCCTCTCGCCCTGACCAAGAGGGTGGGGCCCAGCAATATATTTGCAATCTTTGCTGGATTTCTCCAAATCTAAAGGTGCCAGTAAGAAGTACCCTGCAAGTCCTTAAAGCCCCAAAGGCCACCTTTCATCTGACACCCAGGCCCTTGGGATAGGACTTCTTCTTCCCATGGGAAATGGCCTCCGTTTGCAGCCCCTCACCCTGGCAGAAAGTGGGGAGCCAAGCTAGAATGACGCAATCTCTGCCGGATTTTCCAAAAGAAAAGCTGGCAGCAACCTGGACCCTGTAAATACTTAGAGCCTCAAAGGCCACCTTGAACATATTACTGAGACCCTGGGTGAAGGACATTTTTCCCATGGAAAATGGCCTTCAATTTTGGCCATTTGGCCTGGCAGGCAGGGCAGTGTCAAGCGAGAAATTTGCAAACTGTGCTGGATTCTTCCAAAAGGAAAGCTGCCAGCAACTAGGACGCTGCCAGTCCTTAGAGCCCCAAAAGCCACCTTTCACCTGATACCCAGACCCTGGACCAATGACTTCATTTTGCCCATGGAAAATGGCCTCCATTTCTGGCCTCTCACCCTGACCAACAGGGTGGGGCCCAGCAAGAAATTTGCAATCGTTGCTGGGTTTCTCCAAATCTAAAGCTGCTGCCACTTGTTATTGTTCTATTTCTCTAGAGTCCCATAATGCTGTTATCAGATTTCTAAAGTCCATACCTCCTCGGTGTGTTCTTATGGCTGCAGATCTTCACAGCACAGATGCTTTCTTCTGCATGCTGTTCTTTCCCAGTTCAGGGCTCCTTCAAGGCTCTCCCTGAATGGCTAACCCGCCCCCTTTTATCCCAGTTCTCTTCAATGGTCCCAGCTGCAGCCCATCAAGGACAACCCGGAGCTCTGGGGCAAAGCCTCTATACAGATATTCAAATACAATACATTTCCTCTACTATAGCCAGTAAGTAGTACCCTGCAAGTCCTTAGAGCCCCAAAGGCCACCTTTCATCTGACACTCAGACCCTGGGGAAAGGAACTTCTTTTTCCCATGCAAAATGGCAACTCTTTGCAGCCACGTGCCCTGGCCAACAGGGCAGTGCCCAGTGAGAAATTTTTAACCTTGGCTGGATTCCTCCACAACTAAAGCTGGCAGCAACTAGGAGCTTGCAAGTCCTTAGAGGCCCAAAAGCCACCTTTCGTTGATACCCAGACCCTGGGGACATGACTTCATTTTCCCCATGGAAAATTGGTTCAGTTTGAGGACACTCGGCCTGGCCATCGGCATCGTTCCCTGTGTGAAATTTGCAAACTTGGCTGATTTTCTCCAAAACTAAAGCTGCTGGCAACGAGGACCCTGCAACTCCTTAAGGTCCCAGATGCCACCTTTCATCTGATACCCAGACCCTGGGCCAATGACTTCATTTTCCCCATGGAAAATGGCCTCCATTTCTGGCCTCTCGCCCTGAGCAATAGTGTCGGGTCCAGCAAGAAATTTGAAATCTTTGCTGCATTTCTCAAAATATAAAGCTCCCAGTGAGAAGTAATCTGCAAGTCCTTTGAGCTCCAAAAGCCACCTTTCATTGATTCCTAGACCCTGGAGACGTGACTTCATTTTCCCCATGGAAAATGGGGTCATTTTGAGGTTGCTCGACCTGGCCATCTGCATCGTTCCCTGTGGGAAATTGGCAAACTTGGCTGATTTTCTCCAAAACTAAAGATGCTGGCAACGAGGACCCTGCAAGTCCATAGGGCTCCAGATGCCACCTTTCATCTGATACCCAGACCCTGGGCCAATGACTTCATTTTGCCCATGGAAAATGGCCTCCATTTGACGCCTCTCGCCCTGACCAAGAGGGTGGGGCCCAGCAATATATTTGCAATCTTTGCTGGATTTCTCCAAATCTAAAGGTGCCAGTAAGAAGTACCCTGCAAGTCCTCAAAGCCCCAAAGGCCACCTTTCATCTGACACCCAGAGCCTGGGGATAGGACTTCTTCTTCCCATGGGAAATGGCCTCCGTTTGCAGCCCCTCACCCTGGCAGAAAGTGGGGAGCCAAGCTAGAATGACGCAATCTCTGCCGGATTTTCCAAAAGAAAAGCTGGCAGCAACCTGGACCCTGTAAATACTTAGAGCCTCAAAGGCCACCTTGAACATATTACTGAGACCCTGGGTGAAGGACATTTTTCCCATGGAAAATGGCCTTCAATTTTGGCCATTTGGCCTGGCAGGCAGGGCAGTGTCAAGCGAGAAATTTGCAAACTGTGCTGGATTCTTCCAAAAGGAAAGCTGCCAGCAACTAGGACGCTGCAACTCCTTAGAGCCCCAAAGGCCACCTTTCATCTGACACTCAGACCCTGGGGAAATGACTTCGTTTTCCCATGGAAAATGGCAACCATTTGCAGCCATGTGCCCTGGCCAACAGGGCAATGCCCAGTGAGAAATTTTAAAACTTGGCTGCATTCTTCCACAACTAAAGCTGCCGGCAACAAGGAGCTTGCAAGTCCTTAGATCCCCAAAGGCCACCTTTCATTGATACCCAGACTCTGGAAAAGGCCTTCTTTTCCCCATGGAAAATGGGGTCAGTTTGAGGCCACTCGCCCTGGCCATCTGCATCGTTCCCTGTGGGAAATTGGCAATCTTGGCTGATTTTCTCCAAAACTAAAGATGCTGGCAACGAGGACCCTGCAAGTCCTTCGTTCTCCAAAAGCCACCTTTCATTGATTCCCAGACCCTGGAGACGTGACTTCATTTTCCCCATGGAAAATGGGGTCAGTTTGAGGCCACTTGCCCTGGCCATCTGCATCGTTCCCTGTGGGAAATTGGCAAACTTGGCTGATTTTCTCCAAATCTAAAGATGCTGGCAACGAGGACCCTGCAAGTCCATAGGGCTCCAGATGCCACCTTTCATCTGATACCCAGACCCTGGGCCAATGACTTCATTTTCCCCATGGAAAATGGCCTCCATTTGACGCCTCTCGCCCTGACCAAGAGGGTGGGGCCTAGCAATATATTTGCAATCTTTGCTGGATTTCTCCAAATCTAAAGGTGCCAGTAAGAAGTACCCTGCAAGTCCTCAAAGCCCCAAAGGCCACCTTTCATCTGACACCCAGGCCCTTGGGATAGGACTTCTTCTTCCCATGGGAAATGGCCTCCGTTTGCAGCCCCTCACCCTGGCAGAAAGTGGGGAGCCAAGCTAGAATGACGCAATCTCTGCTGGATTTTTCCAAAAGAAAAGCTGGCAGCAACCTGGACCCTGTAAATACTTAGAGCCTCAAAGGCCACCTTGAACATATTACTGAGACCCTGGGTGAAGGACATTTTTCCCATGGAAAATGGCCTTCAATTTTGGCCATTTGGCCTGGCAGGCAGGGCAGTGTCAAGCGAGAAATTTGCAAACTGTGCTGGATTCTTCCAAAAGGAAAGCTGCCAGCAATGAGGACGCTGCCAGTCCTTAGAGCCCCAAAAGCCACCTTTCACCTGATACCCAGACCCTGGGCCAATGACTTCATTTTGCCCATGGAAAATGGCCTCCATTTCTGGCCTCTCACCCTGACCAACAGGGTGGGGCCCAGCAAGAAATTTGCAATCGTTGCTGGGTTTCTCCAAATCTAAAGCTGCTGCCACTTGTTATTGTTCTATTTCTCTAGAGTCCCATAATGCTGTTATCAGATTTCTAAAGTCCATACCTCCTCGGTGTGTTCTTATGGCTGCAGATCTTCACAGCACAGACGCTTTCTTCTGCATGCTGTTCTTTCCCAGTTCAGGGCTCCTTCAAGGCTCTCCCTGAATGGCTAACCCGCCCCCTTTTATCCCAGTTCTCTTCAATGGTCCCAGCTGCAGCCCATCAAGGACAACCCGGAGCTCTGGGGCAAAGCCTCTATACAGATATTCAAATACAATACATTTCCTCTACTATAGCCAGTAAGTAGTACCCTGCAAGTCCTTAGAGCCCCAAAGGCCACCTTTCATCTGACACTCAGACCCTGGGGAAAGGAACTTCTTTTTCCCATGCAAAATGGCAACTCTTTGCAGCCACGTGCCCTGGCCAACAGGGCAGTGCCCAGTGAGAAATTTTTAACCTTGGCTGGATTCCTCCACAACTAAAGCTGGCAGCAACTAGGAGCTTGCAAGTCCTTAGAGGCCCAAAAGCCACCTTTCGTTGATACCCAGACCCTGGGGACATGACTTCATTTTCCCCATGGAAAATTGGTTCAGTTTGAGGACACTCGGCCTGGCCATCGGCATCGTTCCCTGTGTGAAATTTGCAAACTTGGCTGATTTTCTCCAAAACTAAAGCTGCTGGCAACGAGGACCCTGCAACTCCTTAAGGTCCCAGATGCCACCTTTCATCTGATACCCAGACCCTGGGCCAATGACTTCATTTTCCCCATGGAAAATGGCCTCCATTTCTGGCCTCTCGCCCTGAGCAATAGTGTCGGGTCCAGCAAGAAATTTGAAATCTTTGCTGCATTTCTCAAAATATAAAGCTCCCAGTGAGAAGTAATCTGCAAGTCCTTTGAGCTCCAAAAGCCACCTTTCATTGATTCCTAGACCCTGGAGACGTGACTTCATTTTGCCCATGGAAAATGGGGTCATTTTGAGGTTGCTCGACCTGGCCATCTGCATCGTTCCCTGTGGGAAATTGGCAAACTTGGCTGATTTTCTCCAAAACTAAAGATGCTGGCAACGACGACCCTGCAAGTCCATAGGGCTCCAGATGCCACCTTTCATCTGATACCCAGACCCTGGGCCAATGACTTCATTTTGCCCATGGAAAATGGCCTCCATTTGACGCCTCTCGCCCTGACCAAGAGGGTGGGGCCCAGCAATATATTTGCAATCTTTGCTGGATTTCTCCAAATCTAAAGGTGCCAGTAAGAAGTACCCTGCAAGTCCTCAAAGCCCCAAAGGCCACCTTTCATCTGACACCCAGAGCCTGGGGATAGGACTTCTTCTTCCCATGGGAAATGGCCTCCGTTTGCAGCCCCTCACCCTGGCAGAAAGTGGGGAGCCAAGCTAGAATGACGCAATCTCTGCCGGATTTTCCAAAAGAAAAGCTGGCAGCAACCTGGACCCTGTAAATACTTAGAGCCTCAAAGGCCACCTTGAACATATTACTGAGACCCTGGGTGAAGGACATTTTTCCCATGGAAAATGGCCTTCAATTTTGGCCATTTGGCCTGGCAGGCAGGGCAGTGTCAAGCGAGAAATTTGCAAACTGTGCTGGATTCTTCCAAAAGGAAAGCTGCCAGCAACTAGGACGCTGCAACTCCTTAGAGCCCCAAAGGCCACCTTTCATCTGACACTCAGACCCTGGGGAAATGACTTCGTTTTCCCATGGAAAATGGCAACCATTTGCAGCCATGTGCCCTGGCCAACAGGGCAATGCCCAGTGAGAAATTTTAAAACTTGGCTGCATTCTTCCACAACTAAAGCTGCCGGCAACAAGGAGCTTGCAAGTCCTTAGATCCCCAAAGGCCACCTTTCATTGATACCCAGACTCTGGAAAAGGCCTTCTTTTCCCCATGGAAAATGGGGTCAGTTTGAGGCCACTCGCCCTGGCCATCTGCATCGTTCCCTGTGGGAAATTGGCAATCTTGGCTGATTTTCTCCAAAACTAAAGATGCTGGCAACGAGGACCCTGCAAGTCCTTCGTTCTCCAAAAGCCACCTTTCATTGATTCCCAGACCCTGGAGACGTGACTTCATTTTCCCCATGGAAAATGGGGTCAGTTTGAGGCCACTTGCCCTGGCCATCTGCATCGTTCCCTGTGGGAAATTGGCAAACTTGGCTGATTTTCTCCAAATCTAAAGATGCTGGCAACGAGGACCCTGCAAGTCCATAGGGCTCCAGATGCCACCTTTCATCTGATACCCAGACCCTGGGCCAATGACTTCATTTTGCCCATGGAAAATGGCCTCCATTTGACGCCTCTCGCCCTGACCAAGAGGGTGGGGCCTAGCAATATATTTGCAATCTTTGCTGGATTTCTCCAAATCTAAAGGTGCCAGTAAGAAGTACCCTGCAAGTCCTCAAAGCCCCAAAGGCCACCTTTCATCTGACACCCAGGCCCTTGGGATAGGACTTCTTCTTCCCATGGGAAATGGCCTCCGTTTGCAGCCCCTCACCCTGGCAGAAAGTGGGGAGCCAAGCTAGAATGACGCAATCTCTGCTGGATTTTTCCAAAAGAAAAGCTGGCAGCAACCTGGACCCTGTAAATACTTAGAGCCTCAAAGGCCACCTTGAACATATTACTGAGACCCTGGGTGAAGGACATTTTTCCCATGGAAAATGGCCTTCAATTTTGGCCATTTGGCCTGGCAGGCAGGGCAGTGTCAAGCGAGAAATTTGCAAACTGTGCTGGATTCTTCCAAAAGGAAAGCTGCCAGCAATGAGGACGCTGCCAGTCCTTAGAGCCCCAAAAGCCACCTTTCACCTGATACCCAGACCCTGGGCCAATGACTTCATTTTGCCCATGGAAAATGGCCTCCATTTCTGGCCTCTCACCCTGACCAACAGGGTGGGGCCCAGCAAGAAATTTGCAATCGTTGCTGGGTTTCTCCAAATCTAAAGCTGCTGCCACTTGTTATTGTTCTATTTCTCTAGAGTCCCATAATGCTGTTATCAGATTTCTAAAGTCCATACCTCCTCGGTGTGTTCTTATGGCTGCAGATCTTCACAGCACAGACGCTTTCTTCTGCATGCTGTTCTTTCCCAGTTCAGGGCTCCTTCAAGGCTCTCCCTGAATGGCTAACCCGCCCCCTTTTATCCCAGTTCTCTTCAATGGTCCCAGCTGCAGCCCATCAAGGACAACCCGGAGCTCTGGGGCAAAGCCTCTATACAGATATTCAAATACAATACATTTCCTCTACTATAGCCAGTAAGTAGTACCCTGCAAGTCCTTAGAGCCCCAAAGGCCACCTTTCATCTGACACTCAGACCCTGGGGAAAGGAACTTCTTTTTCCCATGCAAAATGGCAACTCTTTGCAGCCACGTGCCCTGGCCAACAGGGCAGTGCCCAGTGAGAAATTTTTAACCTTGGCTGGATTCCTCCACAACTAAAGCTGGCAGCAACTAGGAGCTTGCAAGTCCTTAGAGGCCCAAAAGCCACCTTTCGTTGATACCCAGACCCTGGGGACATGACTTCATTTTCCCCATGGAAAATTGGTTCAGTTTGAGGACACTCGGCCTGGCCATCGGCATCGTTCCCTGTGTGAAATTTGCAAACTTGGCTGATTTTCTCCAAAACTAAAGCTGCTGGCAACGAGGACCCTGCAACTCCTTAAGGTCCCAGATGCCACCTTTCATCTGATACCCAGACCCTGGGCCAATGACTTCATTTTCCCCATGGAAAATGGCCTCCATTTCTGGCCTCTCGCCCTGAGCAATAGTGTCGGGTCCAGCAAGAAATTTGAAATCTTTGCTGCATTTCTCAAAATATAAAGCTCCCAGTGAGAAGTAATCTGCAAGTCCTTTGAGCTCCAAAAGCCACCTTTCATTGATTCCTAGACCCTGGAGACGTGACTTCATTTTGCCCATGGAAAATGGGGTCATTTTGAGGTTGCTCGACCTGGCCATCTGCATCGTTCCCTGTGGGAAATTGGCAAACTTGGCTGATTTTCTCCAAAACTAAAGATGCTGGCAACGAGGACCCTGCAAGTCCATAGGGCTCCAGATGCCACCTTTCATCTGATACCCAGACCCTGGGCCAATGACTTCATTTTGCCCATGGAAAATGGCCTCCATTTGACGCCTCTCGCCCTGACCAAGAGGGTGGGGCCCAGCAATATATTTGCAATCTTTGCTGGATTTCTCCAAATCTAAAGGTGCCAGTAAGAAGTACCCTGCAAGTCCTCAAAGCCCCAAAGGCCACCTTTCATCTGACACCCAGAGCCTGGGGATAGGACTTCTTCTTCCCATGGGAAATGGCCTCCGTTTGCAGCCCCTCACCCTGGCAGAAAGTGGGGAGCCAAGCTAGAATGACGCAATCTCTGCTGGATTTTTCCAAAAGAAAAGCTGGCAGCAACCTGGACCCTGTAAATACTTAGAGCCTCAAAGGCCACCTTGAACATATTACTGAGACCCTGGGTGAAGGACATTTTTCCCATGGAAAATGGCCTTCAATTTTGGCCATTTGGCCTGGCAGGCAGGGCAGTGTCAAGCGAGAAATTTGCAAACTGTGCTGGATTCTTCCAAAAGGAAAGCTGCCAGCAACTAGGACGCTGCAACTCCTTAGAGCCCCAAAGGCCACCTTTCATCTGACACTCAGACCCTGGGGAAATGACTTCGTTTTCCCATGGAAAATGGCAACCATTTGCAGCCATCTGCCCTGGCCAACAGGGCAATGCCCAGTGAGAAATTTTAAAACTTGGCTGCATTCTTCCACAACTAAAGCTGCCGGCAACAAGGAGCTTGCAAGTCCTTAGATCCCCAAAGGCCACCTTTCATTGATACCCAGACTCTGGAAAAGGCCTTCTTTTCCCCATGGAAAATGGGGTCAGTTTGAGGCCACTCGCCCTGGCCATCTGCATCGTTCCCTGTGGGAAATTGGCAATCTTGGCTGATTTTCTCCAAAACTAAAGATGCTGGCAACGAGGACCCTGCAAGTCCTTCGTGCTCCAAAAGCCACCTTTCATTGATTCCCAGACCCTGGAGACGTGACTTCATTTTCCCCATGGAAAATGGGGTCAGTTTGAGGCCACTTGCCCTGGCCATCTGCATCGTTCCCTGTGGGAAATTGGCAAACTTGGCTGATTTTCTCCAAAACTATAGCACTGGCAACGAGGACCCTGCAAGTCCTTAGGGCTCCAGATGCCACCTTTCATCTGATACCCAGACCCTGGGCCAATGACTTCATTTTGCCCATGGAAAATGGCCTGCATTTGACGCCTCTCGCCCTGACCAAGAGGGTGGGGCCCAGCAATATATTTGCAATCTTTGCTGGATTTCTCCAAATCTAAAGGTGCCAGTAAGAAGTACCCTGCAAGTCCTTAAAGCCCCAAAGGCCACCTTTCATCTGACACCCAGGCCCTTGGGATAGGACTTCTTCTTCCCATGGGAAATGGCCTCCGTTTGCAGCCCCTCACCCTGGCAGAAAGTGGGGAGCCAAGCTAGAATGACGCAATCTCTGCCGGATTTTCCAAAAGAAAAGCTGGCAGCAACCTGGACCCTGTAAATACTTAGAGCCTCAAAGGCCACCTTGAACATATTACTGAGACCCTGGGTGAAGGACATTTTTCCCATGGAAAATGGCCTTCAATTTTGGCCATTTGGCCTGGCAGGCAGGGCAGTGTCAAGCAAGAAATTTGCAAACTGTGCTGGATTCTTCCAAAAGGAAAGCTGCCAGCAATGAGGACGCTGCCAGTCCTTAGAGCCCCAAAAGCCACCTTTCACCTGATACCCAGACCCTGGGCCAATGACTTCATTTTGCCCATGGAAAATGGCCTCCATTTCTGGCCTCTCACCCTGACCAACAGGGTGGGGCCCAGCAAGAAATTTGCAATCGTTGCTGGGTTTCTCCAAATCTAAAGCTGCTGGCAACGAGGACCCTGCAACTCCTTAAGGTCCCAGATGCCACCTTTCATCTGATACCCAGACCCTGGGCCAATGACTTCATTTTCCCCATGGAAAATGGCCTCCATTTCTGGCCTCTCGCCCTGAGCAATAGTGTCGGGTCCAGCAAGAAATTTGAAGTCTTTGCTGCATTTCTCAAAATATAAAGCTCCCAGTGAGAAGTAATCTGCAAGTCCTTTGAGCTCCAAAAGCCACCTTTCATTGATTCCTAGACCCTGGAGACGTGACTTCATTTTCCCCATGGAAAATGGGGTCATTTTGAGGTTGCTCGACCTGGCCATCTGCATCGTTCCCTGTGGGAAATTGGCAAACTTGGCTGATTTTCTCCAAAACTAAAGATGCTGGCAACGAGGACCCTGCAAGTCCATAGGGCTCCAGATGCCACCTTTCATCTGATACCCAGACCCTGGGCCAATGACTTCATTTTCCCCATGGAAAATGGCCTGCATTTGACGCCTCTCGCCCTGACCAAGAGGGTGGGGCCCAGCAATATATTTGCAATCTTTGCTGGATTTCTCCAAATCTAAAGGTGCCAGTAAGAAGTACCCTGCAAGTCCTTAAAGCCCCAAAGGCCACCTTTCATCTGACACCCAGGCCCTTGGGATAGGACTTCTTCTTCCCATGGGAAATGGCCTCCGTTTGCAGCCCCTCACCCTGGCAGAAAGTGGGGAGCCAAGCTAGAATGACGCAATCTCTGCTGGATTTTTCCAAAAGAAAAGCTGGCAGCAACCTGGACCCTGTAAATACTTAGAGCCTCAAAGGCCACCTTGAACATATTACTGAGACCCTGGGTGAAGGACATTTTTCCCATGGAAAATGGCCTTCAATTTTGGCCATTTGGCCTGGCAGGCAGGGCAGTGTCAAGCGAGAAATTTGCAAACTGTGCTGGATTCTTCCAAAAGGAAAGCTGCCAGCAACTAGGACGCTGCCAGTCCTTAGAGCCCCAAAGGCCACCTTTCATCTGACACTCAGACCCTGGGGAAATGACTTCGTTTTCCCATGGAAAATGGCAACCATTTGCAGCCATGTGCCCTGGCCAACAGGGCAATGCCCAGTGAGAAATTTTAAAACTTGGCTGCATTCTTCCACAACTAAAGCTGCCGGCAACAAGGAGCTTGCAAGTCCTTAGATCCCCAAAGGCCACCTTTCATTGATACCCAGACTCTGGAAAAGGCCTTCTTTTCCCCATGGAAAATGGGGTCAGTTTGAGGCCACTCGCCCTGGCCATCTGCATCGTTCCCTGTGGGAAATTGGCAATCTTGGCTGATTTTCTCCAAAACTAAAGATGCTGGCAACGAGGACCCTGCAAGTCCTTCGTGCTCCAAAAGCCACCTTTCATTGATTCCCAGACCCTGGAGACGTGACTTCATTTTCCCCATGGAAAATGGGGTCAGTTTGAGGCCACTTGCCCTGGCCATCTGCATCGTTCCCTGTGGGAAATTGGCAAACTTGGCTGATTTTCTCCAAAACTATAGCACTGGCAACGAGGACCCTGCAAGTCCTTAGGGCTCCAGATGCCACCTTTCATCTGATACCCAGACCCTGGGCCAATGACTTCATTTTGCCCATGGAAAATGGCCTGCATTTGACGCCTCTCGCCCTGACCAAGAGGGTGGGGCCCAGCAATATATTTGCAATCTTTGCTGGATTTCTCCAAATCTAAAGGTGCCAGTAAGAAGTACCCTGCAAGTCCTTAAAGCCCCAAAGGCCACCTTTCATCTGACACCCAGGCCCTTGGGATAGGACTTCTTCTTCCCATGGGAAATGGCCTCCGTTTGCAGCCCCTCACCCTGGCAGAAAGTGGGGAGCCAAGCTAGAATGACGCAATCTCTGCCGGATTTTCCAAAAGAAAAGCTGGCAGCAACCTGGACCCTGTAAATACTTAGAGCCTCAAAGGCCACCTTGAACATATTACTGAGACCCTGGGTGAAGGACATTTTTCCCATGGAAAATGGCCTTCAATTTTGGCCATTTGGCCTGGCAGGCAGGGCAGTGTCAAGCAAGAAATTTGCAAACTGTGCTGGATTCTTCCAAAAGGAAAGCTGCCAGCAATGAGGACGCTGCCAGTCCTTAGAGCCCCAAAAGCCACCTTTCACCTGATACCCAGACCCTGGGCCAATGACTTCATTTTGCCCATGGAAAATGGCCTCCATTTCTGGCCTCTCACCCTGACCAACAGGGTGGGGCCCAGCAAGAAATTTGCAATCGTTGCTGGGTTTCTCCAAATCTAAAGCTGCTGGCAACGAGGACCCTGCAACTCCTTAAGGTCCCAGATGCCACCTTTCATCTGATACCCAGACCCTGGGCCAATGACTTCATTTTCCCCATGGAAAATGGCCTCCATTTCTGGCCTCTCGCCCTGAGCAATAGTGTCGGGTCCAGCAAGAAATTTGAAGTCTTTGCTGCATTTCTCAAAATATAAAGCTCCCAGTGAGAAGTAATCTGCAAGTCCTTTGAGCTCCAAAAGCCACCTTTCATTGATTCCTAGACCCTGGAGACGTGACTTCATTTTCCCCATGGAAAATGGGGTCATTTTGAGGTTGCTCGACCTGGCCATCTGCATCGTTCCCTGTGGGAAATTGGCAAACTTGGCTGATTTTCTCCAAAACTAAAGATGCTGGCAACGAGGACCCTGCAAGTCCATAGGGCTCCAGATGCCACCTTTCATCTGATACCCAGACCCTGGGCCAATGACTTCATTTTCCCCATGGAAAATGGCCTGCATTTGACGCCTCTCGCCCTGACCAAGAGGGTGGGGCCCAGCAATATATTTGCAATCTTTGCTGGATTTCTCCAAATCTAAAGGTGCCAGTAAGAAGTACCCTGCAAGTCCTCAAAGCCCCAAAGGCCACCTTTCATCTGACACCCAGAGCCTGGGGATAGGACTTCTTCTTCCCATGGGAAATGGCCTCCGTTTGCAGCCCCTCACCCTGGCAGAAAGTGGGGAGCCAAGCTAGAATGACGCAATCTCTGCTGGATTTTTCCAAAAGAAAAGCTGGCAGCAACCTGGACCCTGTAAATACTTAGAGCCTCAAAGGCCACCTTGAACATATTACTGAGACCCTGGGTGAAGGACATTTTTCCCATGGAAAATGGCCTTCAATTTTGGCCATTTGGCCTGGCAGGCAGGGCAGTGTCAAGCGAGAAATTTGCAAACTGTGCTGGATTCTTCCAAAAGGAAAGCTGCCAGCAACTAGGACGCTGCCAGTCCTTAGAGCCCCAAAGGCCACCTTTCATCTGACACTCAGACCCTGGGGAAATGACTTCGTTTTCCCATGGAAAATGGCAACCATTTGCAGCCATGTGCCCTGGCCAACAGGGCAATGCCCAGTGAGAAATTTTAAAACTTGGCTGCATTCTTCCACAACTAAAGCTGCCGGCAACAAGGAGCTTGCAAGTCCTTAGATCCCCAAAGGCCACCTTTCATTGATACCCAGACTCTGGAAAAGGCCTTCTTTTCCCCATGGAAAATGGGGTCAGTTTGAGGCCACTCGCCCTGGCCATCTGCATCGTTCCCTGTGGGAAATTGGCAATCTTGGCTGATTTTCTCCAAAACTAAAGATGCTGGCAACGAGGACCCTGCAAGTCCTTCGTGCTCCAAAAGCCACCTTTCATTGATTCCCAGACCCTGGAGACGTGACTTCATTTTCCCCATGGAAAATGGGGTCAGTTTGAGGCCACTTGCCCTGGCCATCTGCATCGTTCCCTGTGGGAAATTGGCAAACTTGGCTGATTTTCTCCAAAACTATAGCACTGGCAACGAGGACCCTGCAAGTCCATAGGGCTCCAGATGCCACCTTTCATCTGATACCCAGACCCTGGGCCAATGACTTCATTTTCCCCATGGAAAATGGCCTGCATTTGACGCCTCTCGCCCTGACCAAGAGGGTGGGGCCCAGCAATATATTTGCAATCTTTGCTGGATTTCTCCAAATCTAAAGGTGCCAGTAAGAAGTACCCTGCAAGTCCTTAAAGCCCCAAAGGCCACCTTTCATCTGACACCCAGGCCCTTGGGATAGGACTTCTTCTTCCCATGGGAAATGGCCTCCGTTTGCAGCCCCTCACCCTGGCAGAAAGTGGGGAGCCAAGCTAGAATGACGCAATCTCTGCCGGATTTTCCAAAAGAAAAGCTGGCAGCAACCTGGACCCTGTAAATACTTAGAGCCTCAAAGGCCACCTTGAACATATTACTGAGACCCTGGGTGAAGGACATTTTTCCCATGGAAAATGGCCTTCAATTTTGGCCATTTGGCCTGGCAGGCAGGGCAGTGTCAAGCGAGAAATTTGCAAACTGTGCTGGATT
This sequence comes from Agelaius phoeniceus, assembly GCF_051311805.1. NCBI lineage: Eukaryota > Metazoa > Chordata > Aves > Passeriformes > Icteridae > Agelaius > Agelaius phoeniceus. The sequence goes on along the minus strand of NW_027509867.1, from coordinate 11,172,475 downwards.
CTTCCAAAAGGAAAGCTGCCAGCAATGAGGACACTGCCAGTCCTTAGAGCCCCAAAAGCCACCTTTCACCTGATACCCAGACCCTGGGCCAATGACTTCATTTTGCCCATGGAAAATGGCCTCCATTTCTGGCCTCTCACCCTGACCAACAGGGTGGGGCCCAGCAAGAAATTTGCAATCGTTGCTGGGTTTCTCCAAATCTAAAGCTGCTTCCACTTGTTATTGTTCTATTTCTCTAGAGTCCCATAATGCTGTTATCAGATTTCTAAAGTCCATACCTCCTCGGTGTGTTCTTATGGCTGCAGATCTTCACAGCACAGACGCTTTCTTCTGCATGCTGTTCTTTCCCAGTTCAGGGCTCCTTCAAGGCTCTCCCTGAATGGCTAACCCGCCCCCTTTTATCCCAGTTCTCTTCAATGGTCCCAGCTGCAGCCCATCAAGGACAACCCGGAGCTCTGGGGCAAAGCCTCTATACAGATATTCAAATACAATACATTTCCTCTACTATAGCCAGTAAGTAGTACCCTGCAAGTCCTTAGAGCCCCAAAGGCCACCTTTCATCTGACACTCAGACCCTGGGGAAAGGAACTTCTTTTTCCCATGCAAAATGGCAACTCTTTGCAGCCACGTGCCCTGGCCAACAGGGCAGTGCCCAGTGAGAAATTTTTAACCTTGGCTGGATTCCTCCACAACTAAAGCTGGCAGCAACTAGGAGCTTGCAAGTCCTTAGAGGCCCAAAAGCCACCTTTCGTTGATACCCAGACCCTGGGGACATGACTTCATTTTCCCCATGGAAAATTGGTTCAGTTTGAGGACACTCGGCCTGGCCATCGGCATCGTTCCCTGTGTGAAATTTGCAAACTTGGCTGATTTTCTCCAAAACTAAAGCTGCTGGCAACGAGGACCCTGCAACTCCTTAAGGTCCCAGATGCCACCTTTCATCTGATACCCAGACCCTGGGCCAATGACTTCATTTTCCCCATGGAAAATGGCCTCCATTTCTGGCCTCTCGCCCTGAGCAATAGTGTCGGGTCCAGCAAGAAATTTGAAATCTTTGCTGCATTTCTCAAAATATAAAGCTCCCAGTGAGAAGTAATCTGCAAGTCCTTTGAGCTCCAAAAGCCACCTTTCATTGATTCCTAGACCCTGGAGACGTGACTTCATTTTCCCCATGGAAAATGGGGTCATTTTGAGGTTGCTCGACCTGGCCATCTGCATCGTTCCCTGTGGGAAATTGGCAAACTTGGCTGATTTTCTCCAAAACTAAAGATGCTGGCAACGAGGACCCTGCAAGTCCATAGGGCTCCAGATGCCACCTTTCATCTGATACCCAGACCCTGGGCCAATGACTTCATTTTGCCCATGGAAAATGGCCTCCATTTGACGCCTCTCGCCCTGACCAAGAGGGTGGGGCCCAGCAATATATTTGCAATCTTTGCTGGATTTCTCCAAATCTAAAGGTGCCAGTAAGAAGTACCCTGCAAGTCCTCAAAGCCCCAAAGGCCACCTTTCATCTGACACCCAGAGCCTGGGGATAGGACTTCTTCTTCCCATGGGAAATGGCCTCCGTTTGCAGCCCCTCACCCTGGCAGAAAGTGGGGAGCCAAGCTAGAATGACGCAATCTCTGCTGGATTTTTCCAAAAGAAAAGCTGGCAGCAACCTGGACCCTGTAAATACTTAGAGCCTCAAAGGCCACCTTGAACATATTACTGAGACCCTGGGTGAAGGACATTTTTCCCATGGAAAATGGCCTTCAATTTTGGCCATTTGGCCTGGCAGGCAGGGCAGTGTCAAGCGAGAAATTTGCAAACTGTGCTGGATTCTTCCAAAAGGAAAGCTGCCAGCAACTAGGACGCTGCCAGTCCTTAGAGCCCCAAAGGCCACCTTTCATCTGACACTCAGACCCTGGGGAAATGACTTCGTTTTCCCATGGAAAATGGCAACCATTTGCAGCCATGTGCCCTGGCCAACAGGGCAATGCCCAGTGAGAAATTTTAAAACTTGGCTGCATTCTTCCACAACTAAAGCTGCCGGCAACAAGGAGCTTGCAAGTCCTTAGATCCCCAAAGGCCACCTTTCATTGATACCCAGACTCTGGAAAAGGCCTTCTTTTCCCCATGGAAAATGGGGTCAGTTTGAGGCCACTCGCCCTGGCCATCTGCATCGTTCCCTGTGGGAAATTGGCAATCTTGGCTGATTTTCTCCAAAACTAAAGATGCTGGCAACGAGGACCCTGCAAGTCCTTCGTGCTCCAAAAGCCACCTTTCATTGATTCCCAGACCCTGGAGACGTGACTTCATTTTCCCCATGGAAAATGGGGTCAGTTTGAGGCCACTTGCCCTGGCCATCTGCATCGTTCCCTGTGGGAAATTGGCAAACTTGGCTGATTTTCTCCAAAACTATAGCACTGGCAACGAGGACCCTGCAAGTCCTTAGGGCTCCAGATGCCACCTTTCATCTGATACCCAGACCCTGGGCCAATGACTTCATTTTGCCCATGGAAAATGGCCTGCATTTGACGCCTCTCGCCCTGACCAAGAGGGTGGGGCCCAGCAATATATTTGCAATCTTTGCTGGATTTCTCCAAATCTAAAGGTGCCAGTAAGAAGTACCCTGCAAGTCCTTAAAGCCCCAAAGGCCACCTTTCATCTGACACCCAGGCCCTTGGGATAGGACTTCTTCTTCCCATGGGAAATGGCCTCCGTTTGCAGCCCCTCACCCTGGCAGAAAGTGGGGAGCCAAGCTAGAATGACGCAATCTCTGCCGGATTTTCCAAAAGAAAAGCTGGCAGCAACCTGGACCCTGTAAATACTTAGAGCCTCAAAGGCCACCTTGAACATATTACTGAGACCCTGGGTGAAGGACATTTTTCCCATGGAAAATGGCCTTCAATTTTGGCCATTTGGCCTGGCAGGCAGGGCAGTGTCAAGCAAGAAATTTGCAAACTGTGCTGGATTCTTCCAAAAGGAAAGCTGCCAGCAATGAGGACGCTGCCAGTCCTTAGAGCCCCAAAAGCCACCTTTCACCTGATACCCAGACCCTGGGCCAATGACTTCATTTTGCCCATGGAAAATGGCCTCCATTTCTGGCCTCTCACCCTGACCAACAGGGTGGGGCCCAGCAAGAAATTTGCAATCGTTGCTGGGTTTCTCCAAATCTAAAGCTGCTGGCAACGAGGACCCTGCAACTCCTTAAGGTCCCAGATGCCACCTTTCATCTGATACCCAGACCCTGGGCCAATGACTTCATTTTCCCCATGGAAAATGGCCTCCATTTCTGGCCTCTCGCCCTGAGCAATAGTGTCGGGTCCAGCAAGAAATTTGAAGTCTTTGCTGCATTTCTCAAAATATAAAGCTCCCAGTGAGAAGTAATCTGCAAGTCCTTTGAGCTCCAAAAGCCACCTTTCATTGATTCCTAGACCCTGGAGACGTGACTTCATTTTCCCCATGGAAAATGGGGTCATTTTGAGGTTGCTCGACCTGGCCATCTGCATCGTTCCCTGTGGGAAATTGGCAAACTTGGCTGATTTTCTCCAAAACTAAAGATGCTGGCAACGAGGACCCTGCAAGTCCATAGGGCTCCAGATGCCACCTTTCATCTGATACCCAGACCCTGGGCCAATGACTTCATTTTCCCCATGGAAAATGGCCTGCATTTGACGCCTCTCGCCCTGACCAAGAGGGTGGGGCCCAGCAATATATTTGCAATCTTTGCTGGATTTCTCCAAATCTAAAGGTGCCAGTAAGAAGTACCCTGCAAGTCCTCAAAGCCCCAAAGGCCACCTTTCATCTGACACCCAGAGCCTGGGGATAGGACTTCTTCTTCCCATGGGAAATGGCCTCCGTTTGCAGCCCCTCACCCTGGCAGAAAGTGGGGAGCCAAGCTAGAATGACGCAATCTCTGCTGGATTTTTCCAAAAGAAAAGCTGGCAGCAACCTGGACCCTGTAAATACTTAGAGCCTCAAAGGCCACCTTGAACATATTACTGAGACCCTGGGTGAAGGACATTTTTCCCATGGAAAATGGCCTTCAATTTTGGCCATTTGGCCTGGCAGGCAGGGCAGTGTCAAGCGAGAAATTTGCAAACTGTGCTGGATTCTTCCAAAAGGAAAGCTGCCAGCAACTAGGACGCTGCAACTCCTTAGAGCCCCAAAGGCCACCTTTCATCTGACACTCAGACCCTGGGGAAATGACTTCGTTTTCCCATGGAAAATGGCAACCATTTGCAGCCATGTGCCCTGGCCAACAGGGCAATGCCCAGTGAGAAATTTTAAAACTTGGCTGCATTCTTCCACAACTAAAGCTGCCGGCAACAAGGAGCTTGCAAGTCCTTAGATCCCCAAAGGCCACCTTTCATTGATACCCAGACTCTGGAAAAGGCCTTCTTTTCCCCATGGAAAATGGGGTCAGTTTGAGGCCACTCGCCCTGGCCATCTGCATCATTCCCTGTGGGAAATTGGCAATCTTGGCTGATTTTCTCCAAAACTAAAGATGCTGGCAACGAGGACCCTGCAAGTCCTTCGTGCTCCAAAAGCCACCTTTCATTGATTCCCAGACCCTGGAGACGTGACTTCATTTTCCCCATGGAAAATGGGGTCAGTTTGAGGCCACTTGCCCTGGCCATCTGCATCGTTCCCTGTGGGAAATTGGCAAACTTGGCTGATTTTCTCCAAAACTATAGCACTGGCAACGAGGACCCTGCAAGTCCTTAGGGCTCCAGATGCCACCTTTCATCTGATACCCAGACCCTGGGCCAATGACTTCATTTTGCCCATGGAAAATGGCCTGCATTTGACGCCTCTCGCCCTGACCAAGAGGGTGGGGCCCAGCAATATATTTGCAATCTTTGCTGGATTTCTCCAAATCTAAAGGTGCCAGTAAGAAGTACCCTGCAAGTCCTTAAAGCCCCAAAGGCCACCTTTCATCTGACACCCAGGCCCTTGGGATAGGACTTCTTCTTCCCATGGGAAATGGCCTCCGTTTGCAGCCCCTCACCCTGGCAGAAAGTGGGGAGCCAAGCTAGAATGACGCAATCTCTGCCGGATTTTTCCAAAAGAAAAGCTGGCAGCAACCTGGACCCTGTAAATACTTAGAGCCTCAAAGGCCACCTTGAACATATTACTGAGACCCTGGGTGAAGGACATTTTTCCCATGGAAAATGGCCTTCAATTTTGGCCATTTGGCCTGTCAGGCAGGGCAGTGTCAAGCGAGAAATTTGCAAACTGTGCTGGATTCTTCCAAAAGGAAAGCTGCCAGCAACTAGGACGCTGCAACTCCTTAGAGCCCCAAAGGCCACCTTTCATCTGACACTCAGACCCTGGGGAAATGACTTCGTTTTCCCATGGAAAATGGCAACCATTTGCAGCCATCTGCCCTGGCCAACAGGGCAATGCCCAGTGAGAAATTTTAAAACTTGGCTGCATTCTTCCACAACTAAAGCTGCCGGCAACAAGGAGCTTGCAAGTCCTTAGATCCCCAAAGGCCACCTTTCATTGATACCCAGACTCTGGAAAAGGACTTCTTTTCCCCATGGAAAATGGGGTCAGTTTGAGGCCACTCGCCCTGGCCATCTGCATCGTTCCCTGTGGGAAATTGGCAAACTTGGCTGATTTTCTCCAAAACTAAAGATGCTGGCAACGAGGACCCTGCAAGTCCTTCGTTCTCCAAAAGCCACCTTTCATTGATTCCCAGACCCTGGAGACGTGACTTCATTTTCCCCATGGAAAATGGGGTCAGTTTGAGGCCACTTGCCCTGGCCATCTGCATCGTTCCCTGTGGGAAATTGGCAAACTTGGCTGATTTTCTCCAAAACTATAGCACTGGCAACGAGGACCCTGCAAGTCCTTAGGGCTCCAGATGCCACCTTTCATCTGATACCCAGACCCTGGGCCAATGACTTCATTTTGCCCATGGAAAATGGCCTGCATTTGACGCCTCTCGCCCTGACCAAGAGGGTGGGGCCCAGCAATATATTTGCAATCTTTGCTGGATTTCTCCAAATCTAAAGGTGCCAGTAAGAAGTACCCTGCAAGTCCTTAAAGCCCCAAAGGCCACCTTTCATCTGACACCCAGGCCCTTGGGATAGGACTTCTTCTTCCCATGGGAAATGGCCTCCGTTTGCAGCCCCTCACCCTGGCAGAAAGTGGGGAGCCAAGCTAGAATGACGCAATCTCTGCCGGATTTTCCAAAAGAAAAGCTGGCAGCAACCTGGACCCTGTAAATACTTAAAGCCTCAAAGGCCACCTTGAACATATTACTGAGACCCTGGGTGAAGGACATTTTTCCCATGGAAAATGGCCTTCAATTTTGGCCATTTGGCCTGGCAGGCAGGGCAGTGTCAAGCGAGAAATTTGCAAACTGTGCTGGATTCTTCCAAAAGGAAAGCTGCCAGCAATGAGGACGCTGCCAGTCCTTAGAGCCCCAAAAGCCACCTTTCACCTGATACCCAGACCCTGGGCCAATGACTTCATTTTGCCCATGGAAAATGGCCTCCATTTCTGGCCTCTCACCCTGACCAACAGGGTGGGGCCCAGCAAGAAATTTGCAATCGTTGCTGGATTTCTCCAAATCTAAAGCTGCTGCCACTTGTTATTGTTCTATTTCTCTAGAGTCCCATAATGCTGTTATCAGATTTCTAAAGTCCATACCTCCTCGGTGTGTTCTTATGGCTGCAGATCTTCACAGCACAGACGCTTTCTTCTGCATGCTGTTCTTTCCCAGTTCAGGGCTCCTTCAAGGCTCTCCCTGAATGGCTAACCCGCCCCCTTTTATCCCAGTTCTCTTCAATGGTCCCAGCTGCAGCCCATCAAGGACAACCCGGAGCTCTGGGGCAAAGCCTCTATACAGATATTCAAATACAATACATTTCCTCTACTATAGCCAGTAAGTAGTACCCTGCAAGTCCTTAGAGCCCCAAAGGCCACCTTTCATCTGACACTCAGACCCTGGGGAAAGGAACTTCTTTTTCCCATGCAAAATGGCAACTCTTTGCAGCCACGTGCCCTGGCCAACAGGGCAGTGCCCAGTGAGAAATTTTTAACCTTGGCTGGATTCCTCCACAACTAAAGCTGGCAGCAACTAGGAGCTTGCAAGTCCTTAGAGGCCCAAAAACCACCTTTCGTTGATACCCAGACCCTGGGGACATGACTTCATTTTCCCCATGGAAAATTGGTTCAGTTTGAGGCCACTCGGCCTGGCCATCGGCATCGTTCCCTGTGTGAAATTTGCAAACTTGGCTGATTTTCTCCAAAACTAAAGCTGCTGGCAACGAGGACCCTGCAACTCCTTAAGGTCCCAGATGCCACCTTTCATCTGATACCCAGACCCTGGGCCAATGACTTCATTTTCCCCATGGAAAATGGCCTCCATTTCTGGCCTCTCGCCCTGAGCAATAGTGTCGGGTCCAGCAAGAAATTTGAAATCTTTGCTGCATTTCTCAAAATATAAAGCTCCCAGTGAGAAGTAATCTGCAAGTCCTTTGAGCTCCAAAAGCCACCTTTCATTGATTCCTAGACCCTGGAGACGTGACTTCATTTTCCCCATGGAAAATGGGGTCATTTTGAGGTTGCTCGACCTGGCCATCTGCATCGTTCCCTGTGGGAAATTGGCAAACTTGGCTGATTTTCTCCAAAACTAAAGATGCTGGCAATGAGGACCCTGCAAGTCCATAGGGCTCCAGATGCCACCTTTCATCTGATACCCAGACCCTCGGCCAATGACTTCATTTTGCCCATGGAAAATGGCCTCCATTTGACGCCTCTCGCCCTGACCAAGAGGGTGGGGCCCAGCAATATATTTGCAATCTTTGCTGGATTTCTCCAAATCTAAAGGTGCCAGTAAGAAGTACCCTGCAAGTCCTCAAAGCCCCAAAGGCCACCTTTCATCTGACACCCAGAGCCTGGGGATAGGACTTCTTCTTCCCATGGGAAATGGCCTCCGTTTGCAGCCCCTCACCCTGGCAGAAAGTGGGGAGCCAAGCTAGAATGACGCAATCTCTGCTGGATTTTTCCAAAAGAAAAGCTGGCAGCAACCTGGACCCTGTAAATACTTAGAGCCTCAAAGGCCACCTTGAACATATTACTGAGACCCTGGGTGAAGGACATTTTTCCCATGGAAAATGGCCTTCAATTTTGGCCATTTGGCCTGGCAGGCAGGGCAGTGTCAAGCGAGAAATTTGCAAACTGTGCTGGATTCTTCCAAAAGGAAAGCTGCCAGCAACTAGGACGCTGCAACTCCTTAGAGCCCCAAAGGCCACCTTTCATCTGACACTCAGACCCTGGGGAAATGACTTCGTTTTCCCATGGAAAATGGCAACCATTTGCAGCCATCTGCCCTGGCCAACAGGGCAATGCCCAGTGAGAAATTTTAAAACTTGGCTGCATTCTTCCACAACTAAAGCTGCCGGCAACAAGGAGCTTGCAAGTCCTTAGATCCCCAAAGGCCACCTTTCATTGATACCCAGACTCTGGAAAAGGACTTCTTTTCCCCATGGAAAATGGGGTCAGTTTGAGGCCACTCGCCCTGGCCATCTGCATCGTTCCCTGTGGGAAATTGGCAATCTTGGCTGATTTTCTCCAAAACTAAAGATGCTGGCAACGAGGACCCTGCAAGTCCTTCGTTCTCCAAAAGCCACCTTTCATTGATTCCCAGACCCTGGAGACGTGACTTCATTTTCCCCATGGAAAATGGGGTCAGTTTGAGGCCACTTGCCCTGGCCATCTGCATCGTTCCCTGTGGGAAATTGGCAAACTTGGCTGATTTTCTCCAAAACTATAGCTGCTGGCAACGAGGACCCTGCAAGTCCTTAGGGATCCAGATGCCACCTTTCATCTGATACCCAGACCCTGGGCCAATGACTTCATTTTCCCCATGGAAAATGGCCTGCATTTGACGCCTCTCGCCCTGACCAAGAGGGTGGGGCCTAGCAATATATTTGCAATCTTTGCTGGATTTCTCCAAATCTAAAGGTGCCAGTAAGAAGTACCCTGCAAGTCCTTAAAGCCCCAAAGGCCACCTTTCATCTGACACCCAGGCCCTTGGGATAGGACTTCTTCTTCCCATGGGAAATGGCCTCCGTTTGCAGCCCCTCACCCTGGCAGAAAGTGGGGAGCCAAGCTAGAATGACGCAATCTCTGCCGGATTTTCCAAAAGAAAAGCTGGCAGCAACCTGGACCCTGTAAATACTTAGAGCCTCAAAGGCCACCTTGAACATATTACTGAGACCCTGGGTGAAGGACATTTTTCCCATGGAAAATGGCCTTCAATTTTGGCCATTTGGCCTGGCAGGCAGGGCAGTGTCAAGCGAGAAATTTGCAAACTGTGCTGGATTCTTCCAAAAGGAAAGCTGCCAGCAATGAGGACGCTGCCAGTCCTTAGAGCCCCAAAAGCCACCTTTCACCTGATACCCAGACCCTGGGCCAATGACTTCATTTTGCCCATGGAAAATGGCCTCCATTTCTGGCCTCTCACCCTGACCAACAGGGTGGGGCCCAGCAAGAAATTTGCAATCGTTGCTGGATTTCTCCAAATCTAAAGCTGCTGCCACTTGTTATTGTTCTATTTCTCTAGAGTCCCATAATGCTGTTATCAGATTTCTAAAGTCCATACCTCCTCGGTGTGTTCTTATGGCTGCAGATCTTCACAGCACAGACGCTTTCTTCTGCATGCTGTTCTTTCCCAGTTCAGGGCTCCTTCAAGGCTCTCCCTGAATGGCTAACCCGCCCCCTTTTATCCCAGTTCTCTTCAATGGTCCCAGCTGCAGCCCATCAAGGACAACCCGGAGCTCTGGGGCAAAGCCTCTATACAGATATTCAAATACAATACATTTCCTCTACTATAGCCAGTAAGTAGTACCCTGCAAGTCCTTAGAGCCCCAAAGGCCACCTTTCATCTGACACTCAGACCCTGGGGAAAGGAACTTCTTTTTCCCATGCAAAATGGCAACTCTTTGCAGCCACGTGCCCTGGCCAACAGGGCAGTGCCCAGTGAGAAATTTTTAACCTTGGCTGGATTCCTCCACAACTAAAGCTGGCAGCAACTAGGAGCTTGCAAGTCCTTAGAGGCCCAAAAACCACCTTTCGTTGATACCCAGACCCTGGGGACATGACTTCATTTTCCCCATGGAAAATTGGTTCAGTTTGAGGACACTCGGCCTGGCCATCGGCATCGTTCCCTGTGTGAAATTTGCAAACTTGGCTGATTTTCTCCAAAACTAAAGCTGCTGGCAACGAGGACCCTGCAAGTCCTTAAGGTCCCAGATGCCACCTTTCATCTGATACCCAGACCCTGGGCCAATGACTTCATTTTCCCCATGGAAAATGGCCTCCATTTCTGGCCTCTCGCCCTGAGCAATAGTGTCGGGTCCAGCAAGAAATTTGAAATCTTTGCTGCATTTCTCAAAATATAAAGCTCCCAGTGAGAAGTAATCTGCAAGTCCTTTGAGCTCCAAAAGCCACCTTTCATTGATTCCTAGACCCTGGAGACGTGACTTCATTTTCCCCATGGAAAATGGGGTCATTTTGAGGTTGCTCGACCTGGCCATCTGCATCGTTCCCTGTGGGAAATTGGCAAACTTGGCTGATTTTCTCCAAAACTAAAGATGCTGGCAATGAGGACCCTGCAAGTCCATAGGGCTCCAGATGCCACCTTTCATCTGATACCCAGACCCTCGGCCAATGACTTCATTTTGCCCATGGAAAATGGCCTCCATTTGACGCCTCTCGCCCTGACCAAGAGGGTGGGGCCCAGCAATATATTTGCAATCTTTGCTGGATTTCTCCAAATCTAAAGGTGCCAGTAAGAAGTACCCTGCAAGTCCTCAAAGCCCCAAAGGCCACCTTTCATCTGACACCCAGAGCCTGGGGATAGGACTTCTTCTTCCCATGGGAAATGGCCTCCGTTTGCAGCCCCTCACCCTGGCAGAAAGTGGGGAGCCAAGCTAGAATGACGCAATCTCTGCTGGATTTTTCCAAAAGAAAAGCTGGCAGCAACCTGGACCCTGTAAATACTTAGAGCCTCAAAGGCCACCTTGAACATATTACTGAGACCCTGGGTGAAGGACATTTTTCCCATGGAAAATGGCCTTCAATTTTGGCCATTTGGCCTGGCAGGCAGGGCAGTGTCAAGCGAGAAATTTGCAAACTGTGCTGGATTCTTCCAAAAGGAAAGCTGCCAGCAACTAGGACGCTGCAACTCCTTAGAGCCCCAAAGGCCACCTTTCATCTGACACTCAGACCCTGGGGAAATGACTTCGTTTTCCCATGGAAAATGGCAACCATTTGCAGCCATCTGCCCTGGCCAACAGGGCAATGCCCAGTGAGAAATTTTAAAACTTGGCTGCATTCTTCCACAACTAAAGCTGCCGGCAACAAGGAGCTTGCAAGTCCTTAGATCCCCAAAGGCCACCTTTCATTGATACCCAGACTCTGGAAAAGGACTTCTTTTCCCCATGGAAAATGGGGTCAGTTTGAGGCCACTCGCCCTGGCCATCTGCATCGTTCCCTGTGGGAAATTGGCAATCTTGGCTGATTTTCTCCAAAACTAAAGATGCTGGCAACGAGGACCCTGCAAGTCCTTCGTTCTCCAAAAGCCACCTTTCATTGATTCCCAGACCCTGGAGACGTGACTTCATTTTCCCCATGGAAAATGGGGTCAGTTTGAGGCCACTTGCCCTGGCCATCTGCATCGTTCCCTGTGGGAAATTGGCAAACTTGGCTGATTTTCTCCAAAACTATAGCTGCTGGCAACGAGGACCCTGCAAGTCCTTAGGGATCCAGATGCCACCTTTCATCTGATACCCAGACCCTGGGCCAATGACTTCATTTTCCCCATGGAAAATGGCCTGCATTTGACGCCTCTCGCCCTGACCAAGAGGGTGGGGCCTAGCAATATATTTGCAATCTTTGCTGGATTTCTCCAAATCTAAAGGTGCCAGTAAGAAGTACCCTGCAAGTCCTTAAAGCCCCAAAGGCCACCTTTCATCTGACACCCAGGCCCTTGGGATAGGACTTCTTCTTCCCATGGGAAATGGCCTCCGTTTGCAGCCCCTCACCCTGGCAGAAAGTGGGGAGCCAAGCTAGAATGACGCAATCTCTGCCGGATTTTCCAAAAGAAAAGCTGGCAGCAACCTGGACCCTGTAAATACTTAGAGCCTCAAAGGCCACCTTGAACATATTACTGAGACCCTGGGTGAAGGACATTTTTCCCATGGAAAATGGCCTTCAATTTTGGCCATTTGGCCTGGCAGGCAGGGCAGTGTCAAGCGAGAAATTTGCAAACTGTGCTGGATTCTTCCAAAAGGAAAGCTGCCAGCAATGAGGACGCTGCCAGTCCTTAGAGCCCCAAAAGCCACCTTTCACCTGATACCCAGACCCTGGGCCAATGACTTCATTTTGCCCATGGAAAATGGCCTCCATTTCTGGCCTCTCACCCTGACCAACAGGGTGGGGCCCAGCAAGAAATTTGCAATCGTTGCTGGATTTCTCCAAATCTAAAGCTGCTGCCACTTGTTATTGTTCTATTTCTCTAGAGTCCCATAATGCTGTTATCAGATTTCTAAAGTCCATACCTCCTCGGTGTGTTCTTATGGCTGCAGATCTTCACAGCACAGACGCTTTCTTCTGCATGCTGTTCTTTCCCAGTTCAGGGCTCCTTCAAGGCTCTCCCTGAATGGCTAACCCGCCCCCTTTTATCCCAGTTCTCTTCAATGGTCCCAGCTGCAGCCCATCAAGGACAACCCGGAGCTCTGGGGCAAAGCCTCTATACAGATATTCAAATACAATACATTTCCTCTACTATAGCCAGTAAGTAGTACCCTGCAAGTCCTTAGAGCCCCAAAGGCCACCTTTCATCTGACACTCAGACCCTGGGGAAAGGAACTTCTTTTTCCCATGCAAAATGGCAACTCTTTGCAGCCACGTGCCCTGGCCAACAGGGCAGTGCCCAGTGAGAAATTTTTAACCTTGGCTGGATTCCTCCACAACTAAAGCTGGCAGCAACTAGGAGCTTGCAAGTCCTTAGAGGCCCAAAAGCCACCTTTCGTTGATACCCAGACCCTGGGGACATGACTTCATTTTCCCCATGGAAAATTGGTTCAGTTTGAGGACACTCGGCCTGGCCATCGGCATCGTTCCCTGTGTGAAATTTGCAAACTTGGCTGATTTTCTCCAAAACTAAAGCTGCTGGCAACGAGGACCCTGCAACTCCTTAAGGTCCCAGATGCCACCTTTCATCTGATACCCAGACCCTGGGCCAATGACTTCATTTTCCCCATGGAAAATGGCCTCCATTTCTGGCCTCTCGCCCTGAGCAATAGTGTCGGGTCCAGCAAGAAATTTGAAATCTTTGCTGCATTTCTCAAAATATAAAGCTCCCAGTGAGAAGTAATCTGCAAGTCCTTTGAGCTCCAAAAGCCACCTTTCATTGATTCCTAGACCCTGGAGACGTGACTTCATTTTCCCCATGGAAAATGGGGTCAGTTTGAGGTTGCTCGACCTGGCCATCTGCATCGTTCCCTGTGGGAAATTGGCAAACTTGGCTGATTTTCTCCAAAACTAAAGATGCTGGCAACGAGGACCCTGCAAGTCCATAGGGCTCCAGATGCCACCTTTCATCTGATACCCAGACCCTGGGCCAATGACTTCATTTTGCCCATGGAAAATGGCCTCCATTTGACGCCTCTCGCCCTGACCAAGAGGGTGGGGCCCAGCAATATATTTGCAATCTTTGCTGGATTTCTCCAAATCTAAAGGTGCCAGTAAGAAGTACCCTGCAAGTCCTCAAAGCCCCAAAGGCCACCTTTCATCTGACACCCAGAGCCTGGGGATAGGACTTCTTCTTCCCATGGGAAATGGCCTCCGTTTGCAGCCCCTCACCCTGGCAGAAAGTGGGGAGCCAAGCTAGAATGACGCAATCTCTGCTGGATTTTTCCAAAAGAAAAGCTGGCAGCAACCTGGACCCTGTAAATACTTAGAGCCTCAAAGGCCACCTTGAACATATTACTGAGACCCTGGGTGAAGGACATTTTTCCCATGGAAAATGGCCTTCAATTTTGGCCATTTGGCCTGGCAGGCAGGGCAGTGTCAAGCGAGAAATTTGCAAACTGTGCTGGATTCTTCCAAAAGGAAAGCTGCCAGCAACTAGGACGCTGCAACTCCTTAGAGCCCCAAAGGCCACCTTTCATCTGACACTCAGACCCTGGGGAAATGACTTCGTTTTCCCATGGAAAATGGCAACCATTTGCAGCCATCTGCCCTGGCCAACAGGGCAATGCCCAGTGAGAAATTTTAAAACTTGGCTGCATTCTTCCACAACTAAAGCTGCCGGCAACAAGGAGCTTGCAAGTCCTTAGATCCCCAAAGGCCACCTTTCATTGATACCCAGACTCTGGAAAAGGACTTCTTTTCCCCATGGAAAATGGGGTCAGTTTGAGGCCACTCGCCCTGGCCATCTGCATCGTTCCCTGTGGGAAATTGGCAATCTTGGCTGATTTTCTCCAAAACTAAAGATGCTGGCAACGAGGACCCTGCAAGTCCTTCGTTCTCCAAAAGCCACCTTTCATTGATTCCCAGACCCTGGAGACGTGACTTCATTTTCCCCATGGAAAATGGGGTCAGTTTGAGGCCACTTGCCCTGGCCATCTGCATCGTTCCCTGTGGGAAATTGGCAAACTTGGCTGATTTTCTCCAAAACTATAGCTGCTGGAAACGAGGACCCTGCAAGTCCTTAGGGATCCAGATGCCACCTTTCATCTGATACCCAGACCCTGGGCCAATGACTTCATTTTCCCCATGGAAAATGGCCTGCATTTGACGCCTCTCGCCCTGACCAAGAGGGTGGGGCCCAGCAATATATTTGCAATCTTTGCTGGATTTCTCCAAATCTAAAGGTGCCAGTAAGAAGTACCCTGCAAGTCCTTAAAGCCCCAAAGGCCACCTTTCATCTGACACCCAGGCCCTTGGGATAGGACTTCTTCTTCCCATGGGAAATGGCCTCCGTTTGCAGCCCCTCACCCTGGCAGAAAGTGGGGAGCCAAGCTAGAATGACGCAATCTCTGCCGGATTTTCCAAAAGAAAAGCTGGCAGCAACCTGGACCCTGTAAATACTTAGAGCCTCAAAGGCCACCTTGAACATATTACTGAGACCCTGGGTGAAGGACATTTTTCCCATGGAAAATGGCCTTCAATTTTGGCCATTTGGCCTGGCAGGCAGGGCAGTGTCAAGCGAGAAATTTGCAAACTGTGCTGGATTCTTCCAAAAGGAAAGCTGCCAGCAATGAGGACGCTGCCAGTCCTTAGAGCCCCAAAAGCCACCTTTCACCTGATACCCAGACCCTGGGCCAATGACTTCATTTTGCCCATGGAAAATGGCCTCCATTTCTGGCCTCTCACCCTGACCAACAGGGTGGGGCCCAGCAAGAAATTTGCAATCGTTGCTGGATTTCTCCAAATCTAAAGCTGCTGCCACTTGTTATTGTTCTATTTCTCTAGAGTCCCATAATGCTGTTATCAGATTTCTAAAGTCCATACCTCCTCGGTGTGTTCTTATGGCTGCAGATCTTCACAGCACAGACGCTTTCTTCTGCATGCTGTTCTTTCCCAGTTCAGGGCTCCTTCAAGGCTCTCCCTGAATGGCTAACCCGCCCCCTTTTATCCCAGTTCTCTTCAATGGTCCCAGCTGCAGCCCATCAAGGACAACCCGGAGCTCTGGGGCAAAGCCTCTATACAGATATTCAAATACAATACATTTCCTCTACTATAGCCAGTAAGTAGTACCCTGCAAGTCCTTAGAGCCCCAAAGGCCACCTTTCATCTGACACTCAGACCCTGGGGAAAGGAACTTCTTTTTCCCATGCAAAATGGCAACTCTTTGCAGCCACGTGCCCTGGCCAACAGGGCAGTGCCCAGTGAGAAATTTTTAACCTTGGCTGGATTCCTCCACAACTAAAGCTGGCAGCAACTAGGAGCTTGCAAGTCCTTAGAGGCCCAAAAGCCACCTTTCGTTGATACCCAGACCCTGGGGACATGACTTCATTTTCCCCATGGAAAATTGGTTCAGTTTGAGGACACTCGGCCTGGCCATCGGCATCGTTCCCTGTGTGAAATTTGCAAACTTGGCTGATTTTCTCCAAAACTAAAGCTGCTGGCAACGAGGACCCTGCAAGTCCTTAAGGTCCCAGATGCCACCTTTCATCTGATACCCAGACCCTGGGCCAATGACTTCATTTTCCCCATGGAAAATGGCCTCCATTTCTGGCCTCTCGCCCTGAGCAATAGTGTCGGGTCCAGCAAGAAATTTCAAATCTTTGCTGCATTTCTCAAAATATAAAGCTCCCAGTGAGAAGTAATCTGCAAGTCCTTTGAGCTCCAAAAGCCACCTTTCATTGATTCCTAGACCCTGGAGACGTGACTTCATTTTCCCCATGGAAAATGGGGTCATTTTGAGGTTGCTCGACCTGGCCATCTGCATCGTTCCCTGTGGGAAATTGGCAAACTTGGCTGATTTTCTCCAAAACTAAAGATGCTGGCAACGAGGACCCTGCAAGTCCATAGGGCTCCAGATGCCACCTTTCATCTGATACCCAGACCCTGGGCCAATGACTTCATTTTCCCCATGGAAAATGGCCTGCATTTGACGCCTCTCGCCCTGACCAAGAGGGTGGGGCCCAGCAATATATTTGCAATCTTTGCTGGATTTCTCCAAATCTAAAGGTGCCAGTAAGAAGTACCCTGCAAGTCCTCAAAGCCCCAAAGGCCACCTTTCATCTGACACCCAGAGCCTGGGGATAGGACTTCTTCTTCCCATGGGAAATGGCCTCCGTTTGCAGCCCCTCACCCTGGCAGAAAGTGGGGAGCCAAGCTAGAATGACGCAATCTCTGCTGGATTTTTCCAAAAGAAAAGCTGGCAGCAACCTGGACCCTGTAAATACTTAGAGCCTCAAAGGCCACCTTGAACATATTACTGAGACCCTGGGTGAAGGACATTTTTCCCATGGAAAATGGCCTTCAATTTTGGCCATTTGGCCTGGCAGGCAGGGCAGTGTCAAGCGAGAAATTTGCAAACTGTGCTGGATTCTTCCAAAAGGAAAGCTGCCAGCAACTAGGACGCTGCAACTCCTTAGAGCCCCAAAGGCCACCTTTCATCTGACACTCAGACCCTGGGGAAATGACTTCGTTTTCCCATGGAAAATGGCAACCATTTGCAGCCATCTGCCCTGGCCAACAGGGCAATGCCCAGTGAGAAATTTTAAAACTTGGCTGCATTCTTCCACAACTAAAGCTGCCGGCAACAAGGAGCTTGCAAGTCCTTAGATCCCCAAAGGCCACCTTTCATTGATACCCAGACTCTGGAAAAGGACTTCTTTTCCCCATGGAAAATGGGGTCAGTTTGAGGCCACTCGCCCTGGCCATCTGCATCGTTCCCTGTGGGAAATTGGCAATCTTGGCTGATTTTCTCCAAAACTAAAGATGCTGGCAACGAGGACCCTGCAAGTCCTTCGTTCTCCAAAAGCCACCTTTCATTGATTCCCAGACCCTGGAGACGTGACTTCATTTTCCCCATGGAAAATGGGGTCAGTTTGAGGCCACTTGCCCTGGCCATCTGCATCGTTCCCTGTGGGAAATTGGCAAACTTGGCTGATTTTCTCCAAAACTATAGCTGCTGGAAACGAGGACCCTGCAAGTCCTTAGGGATCCAGATGCCACCTTTCATCTGATACCCAGACCCTGGGCCAATGACTTCATTTTCCCCATGGAAAATGGCCTGCATTTGACGCCTCTCGCCCTGACCAAGAGGGTGGGGCCCAGCAATATATTTGCAATCTTTGCTGGATTTCTCCAAATCTAAAGGTGCCAGTAAGAAGTACCCTGCAAGTCCTTAAAGCCCCAAAGGCCACCTTTCATCTGACACCCAGGCCCTTGGGATAGGACTTCTTCTTCCCATGGGAAATGGCCTCCGTTTGCAGCCCCTCACCCTGGCAGAAAGTGGGGAGCCAAGCTAGAATGACGCAATCTCTGCCGGATTTTCCAAAAGAAAAGCTGGCAGCAACCTGGACCCTGTAAATACTTAGAGCCTCAAAGGCCACCTTGAACATATTACTGAGACCCTGGGTGAAGGACATTTTTCCCATGGAAAATGGCCTTCAATTTTGGCCATTTGGCCTGGCAGGCAGGGCAGTGTCAAGCGAGAAATTTGCAAACTGTGCTGGATTCTTCCAAAAGGAAAGCTGCCAGCAATGAGGACGCTGCCAGTCCTTAGAGCCCCAAAAGCCACCTTTCACCTGATACCCAGACCCTGGGCCAATGACTTCATTTTGCCCATGGAAAATGGCCTCCATTTCTGGCCTCTCACCCTGACCAACAGGGTGGGGCCCAGCAAGAAATTTGCAATCGTTGCTGGATTTCTCCAAATCTAAAGCTGCTGCCACTTGTTATTGTTCTATTTCTCTAGAGTCCCATAATGCTGTTATCAGATTTCTAAAGTCCATACCTCCTCGGTGTGTTCTTATGGCTGCAGATCTTCACAGCACAGACGCTTTCTTCTGCATGCTGTTCTTTCCCAGTTCAGGGCTCCTTCAAGGCTCTCCCTGAATGGCTAACCCGCCCCCTTTTATCCCAGTTCTCTTCAATGGTCCCAGCTGCAGCCCATCAAGGACAACCCGGAGCTCTGGGGCAAAGCCTCTATACAGATATTCAAATACAATACATTTCCTCTACTATAGCCAGTAAGTAGTACCCTGCAAGTCCTTAGAGCCCCAAAGGCCACCTTTCATCTGACACTCAGACCCTGGGGAAAGGAACTTCTTTTTCCCATGCAAAATGGCAACTCTTTGCAGCCACGTGCCCTGGCCAACAGGGCAGTGCCCAGTGAGAAATTTTTAACCTTGGCTGGATTCCTCCACAACTAAAGCTGGCAGCAACTAGGAGCTTGCAAGTCCTTAGAGGCCCAAAAGCCACCTTTCGTTGATACCCAGACCCTGGGGACATGACTTCATTTTCCCCATGGAAAATTGGTTCAGTTTGAGGACACTCGGCCTGGCCATCGGCATCGTTCCCTGTGTGAAATTTGCAAACTTGGCTGATTTTCTCCAAAACTAAAGCTGCTGGCAACGAGGACCCTGCAACTCCTTAAGGTCCCAGATGCCACCTTTCATCTGATACCCAGACCCTGGGCCAATGACTTCATTTTCCCCATGGAAAATGGCCTCCATTTCTGGCCTCTCGCCCTGAGCAATAGTGTCGGGTCCAGCAAGAAATTTGAAATCTTTGCTGCATTTCTCAAAATATAAAGCTCCCAGTGAGAAGTAATCTGCAAGTCCTTTGAGCTCCAAAAGCCACCTTTCATTGATTCCTAGACCCTGGAGACGTGACTTCATTTTCCCCATGGAAAATGGGGTCATTTTGAGGTTGCTCGACCTGGCCATCTGCATCGTTCCCTGTGGGAAATTGGCAAACTTGGCTGATTTTCTCCAAAACTAAAGATGCTGGCAACGAGGACCCTGCAAGTCCATAGGGCTCCAGATGCCACCTTTCATCTGATACCCAGACCCTGGGCCAATGACTTCATTTTCCCCATGGAAAATGGCCTGCATTTGACGCCTCTCGCCCTGACCAAGAGGGTGGGGCCCAGCAATATATTTGCAATCTTTGCTGGATTTCTCCAAATCTAAAGGTGCCAGTAAGAAGTACCCTGCAAGTCCTCAAAGCCCCAAAGGCCACCTTTCATCTGACACCCAGAGCCTGGGGATAGGACTTCTTCTTCCCATGGGAAATGGCCTCCGTTTGCAGCCCCTCACCCTGGCAGAAAGTGGGGAGCCAAGCTAGAATGACGCAATCTCTGCTGGATTTTTCCAAAAGAAAAGCTGGCAGCAACCTGGACCCTGTAAATACTTAGAGCCTCAAAGGCCACCTTGAACATATTACTGAGACCCTGGGTGAAGGACATTTTTCCCATGGAAAATGGCCTTCAATTTTGGCCATTTGGCCTGGCAGGCAGGGCAGTGTCAAGCGAGAAATTTGCAAACTGTGCTGGATTCTTCCAAAAGGAAAGCTGCCAGCAACTAGGACGCTGCAACTCCTTAGAGCCCCAAAGGCCACCTTTCATCTGACACTCAGACCCTGGGGAAATGACTTCGTTTTCCCATGGAAAATGGCAACCATTTGCAGCCATCTGCCCTGGCCAACAGGGCAATGCCCAGTGAGAAATTTTAAAACTTGGCTGCATTCTTCCACAACTAAAGCTGCCGGCAACAAGGAGCTTGCAAGTCCTTAGATCCCCAAAGGCCACCTTTCATTGATACCCAGACTCTGGAAAAGGACTTCTTTTCCCCATGGAAAATGGGGTCAGTTTGAGGCCACTCGGCCTGGCCATCTGCATCGTTCCCTGTGGGAAATTGGCAATCTTGGCTGATTTTCTCCAAAACTAAAGATGCTGGCAACGAGGACCCTGCAAGTCCTTCGTGCTCCAAAAGCCACCTTTCATTGATTCCCAGACCCTGGAGACGTGACTTCATTTTCCCCATGGAAAATGGGGTCAGTTTGAGGCCACTTGCCCTGGCCATCTGCATCGTTCCCTGTGGGAAATTGGCAAACTTGGCTGATTTTCTCCAAAACTATAGCACTGGCAACGAGGACCCTGCAAGTCCTTAGGGCTCCAGATGCCACCTTTCATCTGATACCCAGACCCTGGGCCAATGACTTCATTTTCCCCATGGAAAATGGCCTCCATTTGACGCCTCTCGCCCTGACCAAGAGGGTGGGGCCCAGCAATATATTTGCAATCTTTGCTGGATTTCTCCAAATCTAAAGGTGCCAGTAAGAAGTACCCTGCAAGTCCTTAAAGCCCCAAAGGCCACCTTTCATCTGACACCCAGGCCCTTGGGATAGGACTTCTTTTTCCCATGGGAAATGGCCTCCGTTTGCAGCCCCTCACCCTGGCAGAAAGTGGGGAGCCAAGCTAGAATGACGCAATCTCTGCCGGATTTTCCAAAAGAAAAGCTGGCAGCAACCTGGACCCTGTAAATACTTAGAGCCTCAAAGGCCACCTTGAACATATTACTGAGACCCTGGGTGAAGGACATTTTTCCCATGGAAAATGGCCTTCAATTTTGGCCATTTGGCCTGGCAGGCAGGGCAGTGTCAAGCGAGAAATTTGCAAACTGTGCTGGATTCTTCCAAAAGGAAAGCTGCCAGCAATGAGGACGCTGCCAGTCCTTAGAGCCCCAAAAGCCACCTTTCACCTGATACCCAGACCCTGGGCCAATGACTTCATTTTGCCCATGGAAAATGGCCTCCATTTCTGGCCTCTCACCCTGACCAACAGGGTGGGGCCCAGCAAGAAATTTGCAATCGTTGCTGGGTTTCTCCAAATCTAAAGCTGCTGCCACTTGTTATTGTTCTATTTCTCTAGAGTTCCATAATGCTGTTCTCAGATTTCTAAAGTCCATACCTCCTCGGTGTGTTCTTATGGCTGCAGATCTTCACAGCACAGACGCTTTCTTCTGCATGCTGTTCTTTCCCAGTTCAGGGCTCCTTCAAGGCTCTCCCTGAATGGCTAACCCGCCCCCTTTTATCCCAGTTCTCTTCAATGGTCCCAGCTGCAGCCCATCAAGGACAACCCGGAGCTCTGGGGCAAAGCCTCTATACAGATATTCAAATACAATACATTTCCTCTACTATAGCCAGTAAGTAGTACCCTGCAAGTCCTTAGAGCCCCAAAGGCCACCTTTCATCTGACACTCAGACCCTGGGGAAAGGAACTTCTTTTTCCCATGCAAAATGGCAACTCTTTGCAGCCACGTGCCCTGGCCAACAGGGCAGTGCCCAGTGAGAAATTTTTAACCTTGGCTGGATTCCTCCACAACTAAAGCTGGCAGCAACTAGGAGCTTGCAAGTCCTTAGAGGCCCAAAAGCCACCTTTCGTTGATACCCAGACCCTGGGGACATGACTTCATTTTCCCCATGGAAAATTGGTTCAGTTTGAGGACACTCGGCCTGGCCATCGGCATCGTTCCCTGTGTGAAATTTGCAAACTTGGCTGATTTTCTCCAAAACTAAAGCTGCTGGCAACGAGGACCCTGCAACTCCTTAAGGTCCCAGATGCCACCTTTCATCTGATACCCAGACCCTGGGCCAATGACTTCATTTTCCCCATGGAAAATGGCCTCCATTTCTGGCCTCTCGCCCTGAGCAATAGTGTCGGGTCCAGCAAGAAATTTGAAATCTTTGCTGCATTTCTCAAAATATAAAGCTCCCAGTGAGAAGTAATCTGCAAGTCCTTTGAGCTCCAAAAGCCACCTTTCATTGATTCCTAGACCCTGGAGACGTGACTTCATTTTCCCCATGGAAAATGGGGTCATTTTGAGGTTGCTCGACCTGGCCATCTGCATCGTTCCCTGTGGGAAATTGGCAAACTTGGCTGATTTTCTCCAAAACTAAAGATGCTGGCAATGAGGACCCTGCAAGTCCATAGGGCTCCAGATGCCACCTTTCATCTGATACCCAGACCCTCGGCCAATGACTTCATTTTGCCCATGGAAAATGGCCTCCATTTGACGCCTCTCGCCCTGACCAAGAGGGTGGGGCCCAGCAATATATTTGCAATCTTTGCTGGATTTCTCCAAATCTAAAGGTGCCAGTAAGAAGTACCCTGCAAGTCCTCAAAGCCCCAAAGGCCACCTTTCATCTGACACCCAGAGCCTGGGGATAGGACTTCTTCTTCCCATGGGAAATGGCCTCCGTTTGCAGCCCCTCACCCTGGCAGAAAGTGGGGAGCCAAGCTAGAATGACGCAATCTCTGCTGGATTTTTCCAAAAGAAAAGCTGGCAGCAACCTGGACCCTGTAAATACTTAGAGCCTCAAAGGCCACCTTGAACATATTACTGAGACCCTGGGTGAAGGACATTTTTCCCATGGAAAATGGCCTTCAATTTTGGCCATTTGGCCTGGCAGGCAGGGCAGTGTCAAGCGAGAAATTTGCAAACTGTGCTGGATTCTTCCAAAAGGAAAGCTGCCAGCAACTAGGACGCTGCAACTCCTTAGAGCCCCAAAGGCCACCTTTCATCTGACACTCAGACCCTGGGGAAATGACTTCGTTTTCCCATGGAAAATGGCAACCATTTGCAGCCATCTGCCCTGGCCAACAGGGCAATGCCCAGTGAGAAATTTTAAAACTTGGCTGCATTCTTCCACAACTAAAGCTGCCGGCAACAAGGAGCTTGCAAGTCCTTAGATCCCCAAAGGCCACCTTTCATTGATACCCAGACTCTGGAAAAGGACTTCTTTTCCCCATGGAAAATGGGGTCAGTTTGAGGCCACTCGCCCTGGCCATCTGCATCGTTCCCTGTGGGAAATTGGCAATCTTGGCTGATTTTCTCCAAAACTAAAGATGCTGGCAACGAGGACCCTGCAAGTCCTTCGTTCTCCAAAAGCCACCTTTCATTGATTCCCAGACCCTGGAGACGTGACTTCATTTTCCCCATGGAAAATGGGGTCAGTTTGAGGCCACTTGCCCTGGCCATCTGCATCGTTCCCTGTGGGAAATTGGCAAACTTGGCTGATTTTCTCCAAAACTATAGCTGCTGGCAACGAGGACCCTGCAAGTCCTTAGGGATCCAGATGCCACCTTTCATCTGATACCCAGACCCTGGGCCAATGACTTCATTTTCCCCATGGAAAATGGCCTGCATTTGACGCCTCTCGCCCTGACCAAGAGGGTGGGGCCTAGCAATATATTTGCAATCTTTGCTGGATTTCTCCAAATCTAAAGGTGCCAGTAAGAAGTACCCTGCAAGTCCTTAAAGCCCCAAAGGCCACCTTTCATCTGACACCCAGGCCCTTGGGATAGGACTTCTTCTTCCCATGGGAAATGGCCTCCGTTTGCAGCCCCTCACCCTGGCAGAAAGTGGGGAGCCAAGCTAGAATGACGCAATCTCTGCCGGATTTTCCAAAAGAAAAGCTGGCAGCAACCTGGACCCTGTAAATACTTAGAGCCTCAAAGGCCACCTTGAACATATTACTGAGACCCTGGGTGAAGGACATTTTTCCCATGGAAAATGGCCTTCAATTTTGGCCATTTGGCCTGGCAGGCAGGGCAGTGTCAAGCGAGAAATTTGCAAACTGTGCTGGATTCTTCCAAAAGGAAAGCTGCCAGCAATGAGGACGCTGCCAGTCCTTAGAGCCCCAAAAGCCACCTTTCACCTGATACCCAGACCCTGGGCCAATGACTTCATTTTGCCCATGGAAAATGGCCTCCATTTCTGGCCTCTCACCCTGACCAACAGGGTGGGGCCCAGCAAGAAATTTGCAATCGTTGCTGGATTTCTCCAAATCTAAAGCTGCTGCCACTTGTTATTGTTCTATTTCTCTAGAGTCCCATAATGCTGTTATCAGATTTCTAAAGTCCATACCTCCTCGGTGTGTTCTTATGGCTGCAGATCTTCACAGCACAGACGCTTTCTTCTGCATGCTGTTCTTTCCCAGTTCAGGGCTCCTTCAAGGCTCTCCCTGAATGGCTAACCCGCCCCCTTTTATCCCAGTTCTCTTCAATGGTCCCAGCTGCAGCCCATCAAGGACAACCCGGAGCTCTGGGGCAAAGCCTCTATACAGATATTCAAATACAATACATTTCCTCTACTATAGCCAGTAAGTAGTACCCTGCAAGTCCTTAGAGCCCCAAAGGCCACCTTTCATCTGACACTCAGACCCTGGGGAAAGGAACTTCTTTTTCCCATGCAAAATGGCAACTCTTTGCAGCCACGTGCCCTGGCCAACAGGGCAGTGCCCAGTGAGAAATTTTTAACCTTGGCTGGATTCCTCCACAACTAAAGCTGGCAGCAACTAGGAGCTTGCCAGTCCTTAGAGGCCCAAAAGCCACCTTTCGTTGATACCCAGACCCTGGGGACATGACTTCATTTTCCCCATGGAAAATTGGTTCAGTTTGAGGACACTCGGCCTGGCCATCGGCATCGTTCCCTGTGTGAAATTTGCAAACTTGGCTGATTTTCTCCAAAACTAAAGCTGCTGGCAACGAGGACCCTGCAACTCCTTAAGGTCCCAGATGCCACCTTTCATCTGATACCCAGACCCTGGGCCAATGACTTCATTTTCCCCATGGAAAATGGCCTCCATTTCTGGCCTCTCGCCCTGAGCAATAGTGTCGGGTCCAGCAAGAAATTTGAAATCTTTGCTGCATTTCTCAAAATATAAAGCTCCCAGTGAGAAGTAATCTGCAAGTCCTTTGAGCTCCAAAAGCCACCTTTCATTGATTCCTAGACCCTGGAGACGTGACTTCATTTTCCCCATGGAAAATGGGGTCAGTTTGAGGTTGCTCGACCTGGCCATCTGCATCGTTCCCTGTGGGAAATTGGCAAACTTGGCTGATTTTCTCCAAAACTAAAGATGCTGGCAACGAGGACCCTGCAAGTCCATAGGGCTCCAGATGCCACCTTTCATCTGATACCCAGACCCTGGGCCAATGACTTCATTTTGCCCATGGAAAATGGCCTCCATTTGACGCCTCTCGCCCTGACCAAGAGGGTGGGGCCCAGCAATATATTTGCAATCTTTGCTGGATTTCTCCAAATCTAAAGGTGCCAGTAAGAAGTACCCTGCAAGTCCTCAAAGCCCCAAAGGCCACCTTTCATCTGACACCCAGAGCCTGGGGATAGGACTTCTTCTTCCCATGGGAAATGGCCTCCGTTTGCAGCCCCTCACCCTGGCAGAAAGTGGGGAGCCAAGCTAGAATGACGCAATCTCTGCTGGATTTTTCCAAAAGAAAAGCTGGCAGCAACCTGGACCCTGTAAATACTTAGAGCCTCAAAGGCCACCTTGAACATATTACTGAGACCCTGGGTGAAGGACATTTTTCCCATGGAAAATGGCCTTCAATTTTGGCCATTTGGCCTGGCAGGCAGGGCAGTGTCAAGCGAGAAATTTGCAAACTGTGCTGGATTCTTCCAAAAGGAAAGCTGCCAGCAACTAGGACGCTGCAACTCCTTAGAGCCCCAAAGGCCACCTTTCATCTGACACTCAGACCCTGGGGAAATGACTTCGTTTTCCCATGGAAAATGGCAACCATTTGCAGCCATCTGCCCTGGCCAACAGGGCAATGCCCAGTGAGAAATTTTAAAACTTGGCTGCATTCTTCCACAACTAAAGCTGCCGGCAACAAGGAGCTTGCAAGTCCTTAGATCCCCAAAGGCCACCTTTCATTGATACCCAGACTCTGGAAAAGGACTTCTTTTCCCCATGGAAAATGGGGTCAGTTTGAGGCCACTCGCCCTGGCCATCTGCATCGTTCCCTGTGGGAAATTGGCAATCTTGGCTGATTTTCTCCAAAACTAAAGATGCTGGCAACGAGGACCCTGCAAGTCCTTCGTTCTCCAAAAGCCACCTTTCATTGATTCCCAGACCCTGGAGACGTGACTTCATTTTCCCCATGGAAAATGGGGTCAGTTTGAGGCCACTTGCCCTGGCCATCTGCATCGTTCCCTGTGGGAAATTGGCAAACTTGGCTGATTTTCTCCAAAACTATAGCTGCTGGAAACGAGGACCCTGCAAGTCCTTAGGGATCCAGATGCCACCTTTCATCTGATACCCAGACCCTGGGCCAATGACTTCATTTTCCCCATGGAAAATGGCCTGCATTTGACGCCTCTCGCCCTGACCAAGAGGGTGGGGCCCAGCAATATATTTGCAATCTTTGCTGGATTTCTCCAAATCTAAAGGTGCCAGTAAGAAGTACCCTGCAAGTCCTTAAAGCCCCAAAGGCCACCTTTCATCTGACACCCAGGCCCTTGGGATAGGACTTCTTCTTCCCATGGGAAATGGCCTCCGTTTGCAGCCCCTCACCCTGGCAGAAAGTGGGGAGCCAAGCTAGAATGACGCAATCTCTGCCGGATTTTCCAAAAGAAAAGCTGGCAGCAACCTGGACCCTGTAAATACTTAGAGCCTCAAAGGCCACCTTGAACATATTACTGAGACCCTGGGTGAAGGACATTTTTCCCATGGAAAATGGCCTTCAATTTTGGCCATTTGGCCTGGCAGGCAGGGCAGTGTCAAGCGAGAAATTTGCAAACTGTGCTGGATTCTTCCAAAAGGAAAGCTGCCAGCAATGAGGACGCTGCCAGTCCTTAGAGCCCCAAAAGCCACCTTTCACCTGATACCCAGACCCTGGGCCAATGACTTCATTTTGCCCATGGAAAATGGCCTCCATTTCTGGCCTCTCACCCTGACCAACAGGGTGGGGCCCAGCAAGAAATTTGCAATCGTTGCTGGATTTCTCCAAATCTAAAGCTGCTGCCACTTGTTATTGTTCTATTTCTCTAGAGTCCCATAATGCTGTTATCAGATTTCTAAAGTCCATACCTCCTCGGTGTGTTCTTATGGCTGCAGATCTTCACAGCACAGACGCTTTCTTCTGCATGCTGTTCTTTCCCAGTTCAGGGCTCCTTCAAGGCTCTCCCTGAATGGCTAACCCGCCCCCTTTTATCCCAGTTCTCTTCAATGGTCCCAGCTGCAGCCCATCAAGGACAACCCGGAGCTCTGGGGCAAAGCCTCTATACAGATATTCAAATACAATACATTTCCTCTACTATAGCCAGTAAGTAGTACCCTGCAAGTCCTTAGAGCCCCAAAGGCCACCTTTCATCTGACACTCAGACCCTGGGGAAAGGAACTTCTTTTTCCCATGCAAAATGGCAACTCTTTGCAGCCACGTGCCCTGGCCAACAGGGCAGTGCCCAGTGAGAAATTTTTAACCTTGGCTGGATTCCTCCACAACTAAAGCTGGCAGCAACTAGGAGCTTGCAAGTCCTTAGAGGCCCAAAAGCCACCTTTCGTTGATACCCAGACCCTGGGGACATGACTTCATTTTCCCCATGGAAAATTGGTTCAGTTTGAGGACACTCGGCCTGGCCATCGGCATCGTTCCCTGTGTGAAATTTGCAAACTTGGCTGATTTTCTCCAAAACTAAAGCTGCTGGCAACGAGGACCCTGCAAGTCCTTAAGGTCCCAGATGCCACCTTTCATCTGATACCCAGACCCTGGGCCAATGACTTCATTTTCCCCATGGAAAATGGCCTCCATTTCTGGCCTCTCGCCCTGAGCAATAGTGTCGGGTCCAGCAAGAAATTTCAAATCTTTGCTGCATTTCTCAAAATATAAAGCTCCCAGTGAGAAGTAATCTGCAAGTCCTTTGAGCTCCAAAAGCCACCTTTCATTGATTCCTAGACCCTGGAGACGTGACTTCATTTTCCCCATGGAAAATGGGGTCATTTTGAGGTTGCTCGACCTGGCCATCTGCATCGTTCCCTGTGGGAAATTGGCAAACTTGGCTGATTTTCTCCAAAACTAAAGATGCTGGCAACGAGGACCCTGCAAGTCCATAGGGCTCCAGATGCCACCTTTCATCTGATACCCAGACCCTGGGCCAATGACTTCATTTTCCCCATGGAAAATGGCCTGCATTTGACGCCTCTCGCCCTGACCAAGAGGGTGGGGCCCAGCAATATATTTGCAATCTTTGCTGGATTTCTCCAAATCTAAAGGTGCCAGTAAGAAGTACCCTGCAAGTCCTCAAAGCCCCAAAGGCCACCTTTCATCTGACACCCAGAGCCTGGGGATAGGACTTCTTCTTCCCATGGGAAATGGCCTCCGTTTGCAGCCCCTCACCCTGGCAGAAAGTGGGGAGCCAAGCTAGAATGACGCAATCTCTGCTGGATTTTTCCAAAAGAAAAGCTGGCAGCAACCTGGACCCTGTAAATACTTAGAGCCTCAAAGGCCACCTTGAACATATTACTGAGACCCTGGGTGAAGGACATTTTTCCCATGGAAAATGGCCTTCAATTTTGGCCATTTGGCCTGGCAGGCAGGGCAGTGTCAAGCGAGAAATTTGCAAACTGTGCTGGATTCTTCCAAAAGGAAAGCTGCCAGCAACTAGGACGCTGCAACTCCTTAGAGCCCCAAAGGCCACCTTTCATCTGACACTCAGACCCTGGGGAAATGACTTCGTTTTCCCATGGAAAATGGCAACCATTTGCAGCCATCTGCCCTGGCCAACAGGGCAATGCCCAGTGAGAAATTTTAAAACTTGGCTGCATTCTTCCACAACTAAAGCTGCCGGCAACAAGGAGCTTGCAAGTCCTTAGATCCCCAAAGGCCACCTTTCATTGATACCCAGACTCTGGAAAAGGACTTCTTTTCCCCATGGAAAATGGGGTCAGTTTGAGGCCACTCGCCCTGGCCATCTGCATCGTTCCCTGTGGGAAATTGGCAATCTTGGCTGATTTTCTCCAAAACTAAAGATGCTGGCAACGAGGACCCTGCAAGTCCTTCGTTCTCCAAAAGCCACCTTTCATTGATTCCCAGACCCTGGAGACGTGACTTCATTTTCCCCATGGAAAATGGGGTCAGTTTGAGGCCACTTGCCCTGGCCATCTGCATCGTTCCCTGTGGGAAATTGGCAAACTTGGCTGATTTTCTCCAAAACTATAGCTGCTGGAAACGAGGACCCTGCAAGTCCTTAGGGATCCAGATGCCACCTTTCATCTGATACCCAGACCCTGGGCCAATGACTTCATTTTCCCCATGGAAAATGGCCTGCATTTGACGCCTCTCGCCCTGACCAAGAGGGTGGGGCCCAGCAATATATTTGCAATCTTTGCTGGATTTCTCCAAATCTAAAGGTGCCAGTAAGAAGTACCCTGCAAGTCCTTAAAGCCCCAAAGGCCACCTTTCATCTGACACCCAGGCCCTTGGGATAGGACTTCTTCTTCCCATGGGAAATGGCCTCCGTTTGCAGCCCCTCACCCTGGCAGAAAGTGGGGAGCCAAGCTAGAATGACGCAATCTCTGCCGGATTTTCCAAAAGAAAAGCTGGCAGCAACCTGGACCCTGTAAATACTTAGAGCCTCAAAGGCCACCTTGAACATATTACTGAGACCCTGGGTGAAGGACATTTTTCCCATGGAAAATGGCCTTCAATTTTGGCCATTTGGCCTGGCAGGCAGGGCAGTGTCAAGCGAGAAATTTGCAAACTGTGCTGGATTCTTCCAAAAGGAAAGCTGCCAGCAATGAGGACGCTGCCAGTCCTTAGAGCCCCAAAAGCCACCTTTCACCTGATACCCAGACCCTGGGCCAATGACTTCATTTTGCCCATGGAAAATGGCCTCCATTTCTGGCCTCTCACCCTGACCAACAGGGTGGGGCCCAGCAAGAAATTTGCAATCGTTGCTGGATTTCTCCAAATCTAAAGCTGCTGCCACTTGTTATTGTTCTATTTCTCTAGAGTCCCATAATGCTGTTATCAGATTTCTAAAGTCCATACCTCCTCGGTGTGTTCTTATGGCTGCAGATCTTCACAGCACAGACGCTTTCTTCTGCATGCTGTTCTTTCCCAGTTCAGGGCTCCTTCAAGGCTCTCCCTGAATGGCTAACCCGCCCCCTTTTATCCCAGTTCTCTTCAATGGTCCCAGCTGCAGCCCATCAAGGACAACCCGGAGCTCTGGGGCAAAGCCTCTATACAGATATTCAAATACAATACATTTCCTCTACTATAGCCAGTAAGTAGTACCCTGCAAGTCCTTAGAGCCCCAAAGGCCACCTTTCATCTGACACTCAGACCCTGGGGAAAGGAACTTCTTTTTCCCATGCAAAATGGCAACTCTTTGCAGCCACGTGCCCTGGCCAACAGGGCAGTGCCCAGTGAGAAATTTTTAACCTTGGCTGGATTCCTCCACAACTAAAGCTGGCAGCAACTAGGAGCTTGCAAGTCCTTAGAGGCCCAAAAGCCACCTTTCGTTGATACCCAGACCCTGGGGACATGACTTCATTTTCCCCATGGAAAATTGGTTCAGTTTGAGGACACTCGGCCTGGCCATCGGCATCGTTCCCTGTGTGAAATTTGCAAACTTGGCTGATTTTCTCCAAAACTAAAGCTGCTGGCAACGAGGACCCTGCAACTCCTTAAGGTCCCAGATGCCACCTTTCATCTGATACCCAGACCCTGGGCCAATGACTTCATTTTCCCCATGGAAAATGGCCTCCATTTCTGGCCTCTCGCCCTGAGCAATAGTGTCGGGTCCAGCAAGAAATTTGAAATCTTTGCTGCATTTCTCAAAATATAAAGCTCCCAGTGAGAAGTAATCTGCAAGTCCTTTGAGCTCCAAAAGCCACCTTTCATTGATTCCTAGACCCTGGAGACGTGACTTCATTTTCCCCATGGAAAATGGGGTCATTTTGAGGTTGCTCGACCTGGCCATCTGCATCGTTCCCTGTGGGAAATTGGCAAACTTGGCTGATTTTCTCCAAAACTAAAGATGCTGGCAACGAGGACCCTGCAAGTCCATAGGGCTCCAGATGCCACCTTTCATCTGATACCCAGACCCTGGGCCAATGACTTCATTTTCCCCATGGAAAATGGCCTGCATTTGACGCCTCTCGCCCTGACCAAGAGGGTGGGGCCCAGCAATATATTTGCAATCTTTGCTGGATTTCTCCAAATCTAAAGGTGCCAGTAAGAAGTACCCTGCAAGTCCTCAAAGCCCCAAAGGCCACCTTTCATCTGACACCCAGAGCCTGGGGATAGGACTTCTTCTTCCCATGGGAAATGGCCTCCGTTTGCAGCCCCTCACCCTGGCAGAAAGTGGGGAGCCAAGCTAGAATGACGCAATCTCTGCTGGATTTTTCCAAAAGAAAAGCTGGCAGCAACCTGGACCCTGTAAATACTTAGAGCCTCAAAGGCCACCTTGAACATATTACTGAGACCCTGGGTGAAGGACATTTTTCCCATGGAAAATGGCCTTCAATTTTGGCCATTTGGCCTGGCAGGCAGGGCAGTGTCAAGCGAGAAATTTGCAAACTGTGCTGGATTCTTCCAAAAGGAAAGCTGCCAGCAACTAGGACGCTGCAACTCCTTAGAGCCCCAAAGGCCACCTTTCATCTGACACTCAGACCCTGGGGAAATGACTTCGTTTTCCCATGGAAAATGGCAACCATTTGCAGCCATCTGCCCTGGCCAACAGGGCAATGCCCAGTGAGAAATTTTAAAACTTGGCTGCATTCTTCCACAACTAAAGCTGCCGGCAACAAGGAGCTTGCAAGTCCTTAGATCCCCAAAGGCCACCTTTCATTGATACCCAGACTCTGGAAAAGGACTTCTTTTCCCCATGGAAAATGGGGTCAGTTTGAGGCCACTCGGCCTGGCCATCTGCATCGTTCCCTGTGGGAAATTGGCAATCTTGGCTGATTTTCTCCAAAACTAAAGATGCTGGCAACGAGGACCCTGCAAGTCCTTCGTGCTCCAAAAGCCACCTTTCATTGATTCCCAGACCCTGGAGACGTGACTTCATTTTCCCCATGGAAAATGGGGTCAGTTTGAGGCCACTTGCCCTGGCCATCTGCATCGTTCCCTGTGGGAAATTGGCAAACTTGGCTGATTTTCTCCAAAACTATAGCACTGGCAACGAGGACCCTGCAAGTCCTTAGGGCTCCAGATGCCACCTTTCATCTGATACCCAGACCCTGGGCCAATGACTTCATTTTCCCCATGGAAAATGGCCTCCATTTGACGCCTCTCGCCCTGACCAAGAGGGTGGGGCCCAGCAATATATTTGCAATCTTTGCTGGATTTCTCCAAATCTAAAGGTGCCAGTAAGAAGTACCCTGCAAGTCCTTAAAGCCCCAAAGGCCACCTTTCATCTGACACCCAGGCCCTTGGGATAGGACTTCTTTTTCCCATGGGAAATGGCCTCCGTTTGCAGCCCCTCACCCTGGCAGAAAGTGGGGAGCCAAGCTAGAATGACGCAATCTCTGCCGGATTTTCCAAAAGAAAAGCTGGCAGCAACCTGGACCCTGTAAATACTTAGAGCCTCAAAGGCCACCTTGAACATATTACTGAGACCCTGGGTGAAGGACATTTTTCCCATGGAAAATGGCCTTCAATTTTGGCCATTTGGCCTGGCAGGCAGGGCAGTGTCAAGCGAGAAATTTGCAAACTGTGCTGGATTCTTCCAAAAGGAAAGCTGCCAGCAATGAGGACGCTGCCAGTCCTTAGAGCCCCAAAAGCCACCTTTCACCTGATACCCAGACCCTGGGCCAATGACTTCATTTTGCCCATGGAAAATGGCCTCCATTTCTGGCCTCTCACCCTGACCAACAGGGTGGGGCCCAGCAAGAAATTTGCAATCGTTGCTGGGTTTCTCCAAATCTAAAGCTGCTGCCACTTGTTATTGTTCTATTTCTCTAGAGTTCCATAATGCTGTTCTCAGATTTCTAAAGTCCATACCTCCTCGGTGTGTTCTTATGGCTGCAGATCTTCACAGCACAGACGCTTTCTTCTGCATGCTGTTCTTTCCCAGTTCAGGGCTCCTTCAAGGCTCTCCCTGAATGGCTAACCCGCCCCCTTTTATCCCAGTTCTCTTCAATGGTCCCAGCTGCAGCCCATCAAGGACAACCCGGAGCTCTGGGGCAAAGCCTCTATACAGATATTCAAATACAATACATTTCCTCTACTATAGCCAGTAAGTAGTACCCTGCAAGTCCTTAGAGCCCCAAAGGCCACCTTTCATCTGACACTCAGACCCTGGGGAAAGGAACTTCTTTTTCCCATGCAAAATGGCAACTCTTTGCAGCCACGTGCCCTGGCCAACAGGGCAGTGCCCAGTGAGAAATTTTTAACCTTGGCTGGATTCCTCCACAACTAAAGCTGGCAGCAACTAGGAGCTTGCAAGTCCTTAGAGGCCCAAAAGCCACCTTTCGTTGATACCCAGACCCTGGGGACATGACTTCATTTTCCCCATGGAAAATTGGTTCAGTTTGAGGACACTCGGCCTGGCCATCGGCATCGTTCCCTGTGTGAAATTTGCAAACTTGGCTGATTTTCTCCAAAACTAAAGCTGCTGGCAACGAGGACCCTGCAACTCCTTAAGGTCCCAGATGCCACCTTTCATCTGATACCCAGACCCTGGGCCAATGACTTCATTTTCCCCATGGAAAATGGCCTCCATTTCTGGCCTCTCGCCCTGAGCAATAGTGTCGGGTCCAGCAAGAAATTTGAAATCTTTGCTGCATTTCTCAAAATATAAAGCTCCCAGTGAGAAGTAATCTGCAAGTCCTTTGAGCTCCAAAAGCCACCTTTCATTGATTCCTAGACCCTGGAGACGTGACTTCATTTTCCCCATGGAAAATGGGGTCATTTTGAGGTTGCTCGACCTGGCCATCTGCATCATTCCCTGTGGGAAATTGGCAAACTTGGCTGATTTTCTCCAAAACTAAAGATGCTGGCAACGAGGACCCTGCAAGTCCATAGGGCTCCAGATGCCACCTTTCATCTGATACCCAGACCCTGGGCCAATGACTTCATTTTGCCCATGGAAAATGGCCTCCATTTGACGCCTCTCGCCCTGACCCAGAGGGTGGGGCCCAGCAATATATTTGCAATCTTTGCTGGATTTCTCCAAATCTAAAGGTGCCAGTAAGAAGTACCCTGCAAGTCCTCAAAGCCCCAAAGGCCACCTTTCATCTGACACCCAGAGCCTGGGGATAGGACTTCTTCTTCCCATGGGAAATGGCCTCCGTTTGCAGCCCCTCACCCTGGCAGAAAGTGGGGAGCCAAGCTAGAATGACGCAATCTCTGCTGGATTTTTCCAAAAGAAAAGCTGGCAGCAACCTGGACCCTGTAAATACTTAGAGCCTCAAAGGCCACCTTGAACATATTACTGAGACCCTGGGTGAAGGACATTTTTCCCATGGAAAATGGCCTTCAATTTTGGCCATTTGGCCTGGCAGGCAGGGCAGTGTCAAGCGAGAAATTTGCAAACTGTGCTGGATTCTTCCAAAAGGAAAGCTGCCAGCAACTAGGACGCTGCAACTCCTTAGAGCCCCAAAGGCCACCTTTCATCTGACACTCAGACCCTGGGGAAATGACTTCGTTTTCCCATGGAAAATGGCAACCATTTGCAGCCATCTGCCCTGGCCAACAGGGCAATGCCCAGTGAGAAATTTTAAAACTTGGCTGCATTCTTCCACAACTAAAGCTGCCGGCAACAAGGAGCTTGCAAGTCCTTAGATCCCCAAAGGCCACCTTTCATTGATACCCAGACTCTGGAAAAGGACTTCTTTTCCCCATGGAAAATGGGGTCAGTTTGAGGCCACTCGCCCTGGCCATCTGCATCGTTCCCTGTGGGAAATTGGCAATCTTGGCTGATTTTCTCCAAAACTAAAGATGCTGGCAACGAGGACCCTGCAAGTCCTTCGTGCTCCAAAAGCCACCTTTCATTGATTCCCAGACCCTGGAGACGTGACTTCATTTTCCCCATGGAAAATGGGGTCAGTTTGAGGCCACTTGCCCTGGCCATCTGCATCGTTCCCTGTGGGAAATTGGCAAACTTGGCTGATTTTCTCCAAAACTATAGCACTGGCAACGAGGACCCTGCAAGTCCTTAGGGATCCAGATGCCACCTTTCATCTGATACCCAGACCCTGGGCCA
Source organism: Agelaius phoeniceus (assembly GCF_051311805.1). Classification (NCBI taxonomy): domain Eukaryota; kingdom Metazoa; phylum Chordata; class Aves; order Passeriformes; family Icteridae; genus Agelaius; species Agelaius phoeniceus. The sequence continues at coordinate 11,136,995 of NW_027509867.1, read as the reverse complement.
ATGACTTCATTTTCCCCATGGAAAATGGCCTCCATTTGACGCCTCTCGCCCTGACCAAGAGGGTGGGGCCCAGCAATATATTTGCAATCTTTGCTGGATTTCTCCAAATCTAAAGGTGCCAGTAAGAAGTACCCTGCAAGTCCTCAAAGCCCCAAAGGCCACCTTTCATCTGACACCCAGAGCCTGGGGATAGGACTTCTTCTTCCCATGGGAAATGGCCTCCGTTTGCAGCCCCTCACCCTGGCAGAAAGTGGGGAGCCAAGCTAGAATGACGCAATCTCTGCTGGATTTTTCCAAAAGAAAAGCTGGCAGCAACCTGGACCCTCTAAATACTTAGAGCCTCAAAGGCCACCTTGAACATATTACTGAGACCCTGGGTGAAGGACATTTTTCCCATGGAAAATGGCCTTCAATTTTGGCCATTTGGCCTGGCAGGCAGGGCAGTGTCAAGCGAGAAATTTGCAAACTGTGCTGGATTCTTCCAAAAGGAAAGCTGCCAGCAACTAGGACGCTGCAACTCCTTAGAGCCCCAAAGGCCACCTTTCATCTGACACTCAGACCCTGGGGAAATGACTTCGTTTTCCCATGGAAAATGGCAACCATTTGCAGCCATCTGCCCTGGCCAACAGGGCAATGCCCAGTGAGAAATTTTAAAACTTGGCTGCATTCTTCCACAACTAAAGCTGCCGGCAACAAGGAGCTTGCAAGTCCTTAGATCCCCAAAGGCCACCTTTCATTGATACCCAGACTCTGGAAAAGGACTTCTTTTCCCCATGGAAAATGGGGTCAGTTTGAGGCCACTCGGCCTGGCCATCTGCATCGTTCCCTGTGGGAAATTGGCAATCTTGGCTGATTTTCTCCAAAACTAAAGATGCTGGCAACGAGGACCCTGCAAGTCCTTCGTGCTCCAAAAGCCACCTTTCATTGATTCCCAGACCCTGGAGACGTGACTTCATTTTCCCCATGGAAAATGGGGTCAGTTTGAGGCCACTTGCCCTGGCCATCTGCATCGTTCCCTGTGGGAAATTGGCAAACTTGGCTGATTTTCTCCAAAACTATAGCACTGGCAACGAGGACCCTGCAAGTCCTTAGGGATCCAGATGCCACCTTTCATCTGATACCCAGACCCTGGGCCAATGACTTCATTTTCCCCATGGAAAATGGCCTCCATTTGACGCCTCTCGCCCTGACCAAGAGGGTGGGGCCCAGCAATATATTTGCAATCTTTGCTGGATTTCTCCAAATCTAAAGGTGCCAGTAAGAAGTACCCTGCAAGTCCTCAAAGCCCCAAAGGCCACCTTTCATCTGACACCCAGGCCCTTGGGATAGGACTTCTTCTTCCCATGGGAAATGGCCTCCGTTTGCAGCCCCTCACCCTGGCAGAAAGTGGGGAGCCAAGCTAGAATGACGCAATCTCTGCCGGATTTTCCAAAAGAAAAGCTGGCAGCAACCTGGACCCTGTAAATACTTAGAGCCTCAAAGGCCACCTTGAACATATTACTGAGACCCTGGGTGAAGGACATTTTTCCCATGGAAAATGGCCTTCAATTTTGGCCATTTGGCCTGGCAGGCAGGGCAGTGTCAAGCGAGAAATTTGCAAACTGTGCTGGATTCTTCCAAAAGGAAAGCTGCCAGCAATGAGGACGCTGCCAGTCCTTAGAGCCCCAAAAGCCACCTTTCACCTGATACCCAGACCCTGGGCCAATGACTTCATTTTGCCCATGGAAAATGGCCTCCATTTCTGGCCTCTCACCCTGACCAACAGGGTGGGGCCCAGCAAGAAATTTGCAATCGTTGCTGGATTTCTCCAAATCTAAAGCTGCTGCCACTTGTTATTGTTCTATTTCTCTAGAGTCCCATAATGCTGTTATCAGATTTCTAAAGTCCATACCTCCTCGGTGTGTTCTTATGGCTGCAGATCTTCACAGCACAGACGCTTTCTTCTGCATGCTGTTCTTTCCCAGTTCAGGGCTCCTTCAAGGCTCTCCCTGAATGGCTAACCCGCCCCCTTTTATCCCAGTTCTCTTCAATGGTCCCAGCTGCAGCCCATCAAGGACAACCCGGAGCTCTGGGGCAAAGCCTCTATACAGATATTCAAATACAATACATTTCCTCTACTCTAGCCAGTAAGTAGTACCCTGCAAGTCCTTAGAGCCCCAAAGGCCACCTTTCATCTGACACTCAGACCCTGGGGAAAGGAACTTCTTTTTCCCATGCAAAATGGCAACTCTTTGCAGCCACGTGCCCTGGCCAACAGGGCAGTGCCCAGTGAGAAATTTTTAACCTTGGCTGGATTCCTCCACAACTAAAGCTGGCAGCAACTAGGAGCTTGCAAGTCCTTAGAGGCCCAAAAGCCACCTTTCGTTGATACCCAGACCCTGGGGACATGACTTCATTTTCCCCATGGAAAATTGGTTCAGTTTGAGGACACTCGGCCTGGCCATCGGCATCGTTCCCTGTGTGAAATTTGCAAACTTGGCTGATTTTCTCCAAAACTAAAGCTGCTGGCAACGAGGACCCTGCAACTCCTTAAGGTCCCAGATGCCACCTTTCATCTGATACCCAGACCCTGGGCCAATGACTTCATTTTCCCCATGGAAAATGGCCTCCATTTCTGGCCTCTCGCCCTGAGCAATAGTGTCGGGTCCAGCAAGAAATTTGAAATCTTTGCTGCATTTCTCAAAATATAAAGCTCCCAGTGAGAAGTAATCTGCAAGTCCTTTGAGCTCCAAAAGCCACCTTTCATTGATTCCTAGACCCTGGAGACGTGACTTCATTTTCCCCATGGAAAATGGGGTCATTTTGAGGTTGCTCGACCTGGCCATCTGCATCGTTCCCTGTGGGAAATTGGCAAACTTGGCTGATTTTCTCCAAAACTAAAGATGCTGGCAACGAGGACCCTGCAAGTCCATAGGGCTCCAGATGCCACCTTTCATCTGATACCCAGACCCTGGGCCAATGACTTCATTTTCCCCATGGAAAATGGCCTGCATTTGACGCCTCTCGCCCTGACCAAGAGGGTGGGGCCCAGCAATATATTTGCAATCTTTGCTGGATTTCTCCAAATCTAAAGGTGCCAGTAAGAAGTACCCTGCAAGTCCTCAAAGCCCCAAAGGCCACCTTTCATCTGACACCCAGAGCCTGGGGATAGGACTTCTTCTTCCCATGGGAAATGGCCTCCGTTTGCAGCCCCTCACCCTGGCAGAAAGTGGGGAGCCAAGCTAGAATGACGCAATCTCTGCTGGATTTTTCCAAAAGAAAAGCTGGCAGCAACCTGGACCCTGTAAATACTTAGAGCCTCAAAGGCCACCTTGAACATATTACTGAGACCCTGGGTGAAGGACATTTTTCCCATGGAAAATGGCCTTCAATTTTGGCCATTTGGCCTGGCAGGCAGGGCAGTGTCAAGCGAGAAATTTGCAAACTGTGCTGGATTCTTCCAAAAGGAAAGCTGCCAGCAACTAGGACGCTGCAACTCCTTAGAGCCCCAAAGGCCACCTTTCATCTGACACTCAGACCCTGGGGAAATGACTTCGTTTTCCCATGGAAAATGGCAACCATTTGCAGCCATCTGCCCTGGCCAACAGGGCAATGCCCAGTGAGAAATTTTAAAACTTGGCTGCATTCTTCCACAACTAAAGCTGCCGGCAACAAGGAGCTTGCAAGTCCTTAGATCCCCAAAGGCCACCTTTCATTGATACCCAGACTCTGGAAAAGGACTTCTTTTCCCCATGGAAAATGGGGTCAGTTTGAGGCCACTCGGCCTGGCCATCTGCATCGTTCCCTGTGGGAAATTGGCAATCTTGGCTGATTTTCTCCAAAACTAAAGCTGCTGGCAACGAGGACCCTGCAACTCCTTAAGGTCCCAGATGCCACCTTTCATCTGATACCCAGACCCTGGGCCAATGACTTCATTTTCCCCATGGAAAATGGCCTCCATTTCTGGCCTCTCGCCCTGAGCAATAGTGTCGGGTCCAGCAAGAAATTTGAAATCTTTGCTGCATTTCTCAAAATATAAAGCTCCCAGTGAGAAGTAATCTGCAAGTCCTTTGAGCTCCAAAAGCCACCTTTCATTGATTCCTAGACCCTGGAGACGTGACTTCATTTTCCCCATGGAAAATGGGGTCATTTTGAGGTTGCTCGACCTGGCCATCTGCATCGTTCCCTGTGGGAAATTGGCAAACTTGGCTGATTTTCTCCAAAACTAAAGATGCTGGCAACGAGGACCCTGCAAGTCCATAGGGCTCCAGATGCCACCTTTCATCTGATACCCAGACCCTGGGCCAATGACTTCATTTTGCCCATGGAAAATGGCCTCCATTTGACGCCTCTCGCCCTGACCAAGAGGGTGGGGCCCAGCAATATATTTGCAATCTTTGCTGGATTTCTCCAAATCTAAAGGTGCCAGTAAGAAGTACCCTGCAAGTCCTCAAAGCCCCAAAGGCCACCTTTCATCTGACACCCAGAGCCTGGGGATAGGACTTCTTCTTCCCATGGGAAATGGCCTCCGTTTGCAGCCCCTCACCCTGGCAGAAAGTGGGGAGCCAAGCTAGAATGACGCAATCTCTGCTGGATTTTTCCAAAAGAAAAGCTGGCAGCAACCTGGACCCTGTAAATACTTAGAGCCTCAAAGGCCACCTTGAACATATTACTGAGACCCTGGGTGAAGGACATTTTTCCCATGGAAAATGGCCTTCAATTTTGGCCATTTGGCCTGGCAGGCAGGGCAGTGTCAAGCGAGAAATTTGCAAACTGTGCTGGATTCTTCCAAAAGGAAAGCTGCCAGCAACTAGGACGCTGCAACTCCTTAGAGCCCCAAAGGCCACCTTTCATCTGACACTCAGACCCTGGGGAAATGACTTCGTTTTCCCATGGAAAATGGCAACCATTTGCAGCCATCTGCCCTGGCCAACAGGGCAATGCCCAGTGAGAAATTTTAAAACTTGGCTGCATTCTTCCACAACTAAAGCTGCCGGCAACAAGGAGCTTGCAAGTCCTTAGATCCCCAAAGGCCACCTTTCATTGATACCCAGACTCTGGAAAAGGACTTCTTTTCCCCATGGAAAATGGGGTCAGTTTGAGGCCACTCGGCCTGGCCATCTGCATCGTTCCCTGTGGGAAATTGGCAATCTTGGCTGATTTTCTCCAAAACTAAAGCTGCTGGCAACGAGGACCCTGCAACTCCTTAAGGTCCCAGATGCCACCTTTCATCTGATACCCAGACCCTGGGCCAATGACTTCATTTTCCCCATGGAAAATGGCCTCCATTTCTGGCCTCTCGCCCTGAGCAATAGTGTCGGGTCCAGCAAGAAATTTGAAATCTTTGCTGCATTTCTCAAAATATAAAGCTCCCAGTGAGAAGTAATCTGCAAGTCCTTTGAGCTCCAAAAGCCACCTTTCATTGATTCCTAGACCCTGGAGACGTGACTTCATTTTCCCCATGGAAAATGGGGTCATTTTGAGGTTGCTCGACCTGGCCATCTGCATCGTTCCCTGTGGGAAATTGGCAAACTTGGCTGATTTTCTCCAAAACTAAAGATGCTGGCAACGAGGACCCTGCAAGTCCATAGGGCTCCAGATGCCACCTTTCATCTGATACCCAGACCCTGGGCCAATGACTTCATTTTCCCCATGGAAAATGGCCTCCATTTGACGCCTCTCGCCCTGACCAAGAGGGTGGGGCCCAGCAATATATTTGCAATCTTTGCTGGATTTCTCCAAATCTAAAGGTGCCAGTAAGAAGTACCCTGCAAGTCCTCAAAGCCCCAAAGGCCACCTTTCATCTGACACCCAGAGCCTGGGGATAGGACTTCTTCTTCCCATGGGAAATGGCCTCCGTTTGCAGCCCCTCACCCTGGCAGAAAGTGGGGAGCCAAGCTAGAATGACGCAATCTCTGCTGGATTTTTCCAAAAGAAAAGCTGGCAGCAACCTGGACCCTGTAAATACTTAGAGCCTCAAAGGCCACCTTGAACATATTACTGAGACCCTGGGTGAAGGACATTTTTCCCATGGAAAATGGCCTTCAATTTTGGCCATTTGGCCTGGCAGGCAGGGCAGTGTCAAGCGAGAAATTTGCAAACTGTGCTGGATTCTTCCAAAAGGAAAGCTGCCAGCAACTAGGACGCTGCAACTCCTTAGAGCCCCAAAGGCCACCTTTCATCTGCCACTCAGACCCTGGGGAAATGACTTCGTTTTCCCATGGAAAATGGCAACCATTTGCAGCCATCTGCCCTGGCCAACAGGGCAATGCCCAGTGAGAAATTTTAAAACTTGGCTGCATTCTTCCACAACTAAAGCTGCCGGCAACAAGGAGCTTGCAAGTCCTTAGATCCCCAAAGGCCACCTTTCATTGATACCCAGACTCTGGAAAAGGACTTCTTTTCCCCATGGAAAATGGGGTCAGTTTGAGGCCACTCGGCCTGGCCATCTGCATCGTTCCCTGTGGGAAATTGGCAATCTTGGCTGATTTTCTCCAAAACTAAAGATGCTGGCAACGAGGACCCTGCAAGTCCTTCGTTCTCCAAAAGCCACCTTTCATTGATTCCCAGACCGTGGAGACGTGACTTCATTTTCCCCATGGAAAATGGGGTCAGTTTGAGGCCACTTGCCCTGGCCATCTGCATCGTTCCCTGTGGGAAATTGGCAAACTTGGCTGATTTTCTCCAAAACTATAGCACTGGCAACGAGGACCCTGCAAGTCCTTAGGGCTCCAGATGCCACCTTTCATCTGATACCCAGACCCTGGGCCAATGACTTCATTTTCCCCATGGAAAATGGCCTCCATTTGACGCCTCTCGCCCTGACCAAGAGGGTGGGGCCCAGCAATATATTTGCAATCTTTGCTGGATTTCTCCAAATCTAAAGGTGCCAGTAAGAAGTACCCTGCAAGTCCTCAAAGCCCCAAAGGCCACCTTTCATCTGACACCCAGGCCCTTGGGATAGGACTTCTTCTTCCCATGGGAAATGGCCTCCGTTTGCAGCCCCTCACCCTGGCAGAAAGTGGGGAGCCAAGCTAGAATGACGCAATCTCTGCCGGATTTTCCAAAAGAAAAGCTGGCAGCAACCTGGACCCTGTAAATACTTAGAGCCTCAAAGGCCACCTTGAACATATTACTGAGACCCTGGGTGAAGGACATTTTTCCCATGGAAAATGGCCTTCAATTTTGGCCATTTGGCCTGGCAGGCAGGGCAGTGTCAAGCGAGAAATTTGCAAACTGTGCTGGATTCTTCCAAAAGGAAAGCTGCCAGCAATGAGGACGCTGCCAGTCCTTAGAGCCCCAAAAGCCACCTTTCACCTGATACCCAGACCCTGGGCCAATGACTTCATTTTGCCCATGGAAAATGGCCTCCATTTCTGGCCTCTCACCCTGACCAACAGGGTGGGGCCCAGCAAGAAATTTGCAATCGTTGCTGGATTTCTCCAAATCTAAAGCTGCTGCCACTTGTTATTGTTCTATTTCTCTAGAGTCCCATAATGCTGTTATCAGATTTCTAAAGTCCATACCTCCTCGGTGTGTTCTTATGGCTGCAGATCTTCACAGCACAGACGCTTTCTTCTGCATGCTGTTCTTTCCCAGTTCAGGGCTCCTTCAAGGCTCTCCCTGAATGGCTAACCCGCCCCCTTTTATCCCAGTTCTCTTCAATGGTCCCAGCTGCAGCCCATCAAGGACAACCCGGAGCTCTGGGGCAAAGCCTCTATACAGATATTCAAATACAATACATTTCCTCTACTATAGCCAGTAAGTAGTACCCTGCAAGTCCTTAGAGCCCCAAAGGCCACCTTTCATCTGACACTCAGACCCTGGGGAAAGGAACTTCTTTTTCCCATGCAAAATGGCAACTCTTTGCAGCCACGTGCCCTGGCCAACAGGGCAGTGCCCAGTGAGAAATTTTTAACCTTGGCTGGATTCCTCCACAACTAAAGCTGGCAGCAACTAGGAGCTTGCAAGTCCTTAGAGGCCCAAAAGCCACCTTTCATTGATTCCTAGACCCTGGAGACGTGACTTCATTTTCCCCATGGAAAATGGGGTCATTTTGAGGTTGCTCGACCTGGCCATCTGCATCGTTCCCTGTGGGAAATTGGCAAACTTGGCTGATTTTCTCCAAAACTAAAGATGCTGGCAACGAGGACCCTGCAAGTCCATAGGGCTCCAGATGCCACCTTTCATCTGATACCCAGACCCTGGGCCAATGACTTCATTTTGCCCATGGAAAATGGCCTCCATTTGACGCCTCTCGCCCTGACCAAGAGGGTGGGGCCCAGCAATATATTTGCAATCTTTGCTGGATTTCTCCAAATCTAAAGGTGCCAGTAAGAAGTACCCTGCAAGTCCTCAAAGCCCCAAAGGCCACCTTTCATCTGACACCCAGAGCCTGGGGATAGGACTTCTTCTTCCCATGGGAAATGGCCTCCGTTTGCAGCCCCTCACCCTGGCAGAAAGTGGGGAGCCAAGCTAGAATGACGCAATCTCTGCTGGATTTTTCCAAAAGAAAAGCTGGCAGCAACCTGGACCCTGTAAATACTTAGAGCCTCAAAGGCCACCTTGAACATATTACTGAGACCCTGGGTGAAGGACATTTTTCCCATGGAAAATGGCCTTCAATTTTGGCCATTTGGCCTGGCAGGCAGGGCAGTGTCAAGCGAGAAATTTGCAAACTGTGCTGGATTCTTCCAAAAGGAAAGCTGCCAGCAACTAGGACGCTGCAACTCCTTAGAGCCCCAAAGGCCACCTTTCATCTGACACTCAGACCCTGGGGAAATGACTTCGTTTTCCCATGGAAAATGGCAACCATTTGCAGCCATCTGCCCTGGCCAACAGGGCAATGCCCAGTGAGAAATTTTAAAACTTGGCTGCATTCTTCCACAACTAAAGCTGCCGGCAACAAGGAGCTTGCAAGTCCTTAGATCCCCAAAGGCCACCTTTCATTGATACCCAGACTCTGGAAAAGGACTTCTTTTCCCCATGGAAAATGGGGTCAGTTTGAGGCCACTCGCCCTGGCCATCTGCATCGTTCCCTGTGGGAAATTGGCAATCTTGGCTGATTTTCTCCAAAACTAAAGATGCTGGCAACGAGGACCCTGCAAGTCCTTCGTGCTCCAAAAGCCACCTTTCATTGATTCCCAGACCCTGGAGACGTGACTTCATTTTCCCCATGGAAAATGGGGTCAGTTTGAGGCCACTTGCCCTGGCCATCTGCATCGTTCCCTGTGGGAAATTGGCAAACTTGGCTGATTTTCTCCAAAACTATAGCACTGGCAACGAGGACCCTGCAAGTCCTTAGGGATCCAGATGCCACCTTTCATCTGATACCCAGACCCTGGGCCAATGACTTCATTTTCCCCATGGAAAATGGCCTCCATTTGACGCCTCTCGCCCTGACCAAGAGGGTGGGGCCCAGCAATATATTTGCAATCTTTGCTGGATTTCTCCAAATCTAAAGGTGCCAGTAAGAAGTACCCTGCAAGTCCTCAAAGCCCCAAAGGCCACCTTTCATCTGACACCCAGAGCCTGGGGATAGGACTTCTTCTTCCCATGGGAAATGGCCTCCGTTTGCAGCCCCTCACCCTGGCAGAAAGTGGGGAGCCAAGCTAGAATGACGCAATCTCTGCTGGATTTTTCCAAAAGAAAAGCTGGCAGCAACCTGGACCCTCTAAATACTTAGAGCCTCAAAGGCCACCTTGAACATATTACTGAGACCCTGGGTGAAGGACATTTTTCCCATGGAAAATGGCCTTCAATTTTGGCCATTTGGCCTGGCAGGCAGGGCAGTGTCAAGCGAGAAATTTGCAAACTGTGCTGGATTCTTCCAAAAGGAAAGCTGCCAGCAACTAGGACGCTGCAACTCCTTAGAGCCCCAAAGGCCACCTTTCATCTGACACTCAGACCCTGGGGAAATGACTTCGTTTTCCCATGGAAAATGGCAACCATTTGCAGCCATCTGCCCTGGCCAACAGGGCAATGCCCAGTGAGAAATTTTAAAACTTGGCTGCATTCTTCCACAACTAAAGCTGCCGGCAACAAGGAGCTTGCAAGTCCTTAGATCCCCAAAGGCCACCTTTCATTGATACCCAGACTCTGGAAAAGGACTTCTTTTCCCCATGGAAAATGGGGTCAGTTTGAGGCCACTCGGCCTGGCCATCTGCATCGTTCCCTGTGGGAAATTGGCAATCTTGGCTGATTTTCTCCAAAACTAAAGATGCTGGCAACGAGGACCCTGCAAGTCCTTCGTGCTCCAAAAGCCACCTTTCATTGATTCCCAGACCCTGGAGACGTGACTTCATTTTCCCCATGGAAAATGGGGTCAGTTTGAGGCCACTTGCCCTGGCCATCTGCATCGTTCCCTGTGGGAAATTGGCAAACTTGGCTGATTTTCTCCAAAACTATAGCACTGGCAACGAGGACCCTGCAAGTCCTTAGGGATCCAGATGCCACCTTTCATCTGATACCCAGACCCTGGGCCAATGACTTCATTTTCCCCATGGAAAATGGCCTCCATTTGACGCCTCTCGCCCTGACCAAGAGGGTGGGGCCCAGCAATATATTTGCAATCTTTGCTGGATTTCTCCAAATCTAAAGGTGCCAGTAAGAAGTACCCTGCAAGTCCTCAAAGCCCCAAAGGCCACCTTTCATCTGACACCCAGGCCCTTGGGATAGGACTTCTTCTTCCCATGGGAAATGGCCTCCGTTTGCAGCCCCTCACCCTGGCAGAAAGTGGGGAGCCAAGCTAGAATGACGCAATCTCTGCCGGATTTTCCAAAAGAAAAGCTGGCAGCAACCTGGACCCTGTAAATACTTAGAGCCTCAAAGGCCACCTTGAACATATTACTGAGACCCTGGGTGAAGGACATTTTTCCCATGGAAAATGGCCTTCAATTTTGGCCATTTGGCCTGGCAGGCAGGGCAGTGTCAAGCGAGAAATTTGCAAACTGTGCTGGATTCTTCCAAAAGGAAAGCTGCCAGCAATGAGGACGCTGCCAGTCCTTAGAGCCCCAAAAGCCACCTTTCACCTGATACCCAGACCCTGGGCCAATGACTTCATTTTGCCCATGGAAAATGGCCTCCATTTCTGGCCTCTCACCCTGACCAACAGGGTGGGGCCCAGCAAGAAATTTGCAATCGTTGCTGGATTTCTCCAAATCTAAAGCTGCTGCCACTTGTTATTGTTCTATTTCTCTAGAGTCCCATAATGCTGTTATCAGATTTCTAAAGTCCATACCTCCTCGGTGTGTTCTTATGGCTGCAGATCTTCACAGCACAGACGCTTTCTTCTGCATGCTGTTCTTTCCCAGTTCAGGGCTCCTTCAAGGCTCTCCCTGAATGGCTAACCCGCCCCCTTTTATCCCAGTTCTCTTCAATGGTCCCAGCTGCAGCCCATCAAGGACAACCCGGAGCTCTGGGGCAAAGCCTCTATACAGATATTCAAATACAATACATTTCCTCTACTCTAGCCAGTAAGTAGTACCCTGCAAGTCCTTAGAGCCCCAAAGGCCACCTTTCATCTGACACTCAGACCCTGGGGAAAGGAACTTCTTTTTCCCATGCAAAATGGCAACTCTTTGCAGCCACGTGCCCTGGCCAACAGGGCAGTGCCCAGTGAGAAATTTTTAACCTTGGCTGGATTCCTCCACAACTAAAGCTGGCAGCAACTAGGAGCTTGCAAGTCCTTAGAGGCCCAAAAGCCACCTTTCGTTGATACCCAGACCCTGGGGACATGACTTCATTTTCCCCATGGAAAATTGGTTCAGTTTGAGGACACTCGGCCTGGCCATCGGCATCGTTCCCTGTGTGAAATTTGCAAACTTGGCTGATTTTCTCCAAAACTAAAGCTGCTGGCAACGAGGACCCTGCAACTCCTTAAGGTCCCAGATGCCACCTTTCATCTGATACCCAGACCCTGGGCCAATGACTTCATTTTCCCCATGGAAAATGGCCTCCATTTCTGGCCTCTCGCCCTGAGCAATAGTGTCGGGTCCAGCAAGAAATTTGAAATCTTTGCTGCATTTCTCAAAATATAAAGCTCCCAGTGAGAAGTAATCTGCAAGTCCTTTGAGCTCCAAAAGCCACCTTTCATTGATTCCTAGACCCTGGAGACGTGACTTCATTTTCCCCATGGAAAATGGGGTCATTTTGAGGTTGCTCGACCTGGCCATCTGCATCGTTCCCTGTGGGAAATTGGCAAACTTGGCTGATTTTCTCCAAAACTAAAGATGCTGGCAACGAGGACCCTGCAAGTCCATAGGGCTCCAGATGCCACCTTTCATCTGATACCCAGACCCTGGGCCAATGACTTCATTTTCCCCATGGAAAATGGCCTGCATTTGACGCCTCTCGCCCTGACCAAGAGGGTGGGGCCCAGCAATATATTTGCAATCTTTGCTGGATTTCTCCAAATCTAAAGGTGCCAGTAAGAAGTACCCTGCAAGTCCTCAAAGCCCCAAAGGCCACCTTTCATCTGACACCCAGAGCCTGGGGATAGGACTTCTTCTTCCCATGGGAAATGGCCTCCGTTTGCAGCCCCTCACCCTGGCAGAAAGTGGGGAGCCAAGCTAGAATGACGCAATCTCTGCTGGATTTTTCCAAAAGAAAAGCTGGCAGCAACCTGGACCCTGTAAATACTTAGAGCCTCAAAGGCCACCTTGAACATATTACTGAGACCCTGGGTGAAGGACATTTTTCCCATGGAAAATGGCCTTCAATTTTGGCCATTTGGCCTGGCAGGCAGGGCAGTGTCAAGCGAGAAATTTGCAAACTGTGCTGGATTCTTCCAAAAGGAAAGCTGCCAGCAACTAGGACGCTGCAACTCCTTAGAGCCCCAAAGGCCACCTTTCATCTGACACTCAGACCCTGGGGAAATGACTTCGTTTTCCCATGGAAAATGGCAACCATTTGCAGCCATCTGCCCTGGCCAACAGGGCAATGCCCAGTGAGAAATTTTAAAACTTGGCTGCATTCTTCCACAACTAAAGCTGCCGGCAACAAGGAGCTTGCAAGTCCTTAGATCCCCAAAGGCCACCTTTCATTGATACCCAGACTCTGGAAAAGGACTTCTTTTCCCCATGGAAAATGGGGTCAGTTTGAGGCCACTCGGCCTGGCCATCTGCATCGTTCCCTGTGGGAAATTGGCAATCTTGGCTGATTTTCTCCAAAACTAAAGCTGCTGGCAACGAGGACCCTGCAACTCCTTAAGGTCCCAGATGCCACCTTTCATCTGATACCCAGACCCTGGGCCAATGACTTCATTTTCCCCATGGAAAATGGCCTCCATTTCTGGCCTCTCGCCCTGAGCAATAGTGTCGGGTCCAGCAAGAAATTTGAAATCTTTGCTGCATTTCTCAAAATATAAAGCTCCCAGTGAGAAGTAATCTGCAAGTCCTTTGAGCTCCAAAAGCCACCTTTCATTGATTCCTAGACCCTGGAGACGTGACTTCATTTTCCCCATGGAAAATGGGGTCATTTTGAGGTTGCTCGACCTGGCCATCTGCATCGTTCCCTGTGGGAAATTGGCAAACTTGGCTGATTTTCTCCAAAACTAAAGATGCTGGCAACGAGGACCCTGCAAGTCCATAGGGCTCCAGATGCCACCTTTCATCTGATACCCAGACCCTGGGCCAATGACTTCATTTTCCCCATGGAAAATGGCCTCCATTTGACGCCTCTCGCCCTGACCAAGAGGGTGGGGCCCAGCAATATATTTGCAATCTTTGCTGGATTTCTCCAAATCTAAAGGTGCCAGTAAGAAGTACCCTGCAAGTCCTCAAAGCCCCAAAGGCCACCTTTCATCTGACACCCAGAGCCTGGGGATAGGACTTCTTCTTCCCATGGGAAATGGCCTCCGTTTGCAGCCCCTCACCCTGGCAGAAAGTGGGGAGCCAAGCTAGAATGACGCAATCTCTGCTGGATTTTTCCAAAAGAAAAGCTGGCAGCAACCTGGACCCTGTAAATACTTAGAGCCTCAAAGGCCACCTTGAACATATTACTGAGACCCTGGGTGAAGGACATTTTTCCCATGGAAAATGGCCTTCAATTTTGGCCATTTGGCCTGGCAGGCAGGGCAGTGTCAAGCGAGAAATTTGCAAACTGTGCTGGATTCTTCCAAAAGGAAAGCTGCCAGCAACTAGGACGCTGCAACTCCTTAGAGCCCCAAAGGCCACCTTTCATCTGACACTCAGACCCTGGGGAAATGACTTCGTTTTCCCATGGAAAATGGCAACCATTTGCAGCCATCTGCCCTGGCCAACAGGGCAATGCCCAGTGAGAAATTTTAAAACTTGGCTGCATTCTTCCACAACTAAAGCTGCCGGCAACAAGGAGCTTGCAAGTCCTTAGATCCCCAAAGGCCACCTTTCATTGATACCCAGACTCTGGAAAAGGACTTCTTTTCCCCATGGAAAATGGGGTCAGTTTGAGGCCACTCGGCCTGGCCATCTGCATCGTTCCCTGTGGGAAATTGGCAATCTTGGCTGATTTTCTCCAAAACTAAAGCTGCTGGCAACGAGGACCCTGCAACTCCTTAAGGTCCCAGATGCCACCTTTCATCTGATACCCAGACCCTGGGCCAATGACTTCATTTTCCCCATGGAAAATGGCCTCCATTTCTGGCCTCTCGCCCTGAGCAATAGTGTCGGGTCCAGCAAGAAATTTGAAATCTTTGCTGCATTTCTCAAAATATAAAGCTCCCAGTGAGAAGTAATCTGCAAGTCCTTTGAGCTCCAAAAGCCACCTTTCATTGATTCCTAGACCCTGGAGACGTGACTTCATTTTCCCCATGGAAAATGGGGTCATTTTGAGGTTGCTCGACCTGGCCATCTGCATCGTTCCCTGTGGGAAATTGGCAAACTTGGCTGATTTTCTCCAAAACTAAAGATGCTGGCAACGAGGACCCTGCAAGTCCATAGGGCTCCAGATGCCACCTTTCATCTGATACCCAGACCCTGGGCCAATGACTTCATTTTCCCCATGGAAAATGGCCTCCATTTGACGCCTCTCGCCCTGACCAAGAGGGTGGGGCCCAGCAATATATTTGCAATCTTTGCTGGATTTCTCCAAATCTAAAGGTGCCAGTAAGAAGTACCCTGCAAGTCCTCAAAGCCCCAAAGGCCACCTTTCATCTGACACCCAGAGCCTGGGGATAGGACTTCTTCTTCCCATGGGAAATGGCCTCCGTTTGCAGCCCCTCACCCTGGCAGAAAGTGGGGAGCCAAGCTAGAATGACGCAATCTCTGCTGGATTTTTCCAAAAGAAAAGCTGGCAGCAACCTGGACCCTGTAAATACTTAGAGCCTCAAAGGCCACCTTGAACATATTACTGAGACCCTGGGTGAAGGACATTTTTCCCATGGAAAATGGCCTTCAATTTTGGCCATTTGGCCTGGCAGGCAGGGCAGTGTCAAGCGAGAAATTTGCAAACTGTGCTGGATTCTTCCAAAAGGAAAGCTGCCAGCAACTAGGACGCTGCAACTCCTTAGAGCCCCAAAGGCCACCTTTCATCTGACACTCAGACCCTGGGGAAATGACTTCGTTTTCCCATGGAAAATGGCAACCATTTGCAGCCATCTGCCCTGGCCAACAGGGCAATGCCCAGTGAGAAATTTTAAAACTTGGCTGCATTCTTCCACAACTAAAGCTGCCGGCAACAAGGAGCTTGCAAGTCCTTAGATCCCCAAAGGCCACCTTTCATTGATACCCAGACTCTGGAAAAGGACTTCTTTTCCCCATGGAAAATGGGGTCAGTTTGAGGCCACTCGGCCTGGCCATCTGCATCGTTCCCTGTGGGAAATTGGCAATCTTGGCTGATTTTCTCCAAAACTAAAGATGCTGGCAACGAGGACCCTGCAAGTCCTTCGTTCTCCAAAAGCCACCTTTCATTGATTCCCAGACCCTGGAGACGTGACTTCATTTTCCCCATGGAAAATGGGGTCAGTTTGAGGCCACTTGCCCTGGCCATCTGCATCGTTCCCTGTGGGAAATTGGCAAACTTGGCTGATTTTCTCCAAAACTATAGCACTGGCAACGAGGACCCTGCAAGTCCTTAGGGCTCCAGATGCCACCTTTCATCTGATACCCAGACCCTGGGCCAATGACTTCATTTTCCCCATGGAAAATGGCCTCCATTTGACGCCTCTCGCCCTGACCAAGAGGGTGGGGCCCAGCAATATATTTGCAATCTTTGCTGGATTTCTCCAAATCTAAAGGTGCCAGTAAGAAGTACCCTGCAAGTCCTCAAAGCCCCAAAGGCCACCTTTCATCTGACACCCAGGCCCTTGGGATAGGACTTCTTCTTCCCATGGGAAATGGCCTCCGTTTGCAGCCCCTCACCCTGGCAGAAAGTGGGGAGCCAAGCTAGAATGACGCAATCTCTGCCGGATTTTCCAAAAGAAAAGCTGGCAGCAACCTGGACCCTGTAAATACTTAGAGCCTCAAAGGCCACCTTGAACATATTACTGAGACCCTGGGTGAAGGACATTTTTCCCATGGAAAATGGCCTTCAATTTTGGCCATTTGGCCTGGCAGGCAGGGCAGTGTCAAGCGAGAAATTTGCAAACTGTGCTGGATTCTTCCAAAAGGAAAGCTGCCAGCAATGAGGACGCTGCCAGTCCTTAGAGCCCCAAAAGCCACCTTTCACCTGATACCCAGACCCTGGGCCAATGACTTCATTTTGCCCATGGAAAATGGCCTCCATTTCTGGCCTCTCACCCTGACCAACAGGGTGGGGCCCAGCAAGAAATTTGCAATCGTTGCTGGATTTCTCCAAATCTAAAGCTGCTGCCACTTGTTATTGTTCTATTTCTCTAGAGTCCCATAATGCTGTTATCAGATTTCTAAAGTCCATACCTCCTCGGTGTGTTCTTATGGCTGCAGATCTTCACAGCACAGACGCTTTCTTCTGCATGCTGTTCTTTCCCAGTTCAGGGCTCCTTCAAGGCTCTCCCTGAATGGCTAACCCGCCCCCTTTTATCCCAGTTCTCTTCAATGGTCCCAGCTGCAGCCCATCAAGGACAACCCGGAGCTCTGGGGCAAAGCCTCTATACAGATATTCAAATACAATACATTTCCTCTACTATAGCCAGTAAGTAGTACCCTGCAAGTCCTTAGAGCCCCAAAGGCCACCTTTCATCTGACACTCAGACCCTGGGGAAAGGAACTTCTTTTTCCCATGCAAAATGGCAACTCTTTGCAGCCACGTGCCCTGGCCAACAGGGCAGTGCCCAGTGAGAAATTTTTAACCTTGGCTGGATTCCTCCACAACTAAAGCTGGCAGCAACTAGGAGCTTGCAAGTCCTTAGAGGCCTAAAAGCCACCTTTCGTTGATACCCAGACCCTGGGGACATGACTTCATTTTCCCCATGGAAAACTGGTTCAGTTTGAGGACACTCGGCCTGGCCATCTGCATCGTTCCCTGTGTGAAATTTGCAAACTTGGCTGATTTTCTCCAAAACTAAAGCTGCTGGCAACGAGGACCCTGCAAGTCCTTAAGGTCCCAGATGCCACCTTTCATCTGATACCCAGACCCTGGGCCAATGACTTCATTTTCCCCATGGAAAATGGCCTCCATTTCTGGCCTCTCGCCCTGAGCAATAGTGTCGGGTCCAGCAAGAAATTTCAAATCTTTGCTGCATTTCTCAAAATATAAAGCTCCCAGTGAGAAGTAATCTGCAAGTCCTTTGAGCTCCAAAAGCCACCTTTCATTGATTCCTAGACCCTGGAGACGTGACTTCATTTTCCCCATGGAAAATGGGGTCATTTTGAGGTTGCTCGACCTGGCCATCTGCATCGTTCCCTGTGGGAAATTGGCAAACTTGGCTGATTTTCTCCAAAACTAAAGATGCTGGCAACGAGGACCCTGCAAGTCCATAGGGCTCCAGATGCCACCTTTCATCTGATACCCAGACCCTGGGCCAATGACTTCATTTTCCCCATGGAAAATGGCCTGCATTTGACGCCTCTCGCCCTGACCAAGAGGGTGGGGCCCAGCAATATATTTGCAATCTTTGCTGGATTTCTCCAAATCTAAAGGTGCCAGTAAGAAGTACCCTGCAAGTCCTCAAAGCCCCAAAGGCCACCTTTCATCTGACACCCAGAGCCTGGGGATAGGACTTCTTCTTCCCATGGGAAATGGCCTCCGTTTGCAGCCCCTCACCCTGGCAGAAAGTGGGGAGCCAAGCTAGAATGACGCAATCTCTGCTGGATTTTTCCAAAAGAAAAGCTGGCAGCAACCTGGACCCTGTAAATACTTAGAGCCTCAAAGGCCACCTTGAACATATTACTGAGACCCTGGGTGAAGGACATTTTTCCCATGGAAAATGGCCTTCAATTTTGGCCATTTGGCCTGGCAGGCAGGGCAGTGTCAAGCGAGAAATTTGCAAACTGTGCTGGATTCTTCCAAAAGGAAAGCTGCCAGCAACTAGGACGCTGCAACTCCTTAGAGCCCCAAAGGCCACCTTTCATCTGACACTCAGACCCTGGGGAAATGACTTCGTTTTCCCATGGAAAATGGCAACCATTTGCAGCCATCTGCCCTGGCCAACAGGGCAATGCCCAGTGAGAAATTTTAAAACTTGGCTGCATTCTTCCACAACTAAAGCTGCCGGCAACAAGGAGCTTGCAAGTCCTTAGATCCCCAAAGGCCACCTTTCATTGATACCCAGACTCTGGAAAAGGACTTCTTTTCCCCATGGAAAATGGGGTCAGTTTGAGGCCACTCGGCCTGGCCATCTGCATCGTTCCCTGTGGGAAATTGGCAATCTTGGCTGATTTTCTCCAAAACTAAAGATGCTGGCAACGAGGACCCTGCAAGTCCTTCGTGCTCCAAAAGCCACCTTTCATTGATTCCCAGACCCTGGAGACGTGACTTCATTTTCCCCATGGAAAATGGGGTCAGTTTGAGGCCACTTGCCCTGGCCATCTGCATCGTTCCCTGTGGGAAATTGGCAAACTTGGCTGATTTTCTCCAAAACTATAGCACTGGCAACGAGGACCCTGCAAGTCCTTAGGGCTCCAGATGCCACCTTTCATCTGATACCCAGACCCTGGGCCAATGACTTCATTTTCCCCATGGAAAATGGCCTGCATTTGACGCCTCTCGCCCTGACCAAGAGGGTGGGGCCCAGCAATATATTTGCAATCTTTGCTGGATTTCTCCAAATCTAAAGGTGCCAGTAAGAAGTACCCTGCAAGTCCTTAAAGCCCCAAAGGCCACCTTTCATCTGACACCCAGGCCCTTGGGATAGGACTTCTTCTTCCCATGGGAAATGGCCTCCGTTTGCAGCCCCTCACCCTGGCAGAAAGTGGGGAGCCAAGCTAGAATGACGCAATCTCTGCCGGATTTTCCAAAAGAAAAGCTGGCAGCAACCTGGACCCTGTAAATACTTAGAGCCTCAAAGGCCACCTTGAACATATTACTGAGACCCTGGGTGAAGGACATTTTTCCCATGGAAAATGGCCTTCAATTTTGGCCATTTGGCCTGGCAGGCAGGGCAGTGTCAAGCGAGAAATTTGCAAACTGTGCTGGATTCTTCCAAAAGGAAAGCTGCCAGCAATGAGGACGCTGCCAGTCCTTAGAGCCCCAAAAGCCACCTTTCACCTGATACCCAGACCCTGGGCCAATGACTTCATTTTGCCCATGGAAAATGGCCTCCATTTCTGGCCTCTCACCCTGACCAACAGGGTGGGGCCCAGCAAGAAATTTGCAATCGTTGCTGGATTTCTCCAAATCTAAAGCTGCTGCCACTTGTTATTGTTCTATTTCTCTAGAGTCCCATAATGCTGTTATCAGATTTCTAAAGTCCATACCTCCTCGGTGTGTTCTTATGGCTGCAGATCTTCACAGCACAGACGCTTTCTTCTGCATGCTGTTCTTTCCCAGTTCAGGGCTCCTTCAAGGCTCTCCCTGAATGGCTAACCCGCCCCCTTTTATCCCAGTTCTCTTCAATGGTCCCAGCTGCAGCCCATCAAGGACAACCCGGAGCTCTGGGGCAAAGCCTCTATACAGATATTCAAATACAATACATTTCCTCTACTATAGCCAGTAAGTAGTACCCTGCAAGTCCTTAGAGCCCCAAAGGCCACCTTTCATCTGACACTCAGACCCTGGGGAAAGGAACTTCTTTTTCCCATGCAAAATGGCAACTCTTTGCAGCCACGTGCCCTGGCCAACAGGGCAGTGCCCAGTGAGAAATTTTTAACCTTGGCTGGATTCCTCCACAACTAAAGCTGGCAGCAACTAGGAGCTTGCAAGTCCTTAGAGGCCCAAAAGCCACCTTTCGTTGATACCCAGACCCTGGGGACATGACTTCATTTTCCCCATGGAAAATTGGTTCAGTTTGAGGACACTCGGCCTGGCCATCGGCATCGTTCCCTGTGTGAAATTTGCAAACTTGGCTGATTTTCTCCAAAACTAAAGCTGCTGGCAACGAGGACCCTGCAAGTCCTTAAGGTCCCAGATGCCACCTTTCATCTGATACCCAGACCCTGGGCCAATGACTTCATTTTCCCCATGGAAAATGGCCTCCATTTCTGGCCTCTCGCCCTGAGCAATAGTGTCGGGTCCAGCAAGAAATTTGAAATCTTTGCTGCATTTCTCAAAATATAAAGCTCCCAGTGAGAAGTAATCTGCAAGTCCTTTGAGCTCCAAAAGCCACCTTTCATTGATTCCTAGACCCTGGAGACGTGACTTCATTTTCCCCATGGAAAATGGGGTCATTTTGAGGTTGCTCGACCTGGCCATCTGCATCGTTCCCTGTGGGAAATTGGCAAACTTGGCTGATTTTCTCCAAAACTAAAGATGCTGGCAACGAGGACCCTGCAAGTCCATAGGGCTCCAGATGCCACCTTTCATCTGATACCCAGACCCTGGGCCAATGACTTCATTTTCCCCATGGAAAATGGCCTCCATTTGACGCCTCTCGCCCTGACCAAGAGGGTGGGGCCCAGCAATATATTTGCAATCTTTGCTGGATTTCTCCAAATCTAAAGGTGCCAGTAAGAAGTACCCTGCAAGTCCTCAAAG
Organism: Agelaius phoeniceus; assembly: GCF_051311805.1. Lineage (NCBI taxonomy): Eukaryota > Metazoa > Chordata > Aves > Passeriformes > Icteridae > Agelaius > Agelaius phoeniceus. The sequence goes on along the minus strand of NW_027509867.1, from coordinate 11,115,989 downwards.
CCCCAAAGGCCACCTTTCATCTGACACCCAGAGCCTGGGGATAGGACTTCTTCTTCCCATGGGAAATGGCCTCCGTTTGCAGCCCCTCACCCTGGCAGAAAGTGGGGAGCCAAGCTAGAATGACGCAATCTCTGCTGGATTTTTCCAAAAGAAAAGCTGGCAGCAACCTGGACCCTGTAAATACTTAGAGCCTCAAAGGCCACCTTGAACATATTACTGAGACCCTGGGTGAAGGACATTTTTCCCATGGAAAATGGCCTTCAATTTTGGCCATTTGGCCTGGCAGGCAGGGCAGTGTCAAGCGAGAAATTTGCAAACTGTGCTGGATTCTTCCAAAAGGAAAGCTGCCAGCAACTAGGACGCTGCAACTCCTTAGAGCCCCAAAGGCCACCTTTCATCTGACACTCAGACCCTGGGGAAATGACTTCGTTTTCCCATGGAAAATGGCAACCATTTGCAGCCATCTGCCCTGGCCAACAGGGCAATGCCCAGTGAGAAATTTTAAAACTTGGCTGCATTCTTCCACAACTAAAGCTGCCGGCAACAAGGAGCTTGCAAGTCCTTAGATCCCCAAAGGCCACCTTTCATTGATACCCAGACTCTGGAAAAGGACTTCTTTTCCCCATGGAAAATGGGGTCAGTTTGAGGCCACTCGCCCTGGCCATCTGCATCGTTCCCTGTGGGAAATTGGCAATCTTGGCTGATTTTCTCCAAAACTAAAGATGCTGGCAACGAGGACCCTGCAAGTCCTTCGTGCTCCAAAAGCCACCTTTCATTGATTCCCAGACCCTGGAGACGTGACTTCATTTTCCCCATGGAAAATGGGGTCAGTTTGAGGCCACTTGCCCTGGCCATCTGCATCGTTCCCTGTGGGAAATTGGCAAACTTGGCTGATTTTCTCCAAAACTATAGCTGCTGGAAACGAGGACCCTGCAAGTCCTTAGGGATCCAGATGCCACCTTTCATCTGATACCCAGACCCTGGGCCAATGACTTCATTTTGCCCATGGAAAATGGCCTCCATTTGACGCCTCTCGCCCTGACCAAGAGGGTGGGGCCCAGCAATATATTTGCAATCTTTGCTGGATTTCTCCAAATCTAAAGGTGCCAGTAAGAAGTACCCTGCAAGTCCTTAAAGCCCCAAAGGCCACCTTTCATCTGACACCCAGGCCCTTGGGATAGGACTTCTTCTTCCCATGGGAAATGGCCTCCGTTTGCAGCCCCTCACCCTGGCAGAAAGTGGGGAGCCAAGCTAGAATGACGCAATCTCTGCCGGATTTTCCAAAAGAAAAGCTGGCAGCAACCTGGACCCTGTAAATACTTAGAGCCTCAAAGGCCACCTTGAACATATTACTGAGACCCTGGGTGAAGGACATTTTTCCCATGGAAAATGGCCTTCAATTTTGGCCATTTGGCCTGGCAGGCAGGGCAGTGTCAAGCGAGAAATTTGCAAACTGTGCTGGATTCTTCCAAAAGGAAAGCTGCCAGCAATGAGGACGCTGCCAGTCCTTAGAGCCCCAAAAGCCACCTTTCACCTGATACCCAGACCCTGGGCCAATGACTTCATTTTGCCCATGGAAAATGGCCTCCATTTCTGGCCTCTCACCCTGACCAACAGGGTGGGGCCCAGCAAGAAATTTGCAATCGTTGCTGGATTTCTCCAAATCTAAAGCTGCTGCCACTTGTTATTGTTCTATTTCTCTAGAGTCCCATAATGCTGTTATCAGATTTCTAAAGTCCATACCTCCTCGGTGTGTTCTTATGGCTGCAGATCTTCACAGCACAGACGCTTTCTTCTGCATGCTGTTCTTTCCCAGTTCAGGGCTCCTTCAAGGCTCTCCCTGAATGGCTAACCCGCCCCCTTTTATCCCAGTTCTCTTCAATGGTCCCAGCTGCAGCCCATCAAGGACAACCCGGAGCTCTGGGGCAAAGCCTCTATACAGATATTCAAATACAATACATTTCCTCTACTATAGCCAGTAAGTAGTACCCTGCAAGTCCTTAGAGCCCCAAAGGCCACCTTTCATCTGACACTCAGACCCTGGGGAAAGGAACTTCTTTTTCCCATGCAAAATGGCAACTCTTTGCAGCCACGTGCCCTGGCCAACAGGGCAGTGCCCAGTGAGAAATTTTTAACCTTGGCTGGATTCCTCCACAACTAAAGCTGGCAGCAACTAGGAGCTTGCAAGTCCTTAGAGGCCCAAAAGCCACCTTTCGTTGATACCCAGACCCTGGGGACATGACTTCATTTTCCCCATGGAAAATTGGTTCAGTTTGAGGACACTCGGCCTGGCCATCGGCATCGTTCCCTGTGTGAAATTTGCAAACTTGGCTGATTTTCTCCAAAACTAAAGCTGCTGGCAACGAGGACCCTGCAAGTCCTTAAGGTCCCAGATGCCACCTTTCATCTGATACCCAGACCCTGGGCCAATGACTTCATTTTCCCCATGGAAAATGGCCTCCATTTCTGGCCTCTCGCCCTGAGCAATAGTGTCGGGTCCAGCAAGAAATTTGAAATCTTTGCTGCATTTCTCAAAATATAAAGCTCCCAGTGAGAAGTAATCTGCAAGTCCTTTGAGCTCCAAAAGCCACCTTTCATTGATTCCTAGACCCTGGAGACGTGACTTCATTTTCCCCATGGAAAATGGGGTCATTTTGAGGTTGCTCGACCTGGCCATCTGCATCGTTCCCTGTGGGAAATTGGCAAACTTGGCTGATTTTCTCCAAAACTAAAGATGCTGGCAACGAGGACCCTGCAAGTCCATAGGGCTCCAGATGCCACCTTTCATCTGATACCCAGACCCTGGGCCAATGACTTCATTTTGCCCATGGAAAATGGCCTCCATTTGACGCCTCTCGCCCTGACCAAGAGGGTGGGGCCCAGCAATATATTTGCAATCTTTGCTGGATTTCTCCAAATCTAAAGGTGCCAGTAAGAAGTACCCTGCAAGTCCTCAAAGCCCCAAAGGCCACCTTTCATCTGACACCCAGAGCCTGGGGATAGGACTTCTTCTTCCCATGGGAAATGGCCTCCGTTTGCAGCCCCTCACCCTGGCAGAAAGTGGGGAGCCAAGCTAGAATGACGCAATCTCTGCTGGATTTTTCCAAAAGAAAAGCTGGCAGCAACCTGGACCCTGTAAATACTTAGAGCCTCAAAGGCCACCTTGAACATATTACTGAGACCCTGGGTGAAGGACATTTTTCCCATGGAAAATGGCCTTCAATTTTGGCCATTTGGCCTGGCAGGCAGGGCAGTGTCAAGCGAGAAATTTGCAAACTGTGCTGGATTCTTCCAAAAGGAAAGCTGCCAGCAACTAGGACGCTGCAACTCCTTAGAGCCCCAAAGGCCACCTTTCATCTGACACTCAGACCCTGGGGAAATGACTTCGTTTTCCCATGGAAAATGGCAACCATTTGCAGCCATCTGCCCTGGCCAACAGGGCAATGCCCAGTGAGAAATTTTAAAACTTGGCTGCATTCTTCCACAACTAAAGCTGCCGGCAACAAGGAGCTTGCAAGTCCTTAGATCCCCAAAGGCCACCTTTCATTGATACCCAGACTCTGGAAAAGGACTTCTTTTCCCCATGGAAAATGGGGTCAGTTTGAGGCCACTCGGCCTGGCCATCTGCATCGTTCTCTGTGGGAAATTGGCAATCTTGGCTGATTTTCTCCAAAACTAAAGATGCTGGCAACGAGGACCCTGCAAGTCCTTCGTGCTGCAAAAGCCACCTTTCATTGATTCCCAGACCCTGGAGACGTGACTTCATTTTCCCCATGGAAAATGGGGTCAGTTTGAGGCCACTTGCCCTGGCCATCTGCATCGTTCCCTGTGGGAAATTGGCAAACTTGGCTGATTTTCTCCAAAACTATAGCTGCTGGAAACGAGGACCCTGCAAGTCCTTAGGGATCCAGATGCCACCTTTCATCTGATACCCAGACCCTGGGCCAATGACTTCATTTTCCCCATGGAAAATGGCCTGCATTTGACGCCTCTCGCCCTGACCAAGAGGGTGGGGCCCAGCAATATATTTGCAATCTTTGCTGGATTTCTCCAAATCTAAAGGTGCCAGTAAGAAGTACCCTGCAAGTCCTTAAAGCCCCAAAGGCCACCTTTCATCTGACACCCAGGCCCTTGGGATAGGACTTCTTCTTCCCATGGGAAATGGCCTCCGTTTGCAGCCCCTCACCCTGGCAGAAAGTGGGGAGCCAAGCTAGAATGACGCAATCTCTGCCGGATTTTCCAAAAGAAAAGCTGGCAGCAACCTGGACCCTGTAAATACTTAGAGCCTCAAAGGCCACCTTGAACATATTACTGAGACCCTGGGTGAAGGACATTTTTCCCATGGAAAATGGCCTTCAATTTTGGCCATTTGGCCTGGCAGGCAGGGCAGTGTCAAGCGAGAAATTTGCAAACTGTGCTGGATTCTTCCAAAAGGAAAGCTGCCAGCAATGAGGACGCTGCCAGTCCTTAGAGCCCCAAAAGCCACCTTTCACCTGATACCCAGACCCTGGGCCAATGACTTCATTTTGCCCATGGAAAATGGCCTCCATTTCTGGCCTCTCACCCTGACCAACAGGGTGGGGCCCAGCAAGAAATTTGCAATCGTTGCTGGATTTCTCCAAATCTAAAGCTGCTGCCACTTGTTATTGTTCTATTTCTCTAGAGTCCCATAATGCTGTTATCAGATTTCTAAAGTCCATACCTCCTCGGTGTGTTCTTATGGCTGCAGATCTTCACAGCACAGACGCTTTCTTCTGCATGCTGTTCTTTCCCAGTTCAGGGCTCCTTCAAGGCTCTCCCTGAATGGCTAACCCGCCCCCTTTTATCCCAGTTCTCTTCAATGGTCCCAGCTGCAGCCCATCAAGGACAACCCGGAGCTCTGGGGCAAAGCCTCTATACAGATATTCAAATACAATACATTTCCTCTACTATAGCCAGTAAGTAGTACCCTGCAAGTCCTTAGAGCCCCAAAGGCCACCTTTCATCTGACACTCAGACCCTGGGGAAAGGAACTTCTTTTTCCCATGCAAAATGGCAACTCTTTGCAGCCACGTGCCCTGGCCAACAGGGCAGTGCCCAGTGAGAAATTTTTAACCTTGGCTGGATTCCTCCACAACTAAAGCTGGCAGCAACTAGGAGCTTGCAAGTCCTTAGAGGCCCAAAAGCCACCTTTCGTTGATACCCAGACCCTGGGGACATGACTTCATTTTCCCCATGGAAAATTGGTTCAGTTTGAGGACACTCGGCCTGGCCATCGGCATCGTTCCCTGTGGGAAATTTGCAAACTTGGCTGATTTTCTCCAAAACTAAAGCTGCTGGCAACGAGGACCCTGCAAGTCCTTAAGGTCCCAGATGCCACCTTTCATCTGATACCCAGACCCTGGGCCAATGACTTCATTTTGCCCATGGAAAATGGCCTCCATTTGACGCCTCTCGCCCTGACCAAGAGGGTGGGGCCCAGCAATATATTTGCAATCTTTGCTGGATTTCTCCAAATTTAAAGGTGCCAGTAAGAAGTACCCTGCAAGTCCTCAAAGCCCCAAAGGCCACCTTTCATCTGACACCCAGAGCCTGGGGATAGGACTTCTTCTTCCCATGGGAAATGGCCTCCGTTTGCAGCCCCTCACCCTGGCAGAAAGTGGGGAGCCAAGCTAGAATGACGCAATCTCTGCTGGATTTTTCCAAAAGAAAAGCTGGCAGCAACCTGGACCCTGTAAATACTTAGAGCCTCAAAGGCCACCTTGAACATATTACTGAGACCCTGGGTGAAGGACATTTTTCCCATGGAAAATGGCCTTCAATTTTGGCCATTTGGCCTGTCAGGCAGGGCAGTGTCAAGCGAGAAATTTGCAAACTGTGCTGGATTCTTCCAAAAGGAAAGCTGCCAGCAACTAGGACGCTGCAACTCCTTAGAGCCCCAAAGGCCACCTTTCATCTGACACTCAGACCCTGGGGAAATGACTTCGTTTTCCCATGGAAAATGGCAACCATTTGCAGCCATCTGCCCTGGCCAACAGGGCAATGCCCAGTGAGAAATTTTAAAACTTGGCTGCATTCTTCCACAACTAAAGCTGCCGGCAACAAGGAGCTTGCAAGTCCTTAGATCCCCAAAGGCCACCTTTCATTGATACCCAGACTCTGGAAAAGGACTTCTTTTCCCCATGGAAAATGGGGTCAGTTTGAGGCCACTCGGCCTGGCCATCTGCATCGTTCTCTGTGGGAAATTGGCAATCTTGGCTGATTTTCTCCAAAACTAAAGATGCTGGCAACGAGGACCCTGCAAGTCCTTCGTGCTCCAAAAGCCACCTTTCATTGATTCCCAGACCCTGGAGACGTGACTTCATTTTCCCCATGGAAAATGGGGTCAGTTTGAGGCCACTTGCCCTGGCCATCTGCATCGTTCCCTGTGGGAAATTGGCAAACTTGGCTGATTTTCTCCAAAACTATAGCTGCTGGAAACGAGGACCCTGCAAGTCCTTAGGGATCCAGATGCCACCTTTCATCTGATACCCAGACCCTGGGCCAATGACTTCATTTTCCCCATGGAAAATGGCCTGCATTTGACGCCTCTCGCCCTGACCAAGAGGGTGGGGCCCAGCAATATATTTGCAATCTTTGCTGGATTTCTCCAAATCTAAAGGTGCCAGTAAGAAGTACCCTGCAAGTCCTTAAAGCCCCAAAGGCCACCTTTCATCTGACACCCAGGCCCTTGGGATAGGACTTCTTCTTCCCATGGGAAATGGCCTCCGTTTGCAGCCCCTCACCCTGGCAGAAAGTGGGGAGCCAAGCTAGAATGACGCAATCTCTGCCGGATTTTCCAAAAGAAAAGCTGGCAGCAACCTGGACCCTGTAAATACTTAGAGCCTCAAAGGCCACCTTGAACATATTACTGAGACCCTGGGTGAAGGACATTTTTCCCATGGAAAATGGCCTTCAATTTTGGCCATTTGGCCTGGCAGGCAGGGCAGTGTCAAGCGAGAAATTTGCAAACTGTGCTGGATTCTTCCAAAAGGAAAGCTGCCAGCAATGAGGACGCTGCCAGTCCTTAGAGCCCCAAAAGCCACCTTTCACCTGATACCCAGACCCTGGGCCAATGACTTCATTTTGCCCATGGAAAATGGCCTCCATTTCTGGCCTCTCACCCTGACCAACAGGGTGGGGCCCAGCAAGAAATTTGCAATCGTTGCTGGATTTCTCCAAATCTAAAGCTGCTGCCACTTGTTATTGTTCTATTTCTCTAGAGTCCCATAATGCTGTTATCAGATTTCTAAAGTCCATACCTCCTCGGTGTGTTCTTATGGCTGCAGATCTTCACAGCACAGACGCTTTCTTCTGCATGCTGTTCTTTCCCAGTTCAGGGCTCCTTCAAGGCTCTCCCTGAATGGCTAACCCGCCCCCTTTTATCCCAGTTCTCTTCAATGGTCCCAGCTGCAGCCCATCAAGGACAACCCGGAGCTCTGGGGCAAAGCCTCTATACAGATATTCAAATACAATACATTTCCTCTACTATAGCCAGTAAGTAGTACCCTGCAAGTCCTTAGAGCCCCAAAGGCCACCTTTCATCTGACACTCAGACCCTGGGGAAAGGAACTTCTTTTTCCCATGCAAAATGGCAACTCTTTGCAGCCACGTGCCCTGGCCAACAGGGCAGTGCCCAGTGAGAAATTTTTAACCTTGGCTGGATTCCTCCACAACTAAAGCTGGCAGCAACTAGGAGCTTGCAAGTCCTTAGAGGCCCAAAAGCCACCTTTCGTTGATACCCAGACCCTGGGGACATGACTTCATTTTCCCCATGGAAAATTAGTTCAGTTTGAGGACACTCGGCCTGGCCATCGGCATCGTTCCCTGTGTGAAATTTGCAAACTTGGCTGATTTTCTCCAAAACTAAAGCTGCTGGCAACGAGGACCCTGCAAGTCCTTAAGGTCCCAGATGCCACCTTTCATCTGATACCCAGACCCTGGGCCAATGACTTCATTTTGCCCATGGAAAATGGCCTCCATTTGACGCCTCTCGCCCTGACCAAGAGGGTGGGGCCCAGCAATATATTTGCAATCTTTGCTGGATTTCTCCAAATCTAAAGGTGCCAGTAAGAAGTACCCTGCAAGTCCTCAAAGCCCCAAAGGCCACCTTTCATCTGACACCCAGAGCCTGGGGATAGGACTTCTTCTTCCCATGGGAAATGGCCTCCGTTTGCAGCCCCTCACCCTGGGAGAAAGTGGGGAGCCAAGCTAGAATGACGCAATCTCTGCTGGATTTTTCCAAAAGAAAAGCTGGCAGCAACCTGGACCCTGTAAATACTTAGAGCCTCAAAGGCCACCTTGAACATATTACTGAGACCCTGGGTGAAGGACATTTTTCCCATGGAAAATGGCCTTCAATTTTGGCCATTTGGCCTGTCAGGCAGGGCAGTGTCAAGCGAGAAATTTGCAAACTGTGCTGGATTCTTCCAAAAGGAAAGCTGCCAGCAACTAGGACGCTGCAACTCCTTAGAGCCCCAAAGGCCACCTTTCATCTGACACTCAGACCCTGGGGAAATGACTTCGTTTTCCCATGGAAAATGGCAACCATTTGCAGCCATCTGCCCTGGCCAACAGGGCAATGCCCAGTGAGAAATTTTAAAACTTGGCTGCATTCTTCCACAACTAAAGCTGCCGGCAACAAGGAGCTTGCAAGTCCTTAGATCCCCAAAGGCCACCTTTCATTGATACCCAGACTCTGGAAAAGGACTTCTTTTCCCCATGGAAAATGGGGTCAGTTTGAGGCCACTCGGCCTGGCCATCTGCATCGTTCTCTGTGGGAAATTGGCAATCTTGGCTGATTTTCTCCAAAACTAAAGATGCTGGCAACGAGGACCCTGCAAGTCCTTCGTGCTCCAAAAGCCACCTTTCATTGATTCCCAGACCCTGGAGACGTGACTTCATTTTCCCCATGGAAAATGGGGTCAGTTTGAGGCCACTTGCCCTGGCCATCTGCATCGTTCCCTGTGGGAAATTGGCAAACTTGGCTGATTTTCTCCAAAACTATAGCTGCTGGAAACGAGGACCCTGCAAGTCCTTAGGGATCCAGATGCCACCTTTCATCTGATACCCAGACCCTGGGCCAATGACTTCATTTTCCCCATGGAAAATGGCCTGCATTTGACGCCTCTCGCCCTGACCAAGAGGGTGGGGCCTAGCAATATATTTGCAATCTTTGCTGGATTTCTCCAAATCTAAAGGTGCCAGTAAGAAGTACCCTGCAAGTCCTTAAAGCCCCAAAGGCCACCTTTCATCTGACACCCAGGCCCTTGGGATAGGACTTCTTCTTCCCATGGGAAATGGCCTCCGTTTGCAGCCCCTCACCCTGGCAGAAAGTGGGGAGCCAAGCTAGAATGACGCAATCTCTGCCGGATTTTCCAAAAGAAAAGCTGGCAGCAACCTGGACCCTGTAAATACTTAGAGCCTCAAAGGCCACCTTGAACATATTACTGAGACCCTGGGTGAAGGACATTTTTCCCATGGAAAATGGCCTTCAATTTTGGCCATTTGGCCTGGCAGGCAGGGCAGTGTCAAGCGAGAAATTTGCAAACTGTGCTGGATTCTTCCAAAAGGAAAGCTGCCAGCAATGAGGACGCTGCCAGTCCTTAGAGCCCCAAAAGCCACCTTTCACCTGATACCCAGACCCTGGGCCAATGACTTCATTTTGCCCATGGAAAATGGCCTCCATTTCTGGCCTCTCACCCTGACCAACAGGGTGGGGCCCAGCAAGAAATTTGCAATCGTTGCTGGATTTCTCCAAATCTAAAGCTGCTGCCACTTGTTATTGTTCTATTTCTCTAGAGTCCCATAATGCTGTTATCAGATTTCTAAAGTCCATACCTCCTCGGTGTGTTCTTATGGCTGCAGATCTTCACAGCACAGACGCTTTCTTCTGCATGCTGTTCTTTCCCAGTTCAGGGCTCCTTCAAGGCTCTCCCTGAATGGCTAACCCACCCCCTTTTATCCCAGTTCTCTTCAATGGTCCCAGCTGCAGCCCATCAAGGACAACCCGGAGCTCTGGGGCAAAGCCTCTATACAGATATTCAAATACAATACATTTCCTCTACTATAGCCAGTAAGTAGTACCCTGCAAGTCCTTAGAGCCCCAAAGGCCACCTTTCATCTGACACTCAGACCCTGGGGAAAGGAACTTCTTTTTCCCATGCAAAATGGCAACTCTTTGCAGCCACGTGCCCTGGCCAACAGGGCAGTGCCCAGTGAGAAATTTTTAACCTTGGCTGGATTCCTCCACAACTAAAGCTGGCAGCAACTAGGAGCTTGCAAGTCCTTAGAGGCCCAAAAGCCACCTTTCGTTGATACCCAGACCCTGGGGACATGACTTCATTTTCCCCATGGAAAATTGGTTCAGTTTGAGGACACTCGGCCTGGCCATCGGCATCGTTCCCTGTGTGAAATTTGCAAACTTGGCTGATTTTCTCCAAAACTAAAGCTGCTGGCAACGAGGACCCTGCAACTCCTTAAGGTCCCAGATGCCACCTTTCATCTGATACCCAGACCCTGGGCCAATGACTTCATTTTCCCCATGGAAAATGGCCTCCATTTCTGGCCTCTCGCCCTGAGCAATAGTGTCGGGTCCAGCAAGAAATTTGAAATCTTTGCTGCATTTCTCAAAATATAAAGCTCCCAGTGAGAAGTAATCTGCAAGTCCTTTGAGCTCCAAAAGCCACCTTTCATTGATTCCTAGACCCTGGAGATGTGACTTCATTTTCCCCATGGAAAATGGGGTCATTTTGAGGTTGCTCGACCTGGCCATCTGCATCGTTCCCTGTGGGAAATTGGCAAACTTGGCTGATTTTCTCCAAAACTAAAGATGCTGGCAACGAGGACCCTGCAAGTCCATAGGGCTCCAGATGCCACCTTTCATCTGATACCCAGACCCTGGGCCAATGACTTCATTTTGCCCATGGAAAATGGCCTCCATTTGACGCCTCTCGCCCTGACCAAGAGGGTGGGGCCCAGCAATATATTTGCAATCTTTGCTGGATTTCTCCAAATCTAAAGGTGCCAGTAAGAAGTACCCTGCAAGTCCTCAAAGCCCCAAAGGCCACCTTTCATCTGACACCCAGAGCCTGGGGATAGGACTTCTTCTTCCCATGGGAAATGGCCTCCGTTTGCAGCCCCTCACCCTGGCAGAAAGTGGGGAGCCAAGCTAGAATGACGCAATCTCTGCTGGATTTTTCCAAAAGAAAAGCTGGCAGCAACCTGGACCCTGTAAATACTTAGAGCCTCAAAGGCCACCTTGAACATATTACTGAGACCCTGGGTGAAGGACATTTTTCCCATGGAAAATGGCCTTCAATTTTGGCCATTTGGCCTGGCAGGCAGGGCAGTGTCAAGCGAGAAATTTGCAAACTGTGCTGGATTCTTCCAAAAGGAAAGCTGCCAGCAACTAGGACGCTGCAACTCCTTAGAGCCCCAAAGGCCACCTTTCATCTGACACTCAGACCCTGGGGAAATGACTTCGTTTTCCCATGGAAAATGGCAACCATTTGCAGCCATCTGCCCTGGCCAACAGGGCAATGCCCAGTGAGAAATTTTAAAACTTGGCTGCATTCTTCCACAACTAAAGCTGCCGGCAACAAGGAGCTTGCAAGTCCTTAGATCCCCAAAGGCCACCTTTCATTGATACCCAGACTCTGGAAAAGGACTTCTTTTCCCCATGGAAAATGGGGTCAGTTTGAGGCCACTCGCCCTGGCCATCTGCATCGTTCCCTGTGGGAAATTGGCAATCTTGGCTGATTTTCTCCAAAACTAAAGATGCTGGCAACGAGGACCCTGCAAGTCCTTCGTGCTCCAAAAGCCACCTTTCATTGATTCCCAGACCCTGGAGACGTGACTTCATTTTCCCCATGGAAAATGGGGTCAGTTTGAGGCCACTTGCCCTGGCCATCTGCATCGTTCCCTGTGGGAAATTGGCAAACTTGGCTGATTTTCTCCAAAACTATAGCACTGGCAACGAGGACCCTGCAAGTCCTTAGGGATCCAGATGCCACCTTTCATCTGATACCCAGACCCTGGGCCAATGACTTCATTTTCCCCATGGAAAATGGCCTGCATTTGACGCCTCTCGCCCTGACCAAGAGGGTGGGGCCCAGCAATATATTTGCAATCTTTGCTGGATTTCTCCAAATCTAAAGGTGCCAGTAAGAAGTACCCTGCAAGTCCTTAAAGCCCCAAAGGCCACCTTTCATCTGACACCCAGGCCCTTGGGATAGGACTTCTTCTTCCCATGGGAAATGGCCTCCGTTTGCAGCCCCTCACCCTGGCAGAAAGTGGGGAGCCAAGCTAGAATGACGCAATCTCTGCCGGATTTTCCAAAAGAAAAGCTGGCAGCAACCTGGACCCTGTAAATACTTAGAGCCTCAAAGGCCACCTTGAACATATTACTGAGACCCTGGGTGAAGGACATTTTTCCCATGGAAAATGGCCTTCAATTTTGGCCATTTGGCCTGGCAGGCAGGGCAGTGTCAAGCGAGAAATTTGCAAACTGTGCTGGATTCTTCCAAAAGGAAAGCTGCCAGCAATGAGGACGCTGCCAGTCCTTAGAGCCCCAAAAGCCACCTTTCACCTGATACCCAGACCCTGGGCCAATGACTTCATTTTGCCCATGGAAAATGGCCTCCATTTCTGGCCTCTCACCCTGACCAACAGGGTGGGGCCCAGCAAGAAATTTGCAATCGTTGCTGGATTTCTCCAAATCTAAAGCTGCTGCCACTTGTTATTGTTCTATTTCTCTAGAGTCCCATAATGCTGTTATCAGATTTCTAAAGTCCATACCTCCTCGGTGTGTTCTTATGGCTGCAGATCTTCACAGCACAGACGCTTTCTTCTGCATGCTGTTCTTTCCCAGTTCAGGGCTCCTTCAAGGCTCTCCCTGAATGGCTAACCCGCCCCCTTTTATCCCAGTTCTCTTCAATGGTCCCAGCTGCAGCCCATCAAGGACAACCCGGAGCTCTGGGGCAAAGCCTCTATACAGATATTCAAATACAATACATTTCCTCTACTATAGCCAGTAAGTAGTACCCTGCAAGTCCTTAGAGCCCCAAAGGCCACCTTTCATCTGACACTCAGACCCTGGGGAAAGGAACTTCTTTTTCCCATGCAAAATGGCAACTCTTTGCAGCCACGTGCCCTGGCCAACAGGGCAGTGCCCAGTGAGAAATTTTTAACCTTGGCTGGATTCCTCCACAACTAAAGCTGGCAGCAACTAGGAGCTTGCAAGTCCTTAGAGGCCCAAAAGCCACCTTTCGTTGATACCCAGACCCTGGGGACATGACTTCATTTTCCCCATGGAAAATTGGTTCAGTTTGAGGACACTCGGCCTGGCCATCGGCATCGTTCCCTGTGTGAAATTTGCAAACTTGGCTGATTTTCTCCAAAACTAAAGCTGCTGGCAACGAGGACCCTGCAACTCCTTAAGGTCCCAGATGCCACCTTTCATCTGATACCCAGACCCTGGGCCAATGACTTCATTTTCCCCATGGAAAATGGCCTCCATTTCTGGCCTCTCGCCCTGAGCAATAGTGTCGGGTCCAGCAAGAAATTTGAAATCTTTGCTGCATTTCTCAAAATATAAAGCTCCCAGTGAGAAGTAATCTGCAAGTCCTTTGAGCTCCAAAAGCCACCTTTCATTGATTCCTAGACCCTGGAGACGTGACTTCATTTTCCCCATGGAAAATGGGGTCATTTTGAGGTTGCTCGACCTGGCCATCTGCATCGTTCCCTGTGGGAAATTGGCAAACTTGGCTGATTTTCTCCAAAACTAAAGATGCTGGCAACGAGGACCCTGCAAGTCCATAGGGCTCCAGATGCCACCTTTCATCTGATACCCAGACCCTGGGCCAATGACTTCATTTTGCCCATGGAAAATGGCCTCCATTTGACGCCTCTCGCCCTGACCAAGAGGGTGGGGCCCAGCAATATATTTGCAATCTTTGCTGGATTTCTCCAAATCTAAAGGTGCCAGTAAGAAGTACCCTGCAAGTCCTCAAAGCCCCAAAGGCCACCTTTCATCTGACACCCAGAGCCTGGGGATAGGACTTCTTCTTCCCATGGGAAATGGCCTCCGTTTGCAGCCCCTCACCCTGGCAGAAAGTGGGGAGCCAAGCTAGAATGACGCAATCTCTGCTGGATTTTTCCAAAAGAAAAGCTGGCAGCAACCTGGACCCTGTAAATACTTAGAGCCTCAAAGGCCACCTTGAACATATTACTGAGACCCTGGGTGAAGGACATTTTTCCCATGGAAAATGGCCTTCAATTTTGGCCATTTGGCCTGGCAGGCAGGGCAGTGTCAAGCGAGAAATTTGCAAACTGTGCTGGATTCTTCCAAAAGGAAAGCTGCCAGCAACTAGGACGCTGCAACTCCTTAGAGCCCCAAAGGCCACCTTTCATCTGACACTCAGACCCTGGGGAAATGACTTCGTTTTCCCATGGAAAATGGCAACCATTTGCAGCCATCTGCCCTGGCCAACAGGGCAATGCCCAGTGAGAAATTTTAAAACTTGGCTGCATTCTTCCACAACTAAAGCTGCCGGCAACAAGGAGCTTGCAAGTCCTTAGATCCCCAAAGGCCACCTTTCATTGATACCCAGACTCTGGAAAAGGACTTCTTTTCCCCATGGAAAATGGGGTCAGTTTGAGGCCACTCGGCCTGGCCATCTGCATCGTTCCCTGTGGGAAATTGGCAATCTTGGCTGATTTTCTCCAAAACTAAAGATGCTGGCAACGAGGACCCTGCAAGTCCTTCGTGCTCCAAAAGCCACCTTTCATTGATTCCCAGACCCTGGAGACGTGACTTCATTTTCCCCATGGAAAATGGGGTCAGTTTGCGGCCACTTGCCCTGGCCATCTGCATCGTTCCCTGTGGGAAATTGGCAAACTTGGCTGATTTTCTCCAAAACTATAGCACTGGCAACGAGGACCCTGCAAGTCCTTAGGGATCCAGATGCCACCTTTCATCTGATACCCAGACCCTGGGCCAATGACTTCATTTTCCCCATGGAAAATGGCCTGCATTTGACGCCTCTCGCCCTGACCAAGAGGGTGGGGCCCAGCAATATATTTGCAATCTTTGCTGGATTTCTCCAAATCTAAAGGTGCCAGTAAGAAGTACCCTGCAAGTCCTTAAAGCCCCAAAGGCCACCTTTCATCTGACACCCAGGCCCTTGGGATAGGACTTCTTCTTCCCATGGGAAATGGCCTCCGTTTGCAGCCCCTCACCCTGGCAGAAAGTGGGGAGCCAAGCTAGAATGACGCAATCTCTGCCGGATTTTCCAAAAGAAAAGCTGGCAGCAACCTGGACCCTGTAAATACTTAGAGCCTCAAAGGCCACCTTGAACATATTACTGAGACCCTGGGTGAAGGACATTTTTCCCATGGAAAATGGCCTTCAATTTTGGCCATTTGGCCTGGCAGGCAGGGCAGTGTCAAGCGAGAAATTTGCAAACTGTGCTGGATTCTTCCAAAAGGAAAGCTGCCAGCAATGAGGACGCTGCCAGTCCTTAGAGCCCCAAAAGCCACCTTTCACCTGATACCCAGACCCTGGGCCAATGACTTCATTTTGCCCATGGAAAATGGCCTCCATTTCTGGCCTCTCACCCTGACCAACAGGGTGGGGCCCAGCAAGAAATTTGCAATCGTTGCTGGATTTCTCCAAATCTAAAGCTGCTGCCACTTGTTATTGTTCTATTTCTCTAGAGTCCCATAATGCTGTTATCAGATTTCTAAAGTCCATACCTCCTCGGTGTGTTCTTATGGCTGCAGATCTTCACAGCACAGACGCTTTCTTCTGCATGCTGTTCTTTCCCAGTTCAGGGCTCCTTCAAGGCTCTCCCTGAATGGCTAACCCGCCCCCTTTTATCCCAGTTCTCTTCAATGGTCCCAGCTGCAGCCCATCAAGGACAACCCGGAGCTCTGGGGCAAAGCCTCTATACAGATATTCAAATACAATACATTTCCTCTACTATAGCCAGTAAGTAGTACCCTGCAAGTCCTTAGAGCCCCAAAGGCCACCTTTCATCTGACACTCAGACCCTGGGGAAAGGAACTTCTTTTTCCCATGCAAAATGGCAACTCTTTGCAGCCACGTGCCCTGGCCAACAGGGCAGTGCCCAGTGAGAAATTTTTAACCTTGGCTGGATTCCTCCACAACTAAAGCTGGCAGCAACTAGGAGCTTGCAAGTCCTTAGAGGCCCAAAAGCCACCTTTCGTTGATACCCAGACCCTGGGGACATGACTTCATTTTCCCCATGGAAAATTGGTTCAGTTTGAGGACACTCGGCCTGGCCATCGGCATCGTTCCCTGTGTGAAATTTGCAAACTTGGCTGATTTTCTCCAAAACTAAAGCTGCTGGCAACGAGGACCCTGCAACTCCTTAAGGTCCCAGATGCCACCTTTCATCTGATACCCAGACCCTGGGCCAATGACTTCATTTTCCCCATGGAAAATGGCCTCCATTTCTGGCCTCTCGCCCTGAGCAATAGTGTCGGGTCCAGCAAGAAATTTGAAATCTTTGCTGCATTTCTCAAAATATAAAGCTCCCAGTGAGAAGTAATCTGCAAGTCCTTTGAGCTCCAAAAGCCACCTTTCATTGATTCCTAGACCCTGGAGACGTGACTTCATTTTCCCCATGGAAAATGGGGTCATTTTGAGGTTGCTCGACCTGGCCATCTGCATCGTTCCCTGTGGGAAATTGGCAAACTTGGCTGATTTTCTCCAAAACTAAAGATGCTGGCAACGAGGACCCTGCAAGTCCATAGGGCTCCAGATGCCACCTTTCATCTGATACCCAGACCCTGGGCCAATGACTTCATTTTGCCCATGGAAAATGGCCTCCATTTGACGCCTCTCGCCCTGACCAAGAGGGTGGGGCCCAGCAATATATTTGCAATCTTTGCTGGATTTCTCCAAATCTAAAGGTGCCAGTAAGAAGTACCCTGCAAGTCCTCAAAGCCCCAAAGGCCACCTTTCATCTGACACCCAGAGCCTGGGGATAGGACTTCTTCTTCCCATGGGAAATGGCCTCCGTTTGCAGCCCCTCACCCTGGCAGAAAGTGGGGAGCCAAGCTAGAATGACGCAATCTCTGCTGGATTTTTCCAAAAGAAAAGCTGGCAGCAACCTGGACCCTGTAAATACTTAGAGCCTCAAAGGCCACCTTGAACATATTACTGAGACCCTGGGTGAAGGACATTTTTCCCATGGAAAATGGCCTTCAATTTTGGCCATTTGGCCTGGCAGGCAGGGCAGTGTCAAGCGAGAAATTTGCAAACTGTGCTGGATTCTTCCAAAAGGAAAGCTGCCAGCAACTAGGACGCTGCAACTCCTTAGAGCCCCAAAGGCCACCTTTCATCTGACACTCAGACCCTGGGGAAATGACTTCGTTTTCCCATGGAAAATGGCAACCATTTGCAGCCATCTGCCCTGGCCAACAGGGCAATGCCCAGTGAGAAATTTTAAAACTTGGCTGCATTCTTCCACAACTAAAGCTGCCGGCAACAAGGAGCTTGCAAGTCCTTAGATCCCCAAAGGCCACCTTTCATTGATACCCAGACTCTGGAAAAGGACTTCTTTTCCCCATGGAAAATGGGGTCAGTTTGAGGCCACTCGGCCTGGCCATCTGCATCGTTCCCTGTGGGAAATTGGCAATCTTGGCTGATTTTCTCCAAAACTAAAGATGCTGGCAACGAGGACCCTGCAAGTCCTTCGTGCTCCAAAAGCCACCTTTCATTGATTCCCAGACCCTGGAGACGTGACTTCATTTTCCCCATGGAAAATGGGGTCAGTTTGAGGCCACTTGCCCTGGCCATCTGCATCGTTCCCTGTGGGAAATTGGCAAACTTGGCTGATTTTCTCCAAAACTATAGCACTGGCAACGAGGACCCTGCAAGTCCTTAGGGATCCAGATGCCACCTTTCATCTGATACCCAGACCCTGGGCCAATGACTTCATTTTCCCCATGGAAAATGGCCTGCATTTGACGCCTCTCGCCCTGACCAAGAGGGTGGGGCCCAGCAATATATTTGCAATCTTTGCTGGATTTCTCCAAATCTAAAGGTGCCAGTAAGAAGTACCCTGCAAGTCCTTAAAGCCCCAAAGGCCACCTTTCATCTGACACCCAGGCCCTTGGGATAGGACTTCTTCTTCCCATGGGAAATGGCCTCCGTTTGCAGCCCCTCACCCTGGCAGAAAGTGGGGAGCCAAGCTAGAATGACGCAATCTCTGCCGGATTTTCCAAAAGAAAAGCTGGCAGCAACCTGGACCCTGTAAATACTTAGAGCCTCAAAGGCCACCTTGAACATATTACTGAGACCCTGGGTGAAGGACATTTTTCCCATGGAAAATGGCCTTCAATTTTGGCCATTTGGCCTGGCAGGCAGGGCAGTGTCAAGCGAGAAATTTGCAAACTGTGCTGGATTCTTCCAAAAGGAAAGCTGCCAGCAATGAGGACGCTGCCAGTCCTTAGAGCCCCAAAAGCCACCTTTCACCTGATACCCAGACCCTGGGCCAATGACTTCATTTTGCCCATGGAAAATGGCCTCCATTTCTGGCCTCTCACCCTGACCAACAGGGTGGGGCCCAGCAAGAAATTTGCAATCGTTGCTGGATTTCTCCAAATCTAAAGCTGCTGCCACTTGTTATTGTTCTATTTCTCTAGAGTCCCATAATGCTGTTATCAGATTTCTAAAGTCCATACCTCCTCGGTGTGTTCTTATGGCTGCAGATCTTCACAGCACAGACGCTTTCTTCTGCATGCTGTTCTTTCCCAGTTCAGGGCTCCTTCAAGGCTCTCCCTGAATGGCTAACCCGCCCCCTTTTATCCCAGTTCTCTTCAATGGTCCCAGCTGCAGCCCATCAAGGACAACCCGGAGCTCTGGGGCAAAGCCTCTATACAGATATTCAAATACAATACATTTCCTCTACTATAGCCAGTAAGTAGTACCCTGCAAGTCCTTAGAGCCCCAAAGGCCACCTTTCATCTGACACTCAGACCCTGGGGAAAGGAACTTCTTTTTCCCATGCAAAATGGCAACTCTTTGCAGCCACGTGCCCTGGCCAACAGGGCAGTGCCCAGTGAGAAATTTTTAACCTTGGCTGGATTCCTCCACAACTAAAGCTGGCAGCAACTAGGAGCTTGCAAGTCCTTAGAGGCCCAAAAGCCACCTTTCGTTGATACCCAGACCCTGGGGACATGACTTCATTTTCCCCATGGAAAATTGGTTCAGTTTGAGGACACTCGGCCTGGCCATCGGCATCGTTCCCTGTGTGAAATTTGCAAACTTGGCTGATTTTCTCCAAAACTAAAGCTGCTGGCAACGAGGACCCTGCAAGTCCTTAAGGTCCCAGATGCCACCTTTCATCTGATACCCAGACCCTGGGCCAATGACTTCATTTTCCCCATGGAAAATGGCCTCCATTTCTGGCCTCTCGCCCTGAGCAATAGTGTCGGGTCCAGCAAGAAATTTGAAATCTTTGCTGCATTTCTCAAAATATAAAGCTCCCAGTGAGAAGTAATCTGCAAGTCCTTTGAGCTCCAAAAGCCACCTTTCATTGATTCCTAGACCCTGGAGACGTGACTTCATTTTCCCCATGGAAAATGGGGTCATTTTGAGGTTGCTCGACCTGGCCATCTGCATCGTTCCCTGTGGGAAATTGGCAAACTTGGCTGATTTTCTCCAAAACTAAAGATGCTGGCAACGAGGACCCTGCAAGTCCATAGGGCTCCAGATGCCACCTTTCATCTGATACCCAGACCCTGGGCCAATGACTTCATTTTGCCCATGGAAAATGGCCTCCATTTGACGCCTCTCGCCCTGACCAAGAGGGTGGGGCCCAGCAATATATTTGCAATCTTTGCTGGATTTCTCCAAATCTAAAGGTGCCAGTAAGAAGTACCCTGCAAGTCCTCAAAGCCCCAAAGGCCACCTTTCATCTGACACCCAGAGCCTGGGGATAGGACTTCTTCTTCCCATGGGAAATGGCCTCCGTTTGCAGCCCCTCACCCTGGCAGAAAGTGGGGAGCCAAGCTAGAATGACGCAATCTCTGCTGGATTTTTCCAAAAGAAAAGCTGGCAGCAACCTGGACCCTGTAAATACTTAGAGCCTCAAAGGCCACCTTGAACATATTACTGAGACCCTGGGTGAAGGACATTTTTCCCATGGAAAATGGCCTTCAATTTTGGCCATTTGGCCTGTCAGGCAGGGCAGTGTCAAGCGAGAAATTTGCAAACTGTGCTGGATTCTTCCAAAAGGAAAGCTGCCAGCAACTAGGACGCTGCAACTCCTTAGAGCCCCAAAGGCCACCTTTCATCTGACACTCAGACCCTGGGGAAATGACTTCGTTTTCCCATGGAAAATGGCAACCATTTGCAGCCATCTGCCCTGGCCAACAGGGCAATGCCCAGTGAGAAATTTTAAAACTTGGCTGCATTCTTCCACAACTAAAGCTGCCGGCAACAAGGAGCTTGCAAGTCCTTAGATCCCCAAAGGCCACCTTTCATTGATACCCAGACTCTGGAAAAGGACTTCTTTTCCCCATGGAAAATGGGGTCAGTTTGAGGCCACTCGCCCTGGCCATCTGCATCGTTCCCTGTGGGAAATTGGCAAACTTGGATGATTTTCTCCAAAACTAAAGATGCTGGCAACGAGGACCCTGCAAGTCCTTCGTGCTCCAAAAGCCACCTTTCATTGATTCCCAGACCCTGGAGACGTGACTTCATTTTCCCCATGGAAAATGGGGTCAGTTTGAGGCCACTTGCCCTGGCCATCTGCATCGTTCCCTGTGGGAAATTGGCAAACTTGGCTGATTTTCTCCAAAACTATAGCACTGGCAACGAGGACCCTGCAAGTCCTTAGGGCTCCAGATGCCACCTTTCATCTGATACCCAGACCCTGGGCCAATGACTTCATTTTCCCCATGGAAAATGGCCTCCATTTGACGCCTCTCGCCCTGACCAAGAGGGTGGGGCCCAGCAATATATTTGCAATCTTTGCTGGATTTCTCCAAATCTAAAGGTGCCAGTAAGAAGTACCCTGCAAGTCCTTAAAGCCCCAAAGGCCACCTTTCATCTGACACCCAGGCCCTTGGGATAGGACTTCTTTTTCCCATGGGAAATGGCCTCCGTTTGCAGCCCCTCACCCTGGCAGAAAGTGGGGAGCCAAGCTAGAATGACGCAATCTCTGCCGGATTTTCCAAAAGAAAAGCTGGCAGCAACCTGGACCCTGTAAATACTTAGAGCCTCAAAGGCCACCTTGAACATATTACTGAGACCCTGGGTGAAGGACATTTTTCCCATGGAAAATGGCCTTCAATTTTGGCCATTTGGCCTGGCAGGCAGGGCAGTGTCAAGCGAGAAATTTGCAAACTGTGCTGGATTCTTCCAAAAGGAAAGCTGCCAGCAATGAGGACGCTGCCAGTCCTTAGAGCCCCAAAAGCCACCTTTCACCTGATACCCAGACCCTGGGCCAATGACTTCATTTTGCCCATGGAAAATGGCCTCCATTTCTGGCCTCTCACCCTGACCAACAGGGTGGGGCCCAGCAAGAAATTTGCAATCGTTGCTGGATTTCTCCAAATCTAAAGCTGCTGCCACTTGTTATTGTTCTATTTCTCTAGAGTCCCATAATGCTGTTATCAGATTTCTAAAGTCCATACCTCCTCGGTGTGTTCTTATGGCTGCAGATCTTCACAGCACAGACGCTTTCTTCTGCATGCTGTTCTTTCCCAGTTCAGGGCTCCTTCAAGGCTCTCCCTGAATGGCTAACCCGCCCCCTTTTATCCCAGTTCTCTTCAATGGTCCCAGCTGCAGCCCATCAAGGACAACCCGGAGCTCTGGGGCAAAGCCTCTATACAGATATTCAAATACAATACATTTCCTCTACTATAGCCAGTAAGTAGTACCCTGCAAGTCCTTAGAGCCCCAAAGGCCACCTTTCATCTGACACTCAGACCCTGGGGAAAGGAACTTCTTTTTCCCATGCAAAATGGCAACTCTTTGCAGCCACGTGCCCTGGCCAACAGGGCAGTGCCCAGTGAGAAATTTTTAACCTTGGCTGGATTCCTCCACAACTAAAGCTGGCAGCAACTAGGAGCTTGCAAGTCCTTAGAGGCCCAAAAGCCACCTTTCGTTGATACCCAGACCCTGGGGACATGACTTCATTTTCCCCATGGAAAATTGGTTCAGTTTGAGGACACTCGGCCTGGCCATCGGCATCGTTCCCTGTGTGAAATTTGCAAACTTGGCTGATTTTCTCCAAAACTAAAGCTGCTGGCAACGAGGACCCTGCAAGTCCTTAAGGTCCCAGATGCCACCTTTCATCTGATACCCAGACCCTGGGCCAATGACTTCATTTTCCCCATGGAAAATGGCCTCCATTTCTGGCCTCTCGCCCTGAGCAATAGTGTCGAGTCCAGCAAGAAATTTGAAATCTTTGCTGCATTTCTCAAAATATAAAGCTCCCAGTGAGAAGTAATCTGCAAGTCCTTTGAGCTCCAAAAGCCACCTTTCATTGATTCCTAGACCCTGGAGATGTGACTTCATTTTCCCCATGGAAAATGGGGTCATTTTGAGGTTGCTCGACCTGGCCATCTGCATCGTTCCCTGTGGGAAATTGGCAAACTTGGCTGATTTTCTCCAAAACTAAAGATGCTGGCAACGAGGACCCTGCAAGTCCATAGGGCTCCAGATGCCACCTTTCATCTGATACCCAGACCCTGGGCCAATGACTTCATTTTGCCCATGGAAAATGGCCTCCATTTGACGCCTCTCGCCCTGACCAAGAGGGTGGGGCCCAGCAATATATTTGCAATCTTTGCTGGATTTCTCCAAATCTAAAGGTGCCAGTAAGAAGTACCCTGCAAGTCCTCAAAGCCCCAAAGGCCACCTTTCATCTGACACCCAGAGCCTGGGGATAGGACTTCTTCTTCCCATGGGAAATGGCCTCCGTTTGCAGCCCCTCACCCTGGCAGAAAGTGGGGAGCCAAGCTAGAATGACGCAATCTCTGCTGGATTTTTCCAAAAGAAAAGCTGGCAGCAACCTGGACCCTGTAAATACTTAGAGCCTCAAAGGCCACCTTGAACATATTACTGAGACCCTGGGTGAAGGACATTTTTCCCATGGAAAATGGCCTTCAATTTTGGCCATTTGGCCTGGCAGGCAGGGCAGTGTCAAGCGAGAAATTTGCAAACTGTGCTGGATTCTTCCAAAAGGAAAGCTGCCAGCAACTAGGACGCTGCAACTCCTTAGAGCCCCAAAGGCCACCTTTCATCTGACACTCAGACCCTGGGGAAATGACTTCGTTTTCCCATGGAAAATGGCAACCATTTGCAGCCATCTGCCCTGGCCAACAGGGCAATGCCCAGTGAGAAATTTTAAAACTTGGCTGCATTCTTCCACAACTAAAGCTGCCGGCAACAAGGAGCTTGCAAGTCCTTAGATCCCCAAAGGCCACCTTTCATTGATACCCAGACTCTGGAAAAGGACTTCTTTTCCCCATGGAAAATGGGGTCAGTTTGAGGCCACTCGCCCTGGCCATCTGCATCGTTCCCTGTGGGAAATTGGCAATCTTGGCTGATTTTCTCCAAAACTAAAGATGCTGGCAACGAGGACCCTGCAAGTCCTTCGTGCTCCAAAAGCCACCTTTCATTGATTCCCAGACCCTGGAGACGTGACTTCATTTTCCCCATGGAAAATGGGGTCAGTTTGAGGCCACTTGCCCTGGCCATCTGCATCGTTCCCTGTGGGAAATTGGCAAACTTGGCTGATTTTCTCCAAAACTATAGCTGCTGGCAACGAGGACCCTGCAAGTCCTTAGGGCTCCAGATGCCACCTTTCATCTGATACCCAGACCCTGGGCCAATGACTTCATTTTCCCCATGGAAAATGGCCTGCATTTGACGCCTCTCGCCCTGACCAAGAGGGTGGGGCCCAGCAATATATTTGCAATCTTTGCTGGATTTCTCCAAATCTAAAGGTGCCAGTAAGAAGTACCCTGCAAGTCCTTAAAGCCCCAAAGGCCACCTTTCATCTGACACCCAGGCCCTTGGGATAGGACTTCTTTTTCCCATGGGAAATGGCCTCCGTTTGCAGCCCCTCACCCTGGCAGAAAGTGGGGAGCCAAGCTAGAATGACGCAATCTCTGCCGGATTTTCCAAAAGAAAAGCTGGCAGCAACCTGGACCCTGTAAATACTTAGAGCCTCAAAGGCCACCTTGAACATATTACTGAGACCCTGGGTGAAGGACATTTTTCCCATGGAAAATGGCCTTCAATTTTGGCCATTTGGCCTGGCAGGCAGGGCAGTGTCAAGCGAGAAATTTGCAAACTGTGCTGGATTCTTCCAAAAGGAAAGCTGCCAGCAATGAGGACGCTGCCAGTCCTTAGAGCCCCAAAAGCCACCTTTCACCTGATACCCAGACCCTGGGCCAATGACTTCATTTTGCCCATGGAAAATGGCCTCCATTTCTGGCCTCTCACCCTGACCAACAGGGTGGGGCCCAGCAAGAAATTTGCAATCGTTGCTGGGTTTCTCCAAATCTAAAGCTGCTGCCACTTGTTATTGTTCTATTTCTCTAGAGTCCCATAATGCTGTTATCAGATTTCTAAAGTCCATACCTCCTCGGTGTGTTCTTATGGCTGCAGATCTTCACAGCACAGACGCTTTCTTCTGCATGCTGTTCTTTCCCAGTTCAGGGCTCCTTCAAGGCTCTCCCTGAATGGCTAACCCGCCCCCTTTTATCCCAGTTCTCTTCAATGGTCCCAGCTGCAGCCCATCAAGGACAACCCGGAGCTCTGGGGCAAAGCCTCTATACAGATATTCAAATACAATACATTTCCTCTACTATAGCCAGTAAGTAGTACCCTGCAAGTCCTTAGAGCCCCAAAGGCCACCTTTCATCTGACACTCAGACCCTGGGGAAAGGAACTTCTTTTTCCCATGCAAAATGGCAACTCTTTGCAGCCACGTGCCCTGGCCAACAGGGCAGTGCCCAGTGAGAAATTTTTAACCTTGGCTGGATTCCTCCACAACTAAAGCTGGCAGCAACTAGGAGCTTGCAAGTCCTTAGAGGCCCAAAAGCCACCTTTCATTGATACCCAGACCCTGGGGACATGACTTCATTTTCCCCATGGAAAATTGGTTCAGTTTGAGGACACTCGGCCTGGCCATCGGCATCGTTCCCTGTGTGAAATTTGCAAACTTGGCTGATTTTCTCCAAAACTAAAGCTGCTGGCAACGAGGACCCTGCAAGTCCTTAAGGTCCCAGATGCCACCTTTCATCTGATACCCAGACCCTGGGCCAATGACTTCATTTTCCCCATGGAAAATGGCCTCCATTTCTGGCCTCTCGCCCTGAGCAATAGTGTCGAGTCCAGCAAGAAATTTGAAATCTTTGCTGCATTTCTCAAAATATAAAGCTCCCAGTGAGAAGTAATCTGCAAGTCCTTTGAGCTCCAAAAGCCACCTTTCATTGATTCCTAGACCCTGGAGATGTGACTTCATTTTCCCCATGGAAAATGGGGTCATTTTGAGGTTGCTCGACCTGGCCATCTGCATCGTTCCCTGTGGGAAATTGGCAAACTTGGCTGATTTTCTCCAAAACTAAAGATGCTGGCAACGAGGACCCTGCAAGTCCATAGGGCTCCAGATGCCACCTTTCATCTGATACCCAGACCCTGGGCCAATGACTTCATTTTGCCCATGGAAAATGGCCTCCATTTGACGCCTCTCGCCCTGACCAAGAGGGTGGGGCCCAGCAATATATTTGCAATCTTTGCTGGATTTCTCCAAATCTAAAGGTGCCAGTAAGAAGTACCCTGCAAGTCCTCAAAGCCCCAAAGGCCACCTTTCATCTGACACCCAGAGCCTGGGGATAGGACTTCTTCTTCCCATGGGAAATGGCCTCCGTTTGCAGCCCCTCACCCTGGCAGAAAGTGGGGAGCCAAGCTAGAATGACGCAATCTCTGCTGGATTTTTCCAAAAGAAAAGCTGGCAGCAACCTGGACCCTGTAAATACTTAGAGCCTCAAAGGCCACCTTGAACATATTACTGAGACCCTGGGTGAAGGACATTTTTCCCATGGAAAATGGCCTTCAATTTTGGCCATTTGGCCTGGCAGGCAGGGCAGTGTCAAGCGAGAAATTTGCAAACTGTGCTGGATTCTTCCAAAAGGAAAGCTGCCAGCAACTAGGACGCTGCAACTCCTTAGAGCCCCAAAGGCCACCTTTCATCTGACACTCAGACCCTGGGGAAATGACTTCGTTTTCCCATGGAAAATGGCAACCATTTGCAGCCATCTGCCCTGGCCAACAGGGCAATGCCCAGTGAGAAATTTTAAAACTTGGCTGCATTCTTCCACAACTAAAGCTGCCGGCAACAAGGAGCTTGCAAGTCCTTAGATCCCCAAAGGCCACCTTTCATTGATACCCAGACTCTGGAAAAGGACTTCTTTTCCCCATGGAAAATGGGGTCAGTTTGAGGCCACTCGGCCTGGCCATCTGCATCGTTCCCTGTGGGAAATTGGCAATCTTGGCTGATTTTCTCCAAAACTAAAGATGCTGGCAACGAGGACCCTGCAAGTCCTTCGTGCTCCAAAAGCCACCTTTCATTGATTCCCAGACCCTGGAGACGTGACTTCATTTTCCCCATGGAAAATGGGGTCAGTTTGAGGCCACTTGCCCTGGCCATCTGCATCGTTCCCTGTGGGAAATTGGCAAACTTGGCTGATTTTCTCCAAAACTATAGCACTGGCAACGAGGACCCTGCAAGTCCTTAGGGCTCCAGATGCCACCTTTCATCTGATACCCAGACCCTGGGCCAATGACTTCATTTTCCCCATGGAAAATGGCCTCCATTTGACGCCTCTCGCCCTGACCAAGAGGGTGGGGCCCAGCAATATATTTGCAATCTTTGCTGGATTTCTCCAAATCTAAAGGTGCCAGTAAGAAGTACCCTGCAAGTCCTTAAAGCCCCAAAGGCCACCTTTCATCTGACACCCAGGCCCTTGGGATAGGACTTCTTTTTCCCATGGGAAATGGCCTCCGTTTGCAGCCCCTCACCCTGGCAGAAAGTGGGGAGCCAAGCTAGAATGACGCAATCTCTGCCGGATTTTCCAAAAGAAAAGCTGGCAGCAACCTGGACCCTGTAAATACTTAGAGCCTCAAAGGCCACCTTGAACATATTACTGAGACCCTGGGTGAAGGACATTTTTCCCATGGAAAATGGCCTTCAATTTTGGCCATTTGGCCTGGCAGGCAGGGCAGTGTCAAGCGAGAAATTTGCAAACTGTGCTGGATTCTTCCAAAAGGAAAGCTGCCAGCAATGAGGACGCTGCCAGTCCTTAGAGCCCCAAAAGCCACCTTTCACCTGATACCCAGACCCTGGGCCAATGACTTCATTTTGCCCATGGAAAATGGCCTCCATTTCTGGCCTCTCACCCTGACCAACAGGGTGGGGCCCAGCAAGAAATTTGCAATCGTTGCTGGGTTTCTCCAAATCTAAAGCTGCTGCCACTTGTTATTGTTCTATTTCTCTAGAGTCCCATAATGCTGTTATCAGATTTCTAAAGTCCATACCTCCTCGGTGTGTTCTTATGGCTGCAGATCTTCACAGCACAGACGCTTTCTTCTGCATGCTGTTCTTTCCCAGTTCAGGGCTCCTTCAAGGCTCTCCCTGAATGGCTAACCCGCCCCCTTTTATCCCAGTTCTCTTCAATGGTCCCAGCTGCAGCCCATCAAGGACAACCCGGAGCTCTGGGGCAAAGCCTCTATACAGATATTCAAATACAATACATTTCCTCTACTATAGCCAGTAAGTAGTACCCTGCAAGTCCTTAGAGCCCCAAAGGCCACCTTTCATCTGACACTCAGACCCTGGGGAAAGGAACTTCTTTTTCCCATGCAAAATGGCAACTCTTTGCAGCCACGTGCCCTGGCCAACAGGGCAGTGCCCAGTGAGAAATTTTTAACCTTGGCTGGATTCCTCCACAACTAAAGCTGGCAGCAACTAGGAGCTTGCAAGTCCTTAGAGGCCCAAAAGCCACCTTTCATTGATACCCAGACCCTGGGGACATGACTTCATTTTCCCCATGGAAAATTGGTTCAGTTTGAGGACACTCGGCCTGGCCATCGGCATCGTTCCCTGTGTGAAATTTGCAAACTTGGCTGATTTTCTCCAAAACTAAAGCTGCTGGCAACGAGGACCCTGCAACTCCTTAAGGTCCCAGATGCCACCTTTCATCTGATACCCAGACCCTGGGCCAATGACTTCATTTTCCCCATGGAAAATGGCCTCCATTTCTGGCCTCTCGCCCTGAGCAATAGTGTCGGGTCCAGCAAGAAATTTGAAATCTTTGCTGCATTTCTCAAAATATAAAGCTCCCAGTGAGAAGTAATCTGCAAGTCCTTTGAGCTCCAAAAGCCACCTTTCATTGATTCCTAGACCCTGGAGATGTGACTTCATTTTCCCCATGGAAAATGGGGTCATTTTGAGGTTGCTCGACCTGGCCATCTGCATCGTTCCCTGTGGGAAATTGGCAAACTTGGCTGATTTTCTCCAAAACTAAAGATGCTGGCAACGAGGACCCTGCAAGTCCATAGGGCTCCAGATGCCACCTTTCATCTGATACCCAGACCCTGGGCCAATGACTTCATTTTGCCCATGGAAAATGGCCTCCATTTGACGCCTCTCGCCCTGACCAAGAGGGTGGGGCCCAGCAATATATTTGCAATCTTTGCTGGATTTCTCCAAATCTAAAGGTGCCAGTAAGAAGTACCCTGCAAGTCCTCAAAGCCCCAAAGGCCACCTTTCATCTGACACCCAGAGCCTGGGGATAGGACTTCTTCTTCCCATGGGAAATGGCCTCCGTTTGCAGCCCCTCACCCTGGCAGAAAGTGGGGAGCCAAGCTAGAATGACGCAATCTCTGCTGGATTTTTCCAAAAGAAAAGCTGGCAGCAACCTGGACCCTGTAAATACTTAGAGCCTCAAAGGCCACCTTGAACATATTACTGAGACCCTGGGTGAAGGACATTTTTCCCATGGAAAATGGCCTTCAATTTTGGCCATTTGGCCTGGCAGGCAGGGCAGTGTCAAGCGAGAAATTTGCAAACTGTGCTGGATTCTTCCAAAAGGAAAGCTGCCAGCAACTAGGACGCTGCAACTCCTTAGAGCCCCAAAGGCCACCTTTCATCTGACACTCAGACCCTGGGGAAATGACTTCGTTTTCCCATGGAAAATGGCAACCATTTGCAGCCATCTGCCCTGGCCAACAGGGCAATGCCCAGTGAGAAATTTTAAAACTTGGCTGCATTCTTCCACAACTAAAGCTGCCGGCAACAAGGAGCTTGCAAGTCCTTAGATCCCCAAAGGCCACCTTTCATTGATACCCAGACTCTGGAAAAGGACTTCTTTTCCCCATGGAAAATGGGGTCAGTTTGAGGCCACTCGCCCTGGCCATCTGCATCGTTCCCTGTGGGAAATTGGCAATCTTGGCTGATTTTCTCCAAAACTAAAGATGCTGGCAACGAGGACCCTGCAAGTCCTTCGTGCTCCAAAAGCCACCTTTCATTGATTCCCAGACCCTGGAGACGTGACTTCATTTTCCCCATGGAAAATGGGGTCAGTTTGAGGCCACTTGCCCTGGCCATCTGCATCGTTCCCTGTGGGAAATTGGCAAACTTGGCTGATTTTCTCCAAAACTATAGCTGCTGGCAACGAGGACCCTGCAAGTCCTTAGGGCTCCAGATGCCACCTTTCATCTGATACCCAGACCCTGGGCCAATGACTTCATTTTCCCCATGGAAAATGGCCTGCATTTGACGCCTCTCGCCCTGACCAAGAGGGTGGGGCCCAGCAATATATTTGCAATCTTTGCTGGATTTCTCCAAATCTAAAGGTGCCAGTAAGAAGTACCCTGCAAGTCCTTAAAGCCCCAAAGGCCACCTTTCATCTGACACCCAGGCCCTTGGGATAGGACTTCTTTTTCCCATGGGAAATGGCCTCCGTTTGCAGCCCCTCACCCTGGCAGAAAGTGGGGAGCCAAGCTAGAATGACGCAATCTCTGCCGGATTTTCCAAAAGAAAAGCTGGCAGCAACCTGGACCCTGTAAATACTTAGAGCCTCAAAGGCCACCTTGAACATATTACTGAGACCCTGGGTGAAGGACATTTTTCCCATGGAAAATGGCCTTCAATTTTGGCCATTTGGCCTGGCAGGCAGGGCAGTGTCAAGCGAGAAATTTGCAAACTGTGCTGGATTCTTCCAAAAGGAAAGCTGCCAGCAATGAGGACGCTGCCAGTCCTTAGAGCCCCAAAAGCCACCTTTCACCTGATACCCAGACCCTGGGCCAATGACTTCATTTTGCCCATGGAAAATGGCCTCCATTTCTGGCCTCTCACCCTGACCAACAGGGTGGGGCCCAGCAAGAAATTTGCAATCGTTGCTGGGTTTCTCCAAATCTAAAGCTGCTGCCACTTGTTATTGTTCTATTTCTCTAGAGTCCCATAATGCTGTTATCAGATTTCTAAAGTCCATACCTCCTCGGTGTGTTCTTATGGCTGCAGATCTTCACAGCACAGACGCTTTCTTCTGCATGCTGTTCTTTCCCAGTTCAGGGCTCCTTCAAGGCTCTCCCTGAATGGCTAACCCGCCCCCTTTTATCCCAGTTCTCTTCAATGGTCCCAGCTGCAGCCCATCAAGGACAACCCGGAGCTCTGGGGCAAAGCCTCTATACAGATATTCAAATACAATACATTTCCTCTACTATAGCCAGTAAGTAGTACCCTGCAAGTCCTTAGAGCCCCAAAGGCCACCTTTCATCTGACACTCAGACCCTGGGGAAAGGAACTTCTTTTTCCCATGCAAAATGGCAACTCTTTGCAGCCACGTGCCCTGGCCAACAGGGCAGTGCCCAGTGAGAAATTTTTAACCTTGGCTGGATTCCTCCACAACTAAAGCTGGCAGCAACTAGGAGCTTGCAAGTCCTTAGAGGCCTAAAAGCCACCTTTCATTGATACCCAGACCCTGGGGACATGACTTCATTTTCCCCATGGAAAATTGGTTCAGTTTGAGGACACTCGGCCTGGCCATCGGCATCGTTCCCTGTGTGAAATTTGCAAACTTGGCTGATTTTCTCCAAAACTAAAGCTGCTGGCAACGAGGACCCTGCAACTCCTTAAGGTCCCAGATGCCACCTTTCATCTGATACCCAGACCCTGGGCCAATGACTTCATTTTCCCCATGGAAAATGGCCTCCATTTCTGGCCTCTCGCCCTGAGCAATAGTGTCGGGTCCAGCAAGAAATTTGAAATCTTTGCTGCATTTCTCAAAATATAAAGCTCCCAGTGAGAAGTAATCTGCAAGTCCTTTGAGCTCCAAAAGCCACCTTTCATTGATTCCTAGACCCTGGAGATGTGACTTCATTTTCCCCATGGAAAATGGGGTCATTTTGAGGTTGCTCGACCTGGCCATCTGCATCGTTCCCTGTGGGAAATTGGCAAACTTGGCTGATTTTCTCCAAAACTAAAGATGCTGGCAACGAGGACCCTGCAAGTCCATAGGGCTCCAGATGCCACCTTTCATCTGATACCCAGACCCTGGGCCAATGACTTCATTTTGCCCATGGAAAATGGCCTCCATTTGACGCCTCTCGCCCTGACCAAGAGGGTGGGGCCCAGCAATATATTTGCAATCTTTGCTGGATTTCTCCAAATCTAAAGGTGCCAGTAAGAAGTACCCTGCAAGTCCTCAAAGCCCCAAAGGCCACCTTTCATCTGACACCCAGAGCCTGGGGATAGGACTTCTTCTTCCCATGGGAAATGGCCTCCGTTTGCAGCCCCTCACCCTGGCAGAAAGTGGGGAGCCAAGCTAGAATGACGCAATCTCTGCTGGATTTTTCCAAAAGAAAAGCTGGCAGCAACCTGGACCCTGTAAATACTTAGAGCCTCAAAGGCCACCTTGAACATATTACTGAGACCCTGGGTGAAGGACATTTTTCCCATGGAAAATGGCCTTCAATTTTGGCCATTTGGCCTGGCAGGCAGGGCAGTGTCAAGCGAGAAATTTGCAAACTGTGCTGGATTCTTCCAAAAGGAAAGCTGCCAGCAACTAGGACGCTGCAACTCCTTAGAGCCCCAAAGGCCACCTTTCATCTGACACTCAGACCCTGGGGAAATGACTTCGTTTTCCCATGGAAAATGGCAACCATTTGCAGCCATCTGCCCTGGCCAACAGGGCAATGCCCAGTGAGAAATTTTAAAACTTGGCTGCATTCTTCCACAACTAAAGCTGCCGGCAACAAGGAGCTTGCAAGTCCTTAGATCCCCAAAGGCCACCTTTCATTGATACCCAGACTCTGGAAAAGGCCTTCTTTTCCCCATGGAAAATGGGGTCAGTTTGAGGCCACTCGGCCTGGCCATCTGCATCGTTCCCTGTGGGAAATTGGCAATCTTGGCTGATTTTCTCCAAAACTAAAGATGCTGGCAACGAGGACCCTGCAAGTCCTTCGTGCTCCAAAAGCCACCTTTCATTGATTCCCAGACCCTGGAGACGTGACTTCATTTTCCCCATGGAAAATGGGGTCAGTTTGAGGCCACTTGCCCTGGCCATCTGCATCGTTCCCTGTGGGAAATTGGCAAACTTGGCTGATTTTCTCCAAAACTATAGCTGCTGGAAACGAGGACCCTGCAAGTCCTTAGGGATCCAGATGCCACCTTTCATCTGATACCCAGACCCTGGGCCAATGACTTCATTTTCCCCATGGAAAATGGCCTGCATTTGACGCCTCTCGCCCTGACCAAGAGGGTGGGGCCCAGCAATATATTTGCAATCTTTGCTGGATTTCTCCAAATCTAAAGGTGCCAGTAAGAAGTACCCTGCAAGTCCTTAAAGCCCCAAAGGCCACCTTTCATCTGACACCCAGGCCCTTGGGATAGGACTTCTTTTTCCCATGGGAAATGGCCTCCGTTTGCAGCCCCTCACCCTGGCAGAAAGTGGGGAGCCAAGCTAGAATGATGCAATCTCTGCCGGATTTTCCAAAAGAAAAGCTGGCAGCAACCTGGACCCTGTAAATACTTAGAGCCTCAAAGGCCACCTTGAACATATTACTGAGACCCTGGGTGAAGGACATTTTTCCCATGGAAAATGGCCTTCAATTTTGGCCATTTGGCCTGGCAGGCAGGGCAGTGTCAAGCGAGAAATTTGCAAACTGTGCTGGATTCTTCCAAAAGGAAAGCTGCCAGCAATGAGGACGCTGCCAGTCCTTAGAGCCCCAAAAGCCACCTTTCACCTGATACCCAGACCCTGGGCCAATGACTTCATTTTGCCCATGGAAAATGGCCTCCATTTCTGGCCTCTCACCCTGACCAACAGGGTGGGGCCCAGCAAGAAATTTGCAATCGTTGCTGGGTTTCTCCAAATCTAAAGCTGCTGCCACTTGTTATTGTTCTATTTCTCTAGAGTCCCATAATGCTGTTATCAGATTTCTAAAGTCCATACCTCCTCGGTGTGTTCTTATGGCTGCAGATCTTCACAGCACAGACGCTTTCTTCTGCATGCTGTTCTTTCCCAGTTCAGGGCTCCTTCAAGGCTCTCCCTGAATGGCTAACCCGCCCCCTTTTATCCCAGTTCTCTTCAATGGTCCCAGCTGCAGCCCATCAAGGACAACCCGGAGCTCTGGGGCAAAGCCTCTATACAGATATTCAAATACAATACATTTCCTCTACTATAGCCAGTAAGTAGTACCCTGCAAGTCCTTAGAGCCCCAAAGGCCACCTTTCATCTGACACTCAGACCCTGGGGAAAGGAACTTCTTTTTCCCATGCAAAATGGCAACTCTTTGCAGCCACGTGCCCTGGCCAACAGGGCAGTGCCCAGTGAGAAATTTTTAACCTTGGCTGGATTCCTCCACAACTAAAGCTGGCAGCAACTAGGAGCTTGCAAGTCCTTAGAGGCCTAAAAGCCACCTTTCATTGATACCCAGACCCTGGGGACATGACTTCATTTTCCCCATGGAAAATTGGTTCAGTTTGAGGACACTCGGCCTGGCCATCGGCATCGTTCCCTGTGTGAAATTTGCAAACTTGGCTGATTTTCTCCAAAACTAAAGCTGCTGGCAACGAGGACCCTGCAAGTCCTTAAGGTCCCAGATGCCACCTTTCATCTGATACCCAGACCCTGGGCCAATGACTTCATTTTCCCCATGGAAAATGGCCTCCATTTCTGGCCTCTCGCCCTGAGCAATAGTGTCGGGTCCAGCAAGAAATTTGAAATCTTTGCTGCATTTCTCAAAATATAAAGCTCCCAGTGAGAAGTAATCTGCAAGTCCTTTGAGCTCCAAAAGCCACCTTTCATTGATTCCTAGACCCTGGAGATGTGACTTCATTTTCCCCATGGAAAATGGGGTCATTTTGAGGTTGCTCGACCTGGCCATCTGCATCGTTCCCTGTGGGAAATTGGCAAACTTGGCTGATTTTCTCCAAAACTAAAGATGCTGGCAACGAGGACCCTGCAAGTCCATAGGGCTCCAGATGCCACCTTTCATCTGATACCCAGACCCTGGGCCAATGACTTCATTTTGCCCATGGAAAATGGCCTCCATTTGACGCCTCTCGCCCTGACCAAGAGGGTGGGGCCCAGCAATATATTTGCAATCTTTGCTGGATTTCTCCAAATCTAAAGGTGCCAGTAAGAAGTACCCTGCAAGTCCTCAAAGCCCCAAAGGCCACCTTTCATCTGACACCCAGAGCCTGGGGATAGGACTTCTTCTTCCCATGGGAAATGGCCTCCGTTTGCAGCCCCTCACCCTGGCAGAAAGTGGGGAGCCAAGCTAGAATGACGCAATCTCTGCTGGATTTTTCCAAAAGAAAAGCTGGCAGCAACCTGGACCCTGTAAATACTTAGAGCCTCAAAGGCCACCTTGAACATATTACTGAGACCCTGGGTGAAGGACATTTTTCCCATGGAAAATGGCCTTCAATTTTGGCCATTTGGCCTGGCAGGCAGGGCAGTGTCAAGCGAGAAATTTGCAAACTGTGCTGGATTCTTCCAAAAGGAAAGCTGCCAGCAACTAGGACGCTGCAACTCCTTAGAGCCCCAAAGGCCACCTTTCATCTGACACTCAGACCCTGGGGAAATGACTTCGTTTTCCCATGGAAAATGGCAACCATTTGCAGCCATCTGCCCTGGCCAACAGGGCAATGCCCAGTGAGAAATTTTAAAACTTGGCTGCATTCTTCCACAACTAAAGCTGCCGGCAACAAGGAGCTTGCAAGTCCTTAGATCCCCAAAGGCCACCTTTCATTGATACCCAGACTCTGGAAAAGGCCTTCTTTTCCCCATGGAAAATGGGGTCAGTTTGAGGCCACTCGGCCTGGCCATCTGCATCGTTCCCTGTGGGAAATTGGCAATCTTGGCTGATTTTCTCCAAAACTAAAGATGCTGGCAACGAGGACCCTGCAAGTCCTTCGTGCTCCAAAAGCCACCTTTCATTGATTCCCAGACCCTGGAGACGTGACTTCATTTTCCCCATGGAAAATGGGGTCAGTTTGAGGCCACTTGCCCTGGCCATCTGCATCGTTCCCTGTGGGAAATTGGCAAACTTGGCTGATTTTCTCCAAAACTATAGCTGCTGGAAACGAGGACCCTGCAAGTCCTTAGGGATCCAGATGCCACCTTTCATCTGATACCCAGACCCTGGGCCAATGACTTCATTTTCCCCATGGAAAATGGCCTGCATTTGACGCCTCTCGCCCTGACCAAGAGGGTGGGGCCCAGCAATATATTTGCAATCTTTGCTGGATTTCTCCAAATCTAAAGGTGCCAGTAAGAAGTACCCTGCAAGTCCTTAAAGCCCCAAAGGCCACCTTTCATCTGACACCCAGGCCCTTGGGATAGGACTTCTTTTTCCCATGGGAAATGGCCTCCGTTTGCAGCCCCTCACCCTGGCAGAAAGTGGGGAGCCAAGCTAGAATGACGCAATCTCTGCCGGATTTTCCAAAAGAAAAGCTGGCAGCAACCTGGACCCTGTAAATACTTAGAGCCTCAAAGGCCACCTTGAACATATTACTGAGACCCTGGGTGAAGGACATTTTTCCCATGGAAAATGGCCTTCAATTTTGGCCATTTGGCCTGGCAGGCAGGGCAGTGTCAAGCGAGAAATTTGCAAACTGTGCTGGATTCTTCCAAAAGGAAAGCTGCCAGCAATGAGGACGCTGCCAGTCCTTAGAGCCCCAAAAGCCACCTTTCACCTGATACCCAGACCCTGGGCCAATGACTTCATTTTGCCCATGGAAAATGGCCTCCATTTCTGGCCTCTCACCCTGACCAACAGGGTGGGGCCCAGCAAGAAATTTGCAATCGTTGCTGGGTTTCTCCAAATCTAAAGCTGCTGCCACTTGTTATTGTTCTATTTCTCTAGAGTCCCATAATGCTGTTATCAGATTTCTAAAGTCCATACCTCCTCGGTGTGTTCTTATGGCTGCAGATCTTCACAGCACAGACGCTTTCTTCTGCATGCTGTTCTTTCCCAGTTCAGGGCTCCTTCAAGGCTCTCCCTGAATGGCTAACCCGCCCCCTTTTATCCCAGTTCTCTTCAATGGTCCCAGCTGCAGCCCATCAAGGACAACCCGGAGCTCTGGGGCAAAGCCTCTATACAGATATTCAAATACAATACATTTCCTCTACTATAGCCAGTAAGTAGTACCCTGCAAGTCCTTAGAGCCCCAAAGGCCACCTTTCATCTGACACTCAGACCCTGGGGAAAGGAACTTCTTTTTCCCATGCAAAATGGCAACTCTTTGCAGCCACGTGCCCTGGCCAACAGGGCAGTGCCCAGTGAGAAATTTTTAACCTTGGCTGGATTCCTCCACAACTAAAGCTGGCAGCAACTAGGAGCTTGCAAGTCCTTAGAGGCCCAAAAGCCACCTTTCATTGATACCCAGACCCTGGGGACATGACTTCATTTTCCCCATGGAAAATTGGTTCAGTTTGAGGACACTCGGCCTGGCCATCGGCATCGTTCCCTGTGTGAAATTTGCAAACTTGGCTGATTTTCTCCAAAACTAAAGCTGCTGGCAACGAGGACCCTGCAAGTCCTTAAGGTCCCAGATGCCACCTTTCATCTGATACCCAGACCCTGGGCCAATGACTTCATTTTCCCCATGGAAAATGGCCTCCATTTCTGGCCTCTCGCCCTGAGCAATAGTGACGGGTCCAGCAAGAAATTTGAAATCTTTGCTGCATTTCTCAAAATATAAAGCTCCCAGTGAGAAGTAATCTGCAAGTCCTTTGAGCTCCAAAAGCCACCTTTCATTGATTCCTAGACCCTGGAGACGTGACTTCATTTTCCCCATGGAAAATGGGGTCAGTTTGAGGTTGCTCGACCTGGCCATCTGCATCGTTCCCTGTGGGAAATTGGCAAACTTGGCTGATTTTCTCCAAAACTAAAGATGCTGGCAACGAGGACCCTGCAAGTCCATAGGGCTCCAGATGCCACCTTTCATCTGATACCCAGACCCTGGGCCAATGACTTCATTTTGCCCATGGAAAATGGCCTCCATTTGACGCCTCTCGCCCTGACCAAGAGGGTGGGGCCCAGCAATATATTTGCAATCTTTGCTGGATTTCTCCAAATCTAAAGGTGCCAGTAAGAAGTACCCTGCAAGTCCTCAAAGCCCCAAAGGCCACCTTTCATCTGACACCCAGAGCCTGGGGATAGGACTTCTTCTTCCCATGGGAAATGGCCTCCGTTTGCAGCCCCTCACCCTGGCAGAAAGTGGGGAGCCAAGCTAGAATGACGCAATCTCTGCTGGATTTTTCCAAAAGAAAAGCTGGCAGCAACCTGGACCCTGTAAATACTTAGAGCCTCAAAGGCCACCTTGAACATATTACTGAGACCCTGGGTGAAGGACATTTTTCCCATGGAAAATGGCCTTCAATTTTGGCCATTTGGCCTGGCAGGCAGGGCAGTGTCAAGCGAGAAATTTGCAAACTGTGCTGGATTCTTCCAAAAGGAAAGCTGCCAGCAACTAGGACGCTGCAACTCCTTAGAGCCCCAAAGGCCACCTTTCATCTGCCACTCAGACCCTGGGGAAATGACTTCGTTTTCCCATGGAAAATGGCAACCATTTGCAGCCATCTGCCCTGGCCAACAGGGCAATGCCCAGTGAGAAATTTTAAAACTTGGCTGCATTCTTCCACAACTAAAGCTGCCGGCAACAAGGAGCTTGCAAGTCCTTAGATCCCCAAAGGCCACCTTTCATTGATACCCAGACTCTGGAAAAGGACTTCTTTTCCCCATGGAAAATGGGGTCAGTTTGAGGCCACTCGGCCTGGCCATCTGCATCGTTCCCTGTGGGAAATTGGCAAACTTGGCTGATTTTCTCCAAAACTAAAGCTGCTGGCAACGAGGACCCTGCAACTCCTTAAGGTCCCAGATGCCACCTTTCATCTGATACCCAGACCCTGGGCCAATGACTTCATTTTCCCCGTGGAAAATGGCCTCCATTTCTGGCCTCTCGCCCTGAGCAATAGTGTCGGGTCCAGCAAGAAATTTGAAATCTTTGCTGCATTTCTCAAAATATAAAGCTCCCAGTGAGAAGTAATCTGCAAGTCCTTTGAGCTCCAAAAGCCACCTTTCATTGATTCCTAGACCCTGGAGATGTGACTTCATTTTCCCCATGGAAAATGGGGTCATTTTGAGGTTGCTCGACCTGGCCATCTGCATCGTTCCCTGTGGGAAATTGGCAAACTTGGCTGATTTTCTCCAAAACTAAAGATGCTGGCAACGAGGACCCTGCAAGTCCATAGGGCTCCAGATGCCACCTTTCATCTGATACCCAGACCCTGGGCCAATGACTTCATTTTGCCCATGGAAAATGGCCTCCATTTGACGCCTCTCGCCCTGACCAAGAGGGTGGGGCCCAGCAATATATTTGCAATCTTTGCTGGATTTCTCCAAATCTAAAGGTGCCAGTAAGAAGTACCCTGCAAGTCCTCAAAGCCCCAAAGGCCACCTTTCATCTGACACCCAGAGCCTGGGGATAGGACTTCTTCTTCCCATGGGAAATGGCCTCCGTTTGCAGCCCCTCACCCTGGCAGAAAGTGGGGAGCCAAGCTAGAATGACGCAATCTCTGCTGGATTTTTCCAAAAGAAAAGCTGGCAGCAACCTGGACCCTGTAAATACTTAGAGCCTCAAAGGCCACCTTGAACATATTACTGAGACCCTGGGTGAAGGACATTTTTCCCATGGAAAATGGCCTTCAATTTTGGCCATTTGGCCTGGCAGGCAGGGCAGTGTCAAGCGAGAAATTTGCAAACTGTGCTGGATTCTTCCAAAAGGAAAGCTGCCAGCAACTAGGACGCTGCAACTCCTTAGAGCCCCAAAGGCCACCTTTCATCTGACACTCAGACCCTGGGGAAATGACTTCGTTTTCCCATGGAAAATGGCAACCATTTGCAGCCATCTGCCCTGGCCAACAGGGCAATGCCCAGTGAGAAATTTTAAAACTTGGCTGCATTCTTCCACAACTAAAGCTGCCGGCAACAAGGAGCTTGCAAGTCCTTAGATCCCCAAAGGCCACCTTTCATTGATACCCAGACTCTGGAAAAGGCCTTCTTTTCCCCATGGAAAATGGGGTCAGTTTGAGGCCACTCGGCCTGGCCATCTGCATCGTTCCCTGTGGGAAATTGGCAATCTTGGCTGATTTTCTCCAAAACTAAAGATGCTGGCAACGAGGACCCTGCAAGTCCTTCGTGCTCCAAAAGCCACCTTTCATTGATTCCCAGACCCTGGAGACGTGACTTCATTTTCCCCATGGAAAATGGGGTCAGTTTGAGGCCACTTGCCCTGGCCATCTGCATCGTTCCCTGTGGGAAATTGGCAAACTTGGCTGATTTTCTCCAAAACTATAGCTGCTGGAAACGAGGACCCTGCAAGTCCTTAGGGATCCAGATGCCACCTTTCATCTGATACCCAGACCCTGGGCCAATGACTTCATTTTCCCCATGGAAAATGGCCTGCATTTGACGCCTCTCGCCCTGACCAAGAGGGTGGGGCCCAGCAATATATTTGCAATCTTTGC
The DNA here is from genome assembly GCF_051311805.1 of Agelaius phoeniceus. NCBI lineage: Eukaryota > Metazoa > Chordata > Aves > Passeriformes > Icteridae > Agelaius > Agelaius phoeniceus. The sequence continues at coordinate 11,075,879 of NW_027509867.1, read as the reverse complement.
TGGATTTCTCCAAATCTAAAGGTGCCAGTAAGAAGTACCCTGCAAGTCCTTAAAGCCCCAAAGGCCACCTTTCATCTGACACCCAGGCCCTTGGGATAGGACTTCTTTTTCCCATGGGAAATGGCCTCCGTTTGCAGCCCCTCACCCTGGCAGAAAGTGGGGAGCCAAGCTAGAATGACGCAATCTCTGCCGGATTTTCCAAAAGAAAAGCTGGCAGCAACCTGGACCCTGTAAATACTTAGAGCCTCAAAGGCCACCTTGAACATATTACTGAGACCCTGGGTGAAGGACATTTTTCCCATGGAAAATGGCCTTCAATTTTGGCCATTTGGCCTGGCAGGCAGGGCAGTGTCAAGCGAGAAATTTGCAAACTGTGCTGGATTCTTCCAAAAGGAAAGCTGCCAGCAATGAGGACGCTGCCAGTCCTTAGAGCCCCAAAAGCCACCTTTCACCTGATACCCAGACCCTGGGCCAATGACTTCATTTTGCCCATGGAAAATGGCCTCCATTTCTGGCCTCTCACCCTGACCAACAGGGTGGGGCCCAGCAAGAAATTTGCAATCGTTGCTGGATTTCTCCAAATCTAAAGCTGCTGCCACTTGTTATTGTTCTATTTCTCTAGAGTCCCATAATGCTGTTATCAGATTTCTAAAGTCCATACCTCCTCGGTGTGTTCTTATGGCTGCAGATCTTCACAGCACAGACGCTTTCTTCTGCATGCTGTTCTTTCCCAGTTCAGGGCTCCTTCAAGGCTCTCCCTGAATGGCTAACCCGCCCCCTTTTATCCCAGTTCTCTTCAATGGTCCCAGCTGCAGCCCATCAAGGACAACCCGGAGCTCTGGGGCAAAGCCTCTATACAGATATTCAAATACAATACATTTCCTCTACTATAGCCAGTAAGTAGTACCCTGCAAGTCCTTAGAGCCCCAAAGGCCACCTTTCATCTGACACTCAGACCCTGGGGAAAGGAACTTCTTTTTCCCATGCAAAATGGCAACTCTTTGCAGCCACGTGCCCTGGCCAACAGGGCAGTGCCCAGTGAGAAATTTTTAACCTTGGCTGGATTCCTCCACAACTAAAGCTGGCAGCAACTAGGAGCTTGCAAGTCCTTAGAGGCCCAAAAGCCACCTTTCATTGATACCCAGACCCTGGGGACATGACTTCATTTTCCCCATGGAAAATTGGTTCAGTTTGAGGACACTCGGCCTGGCCATCGGCATCGTTCCCTGTGTGAAATTTGCAAACTTGGCTGATTTTCTCCAAAACTAAAGCTGCTGGCAACGAGGACCCTGCAAGTCCTTAAGGTCCCAGATGCCACCTTTCATCTGATACCCAGACCCTGGGCCAATGACTTCATTTTCCCCATGGAAAATGGCCTCCATTTCTGGCCTCTCGCCCTGAGCAATAGTGACGGGTCCAGCAAGAAATTTGAAATCTTTGCTGCATTTCTCAAAATATAAAGCTCCCAGTGAGAAGTAATCTGCAAGTCCTTTGAGCTCCAAAAGCCACCTTTCATTGATTCCTAGACCCTGGAGACGTGACTTCATTTTCCCCATGGAAAATGGGGTCATTTTGAGGTTGCTCGACCTGGCCATCTGCATCGTTCCCTGTGGGAAATTGGCAAACTTGGCTGATTTTCTCCAAAACTAAAGATGCTGGCAACGAGGACCCTGCAAGTCCATAGGGCTCCAGATGCCACCTTTCATCTGATACCCAGACCCTGGGCCAATGACTTCATTTTGCCCATGGAAAATGGCCTCCATTTGACGCCTCTCGCCCTGACCAAGAGGGTGGGGCCCAGCAATATATTTGCAATCTTTGCTGGATTTCTCCAAATCTAAAGGTGCCAGTAAGAAGTACCCTGCAAGTCCTCAAAGCCCCAAAGGCCACCTTTCATCTGACACCCAGAGCCTGGGGATAGGACTTCTTCTTCCCATGGGAAATGGCCTCCGTTTGCAGCCCCTCACCCTGGCAGAAAGTGGGGAGCCAAGCTAGAATGACGCAATCTCTGCTGGATTTTTCCAAAAGAAAAGCTGGCAGCAACCTGGACCCTGTAAATACTTAGAGCCTCAAAGGCCACCTTGAACATATTACTGAGACCCTGGGTGAAGGACATTTTTCCCATGGAAAATGGCCTTCAATTTTGGCCATTTGGCCTGGCAGGCAGGGCAGTGTCAAGCGAGAAATTTGCAAACTGTGCTGGATTCTTCCAAAAGGAAAGCTGCCAGCAACTAGGACGCTGCAACTCCTTAGAGCCCCAAAGGCCACCTTTCATCTGCCACTCAGACCCTGGGGAAATGACTTCGTTTTCCCATGGAAAATGGCAACCATTTGCAGCCATGTGCCCTGGCCAACAGGGCAATGCCCAGTGAGAAATTTTAAAACTTGGCTGCATTCTTCCACAACTAAAGCTGCCGGCAACAAGGAGCTTGCAAGTCCTTAGATCCCCAAAGGCCACCTTTCATTGATACCCAGACTCTGGAAAAGGACTTCTTTTCCCCATGGAAAATGGGGTCAGTTTGAGGCCACTCGCCCTGGCCATCTGCATCGTTCCCTGTGGGAAATTGGCAAACTTGGATGATTTTCTCCAAAACTAAAGATGCTGGCAACGAGGACCCTGCAAGTCCTTCGTGCTCCAAAAGCCACCTTTCATTGATTCCCAGACCCTGGAGACGTGACTTCATTTTCCCCATGGAAAATGGGGTCAGTTTGAGGCCACTTGCCCTGGCCATCTGCATCGTTCCCTGTGGGAAATTGGCAAACTTGGCTGATTTTCTCCAAAACTATAGCTGCTGGAAACGAGGACCCTGCAAGTCCTTAGGGATCCAGATGCCACCTTTCATCTGATACCCAGACCCTGGGCCAATGACTTCATTTTCCCCATGGAAAATGGCCTGCATTTGACGCCTCTCGCCCTGACCAAGAGGGTGGGGCCTAGCAATATATTTGCAATCTTTGCTGGATTTCTCCAAATCTAAAGGTGCCAGTAAGAAGTACCCTGCAAGTCCTTAAAGCCCCAAAGGCCACCTTTCATCTGACACCCAGGCCCTTGGGATAGGACTTCTTCTTCCCATGGGAAATGGCCTCCGTTTGCAGCCCCTCACCCTGGCAGAAAGTGGGGAGCCAAGCTAGAATGACGCAATCTCTGCCGGATTTTCCAAAAGAAAAGCTGGCAGCAACCTGGACCCTGTAAATACTTAGAGCCTCAAAGGCCACCTTGAACATATTACTGAGACCCTGGGTGAAGGACATTTTTCCCATGGAAAATGGCCTTCAATTTTGGCCATTTGGCCTGGCAGGCAGGGCAGTGTCAAGCGAGAAATTTGCAAACTGTGCTGGATTCTTCCAAAAGGAAAGCTGCCAGCAATGAGGACGCTGCCAGTCCTTAGAGCCCCAAAAGCCACCTTTCACCTGATACCCAGACCCTGGGCCAATGACTTCATTTTGCCCATGGAAAATGGCCTCCATTTCTGGCCTCTCACCCTGACCAAGAGGGTGGGGCCCAGCAAGAAATTTGCAATCGTTGCTGGATTTCTCCAAATCTAAAGCTGCTGCCACTTGTTATTGTTCTATTTCTCTAGAGTCCCATAATGCTGTTATCAGATTTCTAAAGTCCATACCTCCTCGGTGTGTTCTTATGGCTGCAGATCTTCACAGCACAGACGCTTTCTTCTGCATGCTGTTCTTTCCCAGTTCAGGGCTCCTTCAAGGCTCTCCCTGAATGGCTAACCCGCCCCCTTTTATCCCAGTTCTCTTCAATGGTCCCAGCTGCAGCCCATCAAGGACAACCCGGAGCTCTGGGGCAAAGCCTCTATACAGATATTCAAATACAATACATTTCCTCTACTATAGCCAGTAAGTAGTACCCTGCAAGTCCTTAGAGCCCCAAAGGCCACCTTTCATCTGACACTCAGACCCTGGGGAAAGGAACTTCTTTTTCCCATGCAAAATGGCAACTCTTTGCAGCCACGTGCCCTGGCCAACAGGGCAGTGCCCAGTGAGAAATTTTTAACCTTGGCTGGATTCCTCCACAACTAAAGCTGGCAGCAACTAGGAGCTTGCAAGTCCTTTGAGGCCCAAAAGCCACCTTTCATTGATACCCAGACCCTGGGGACATGACTTCATTTTCCCCATGGAAAATTGGTTCAGTTTGAGGACACTCGGCCTGGCCATCGGCATCGTTCCCTGTGTGAAATTTGCAAACTTGGCTGATTTTCTCCAAAACTAAAGCTGCTGGCAACGAGGACCCTGCAAGTCCTTAAGGTCCCAGATGCCACCTTTCATCTGATACCCAGACCCTGGGCCAATGACTTCATTTTCCCCATGGAAAATGGCCTCCATTTCTGGCCTCTCGCCCTGAGCAATAGTGTCGGGTCCAGCAAGAAATTTGAAATCTTTGCTGCATTTCTCAAAATATAAAGCTCCCAGTGAGAAGTAATCTGCAAGTCCTTTGAGCTCCAAAAGCCACCTTTCATTGATTCCTAGACCCTGGAGACGTGACTTCATTTTCCCCATGGAAAATGGGGTCATTTTGAGGTTGCTCGACCTGGCCATCTGCATCGTTCCCTGTGGGAAATTGGCAAACTTGGCTGATTTTCTCCAAAACTAAAGATGCTGGCAACGAGGACCCTGCAAGTCCATAGGGCTCCAGATGCCACCTTTCATCTGATACCCAGACCCTGGGCCAATGACTTCATTTTGCCCATGGAAAATGGCCTCCATTTGACGCCTCTCGCCCTGACCAAGAGGGTGGGGCCCAGCAATATATTTGCAATCTTTGCTGGATTTCTCCAAATCTAAAGGTGCCAGTAAGAAGTACCCTGCAAGTCCTCAAAGCCCCAAAGGCCACCTTTCATCTGACACCCAGAGCCTGGGGATAGGACTTCTTCTTCCCATGGGAAATGGCCTCCGTTTGCAGCCCCTCACCCTGGCAGAAAGTGGGGAGCCAAGCTAGAATGACGCAATCTCTGCTGGATTTTTCCAAAAGAAAAGCTGGCAGCAACCTGGACCCTGTAAATACTTAGAGCCTCAAAGGCCACCTTGAACATATTACTGAGACCCTGGGTGAAGGACATTTTTCCCATGGAAAATGGCCTTCAATTTTGGCCATTTGGCCTGGCAGGCAGGGCAGTGTCAAGCGAGAAATTTGCAAACTGTGCTGGATTCTTCCAAAAGGAAAGCTGCCAGCAACTAGGACGCTGCAACTCCTTAGAGCCCCAAAGGCCACCTTTCATCTGACACTCAGACCCTGGGGAAATGACTTCGTTTTCCCATGGAAAATGGCAACCATTTGCAGCCATCTGCCCTGGCCAACAGGGCAATGCCCAGTGAGAAATTTTAAAACTTGGCTGCATTCTTCCACAACTAAAGCTGCCGGCAACAAGGAGCTTGCAAGTCCTTAGATCCCCAAAGGCCACCTTTCATTGATACCCAGACTCTGGAAAAGGCCTTCTTTTCCCCATGGAAAATGGGGTCAGTTTGAGGCCACTCGCCCTGGCCATCTGCATCGTTCCCTGTGGGAAATTGGCAAACTTGGATGATTTTCTCCAAAACTAAAGATGCTGGCAACGAGGACCCTGCAAGTCCTTCGTGCTCCAAAAGCCACCTTTCATTGATTCCCAGACCCTGGAGACGTGACTTCATTTTCCCCATGGAAAATGGGGTCAGTTTGAGGCCACTTGCCCTGGCCATCTGCATCGTTCCCTGTGGGAAATTGGCAAACTTGGCTGATTTTCTCCAAAACTATAGCTGCTGGAAACGAGGACCCTGCAAGTCCTTAGGGATCCAGATGCCACCTTTCATCTGATACCCAGACCCTGGGCCAATGACTTCATTTTCCCCATGGAAAATGGCCTGCATTTGACGCCTCTCGCCCTGACCAAGAGGGTGGGGCCTAGCAATATATTTGCAATCTTTGCTGGATTTCTCCAAATCTAAAGGTGCCAGTAAGAAGTACCCTGCAAGTCCTTAAAGCCCCAAAGGCCACCTTTCATCTGACACCCAGGCCCTTGGGATAGGACTTCTTCTTCCCATGGGAAATGGCCTCCGTTTGCAGCCCCTCACCCTGGCAGAAAGTGGGGAGCCAAGCTAGAATGACGCAATCTCTGCTGGATTTTCCAAAAGAAAAGCTGGCAGCAACCTGGACCCTGTAAATACTTAGAGCCTCAAAGGCCACCTTGAACATATTACTGAGACCCTGGGTGAAGGACATTTTTCCCATGGAAAATGGCCTTCAATTTTGGCCATTTGGCCTGGCAGGCAGGGCAGTGTCAAGCGAGAAATTTGCAAACTGTGCTGGATTCTTCCAAAAGGAAAGCTGCCAGCAACGAGGACGCTGCCAGTCCTTAGAGCCCCAAAAGCCACCTTTCACCTGATACCCAGACCCTGGGCCAATGACTTCATTTTGCCCATGGAAAATGGCCTCCATTTCTGGCCTCTCACCCTGACCAACAGGGTGGGGCCCAGCAAGAAATTTGCAATCGTTGCTGGATTTCTCCAAATCTAAAGCTGCTGCCACTTGTTATTGTTCTATTTCTCTAGAGTCCCATAATGCTGTTATCAGATTTCTAAAGTCCATACCTCCTCGGTGTGTTCTTATGGCTGCAGATCTTCACAGCACAGACGCTTTCTTCTGCATGCTGTTCTTTCCCAGTTCAGGGCTCCTTCAAGGCTCTCCCTGAATGGCTAACCCGCCCCCTTTTATCCCAGTTCTCTTCAATGGTCCCAGCTGCAGCCCATCAAGGACAACCCGGAGCTCTGGGGCAAAGCCTCTATACAAATATTCAAATACAATACATTTCCTCTACTATAGCCAGTAAGTAGTACCCTGCAAGTCCTTAGAGCCCCAAAGGCCACCTTTCATCTGACACTCAGACCCTGGGGAAAGGAACTTCTTTTTCCCATGCAAAATGGCAACTCTTTGCAGCCACGTGCCCTGGCCAACAGGGCAGTGCCCAGTGAGAAATTTTTAACCTTGGCTGGATTCCTCCACAACTAAAGCTGGCAGCAACTAGGAGCTTGCAAGTCCTTAGAGGCCCAAAAGCCACCTTTCATTGATACCCAGACCCTGGGGACATGACTTCATTTTCCCCATGGAAAATTGGTTCAGTTTGAGGACACTCGGCCTGGCCATCGGCATCGTTCCCTGTGTGAAATTTGCAAACTTGGCTGATTTTCTCCAAAACTAAAGCTGCTGGCAACGAGGACCCTGCAAGTCCTTAAGGTCCCAGATGCCACCTTTCATCTGATACCCAGACCCTGGGCCAATGACTTCATTTTCCCCATGGAAAATGGCCTCCATTTCTGGCCTCTCGCCCTGAGCAATAGTGTCGGGTCCAGCAAGAAATTTGAAATCTTTGCTGCATTTCTCAAAATATAAAGCTCCCAGTGAGAAGTAATCTGCAAGTCCTTTGAGCTCCAAAAGCCACCTTTCATTGATTCCTAGACCCTGGAGACGTGACTTCATTTTCCCCATGGAAAATGGGGTCATTTTGAGGTTGCTCGACCTGGCCATCTGCATCGTTCCCTGTGGGAAATTGGCAAACTTGGCTGATTTTCTCCAAAACTAAAGATGCTGGCAACGAGGACCCTGCAAGTCCATAGGGCTCCAGATGCCACCTTTCATCTGATACCCAGACCCTGGGCCAATGACTTCATTTTGCCCATGGAAAATGGCCTCCATTTGACGCCTCTCGCCCTGACCAAGAGGGTGGGGCCCAGCAATATATTTGCAATCTTTGCTGGATTTCTCCAAATCTAAAGGTGCCAGTAAGAAGTACCCTGCAAGTCCTCAAAGCCCCAAAGGCCACCTTTCATCTGACACCCAGAGCCTGGGGATAGGACTTCTTCTTCCCATGGGAAATGGCCTCCGTTTGCAGCCCCTCACCCTGGCAGAAAGTGGGGAGCCAAGCTAGAATGACGCAATCTCTGCTGGATTTTTCCAAAAGAAAAGCTGGCAGCAACCTGGACCCTGTAAATACTTAGAGCCTCAAAGGCCACCTTGAACATATTACTGAGACCCTGGGTGAAGGACATTTTTCCCATGGAAAATGGCCTTCAATTTTGGCCATTTGGCCTGGCAGGCAGGGCAGTGTCAAGCGAGAAATTTGCAAACTGTGCTGGATTCTTCCAAAAGGAAAGCTGCCAGCAACTAGGACGCTGCAACTCCTTAGAGCCCCAAAGGCCACCTTTCATCTGACACTCAGACCCTGGGGAAATGACTTCGTTTTCCCATGGAAAATGGCAACCATTTGCAGCCATCTGCCCTGGCCAACAGGGCAATGCCCAGTGAGAAATTTTAAAACTTGGCTGCATTCTTCCACAACTAAAGCTGCCGGCAACAAGGAGCTTGCAAGTCCTTAGATCCCCAAAGGCCACCTTTCATTGATACCCAGACTCTGGAAAAGGACTTCTTTTCCCCATGGAAAATGGGGTCAGTTTGAGGCCACTCGCCCTGGCCATCTGCATCGTTCCCTGTGGGAAATTGGCAAACTTGGATGATTTTCTCCAAAACTAAAGATGCTGGCAACGAGGACCCTGCAAGTCCTTCGTGCTCCAAAAGCCACCTTTCATTGATTCCCAGACCCTGGAGACGTGACTTCATTTTCCCCATGGAAAATGGGGTCAGTTTGAGGCCACTTGCCCTGGCCATCTGCATCGTTCCCTGTGGGAAATTGGCAAACTTGGCTGATTTTCTCCAAAACTATAGCTGCTGGAAACGAGGACCCTGCAAGTCCTTAGGGATCCAGATGCCACCTTTCATCTGATACCCAGACCCTGGGCCAATGACTTCATTTTGCCCATGGAAAATGGCCTGCATTTGACGCCTCTCGCCCTGACCAAGAGGGTGGGGCCTAGCAATATATTTGCAATCTTTGCTGGATTTCTCCAAATCTAAAGGTGCCAGTAAGAAGTACCATGCAAGTCCTTAAAGCCCCAAAGGCCACCTTTCATCTGACACCCAGGCCCTTGGGATAGGACTTCTTCTTCCCATGGGAAATGGCCTCCGTTTGCAGCCCCTCACCCTGGCAGAAAGTGGGGAGCCAAGCTAGAATGACGCAATCTCTGCTGGATTTTTCCAAAAGAAAAGCTGGCAGCAACCTGGACCCTGTAAATACTTAGAGCCTCAAAGGCCACCTTGAACATATTACTGAGACCCTGGGTGAAGGACATTTTTCCCATGGAAAATGGCCTTCAATTTTGGCCATTTGGCCTGGCAGGCAGGGCAGTGTCAAGCGAGAAATTTGCAAACTGTGCTGGATTCTTCCAAAAGGAAAGCTGCCAGCAACTAGGACGCTGCAACTCCTTAGAGCCCCAAAGGCCACCTTTCATCTGACACTCAGACCCTGGGGAAATGACTTCGTTTTCCCATGGAAAATGGCAACCATTTGCAGCCATGTGCCCTGGCCAACAGGGCAATGCCCAGTGAGAAATTTTAAAACTTGGCTGCATTCTTCCACAACTAAAGCTGCCGGCAACAAGGAGCTTGCAAGTCCTTAGATCCCCAAAGGCCACCTTTCATTGATACCCAGACTCTGGAAAAGGCCTTCTTTTCCCCATGGAAAATGGGGTCAGTTTGAGGCCACTCGCCCTGGCCATCTGCATCGTTCCCTGTGGGAAATTGGCAAACTTGGATGATTTTCTCCAAAACTAAAGATGCTGGCAACGAGGACCCTGCAAGTCCTTCGTGCTCCAAAAGCCACCTTTCATTGATTCCCAGACCCTGGAGACGTGACTTCATTTTCCCCATGGAAAATGGGGTCAGTTTGAGGCCACTTGCCCTGGCCATCTGCATCGTTCCCTGTGGGAAATTGGCAAACTTGGCTGATTTTCTCCAAAACTATAGCTGCTGGAAACGAGGACCCTGCAAGTCCTTAGGGATCCAGATGCCACCTTTCATCTGATACCCAGACCCTGGGCCAATGACTTCATTTTCCCCATGGAAAATGGCCTGCATTTGACGCCTCTCGCCCTGACCAAGAGGGTGGGGCCTAGCAATATATTTGCAATCTTTGCTGGATTTCTCCAAATCTAAAGGTGCCAGTAAGAAGTACCCTGCAAGTCCTTAAAGCCCCAAAGGCCACCTTTCATCTGACACCCAGGCCCTTGGGATAGGACTTCTTCTTCCCATGGGAAATGGCCTCCGTTTGCAGCCCCTCACCCTGGCAGAAAGTGGGGAGCCAAGCTAGAATGACGCAATCTCTGCTGGATTTTCCAAAAGAAAAGCTGGCAGCAACCTGGACCCTGTAAATACTTAGAGCCTCAAAGGCCACCTTGAACATATTACTGAGACCCTGGGTGAAGGACATTTTTCCCATGGAAAATGGCCTTCAATTTTGGCCATTTGGCCTGGCAGGCAGGGCAGTGTCAAGCGAGAAATTTGCAAACTGTGCTGGATTCTTCCAAAAGGAAAGCTGCCAGCAACGAGGACGCTGCCAGTCCTTAGAGCCCCAAAAGCCACCTTTCACCTGATACCCAGACCCTGGGCCAATGACTTCATTTTGCCCATGGAAAATGGCCTCCATTTCTGGCCTCTCACCCTGACCAACAGGGTGGGGCCCAGCAAGAAATTTGCAATCGTTGCTGGATTTCTCCAAATCTAAAGCTGCTGCCACTTGTTATTGTTCTATTTCTCTAGAGTCCCATAATGCTGTTATCAGATTTCTAAAGTCCATACCTCCTCGGTGTGTTCTTATGGCTGCAGATCTTCACAGCACAGACGCTTTCTTCTGCATGCTGTTCTTTCCCAGTTCAGGGCTCCTTCAAGGCTCTCCCTGAATGGCTAACCCGCCCCCTTTTATCCCAGTTCTCTTCAATGGTCCCAGCTGCAGCCCATCAAGGACAACCCGGAGCTCTGGGGCAAAGCCTCTATACAAATATTCAAATACAATACATTTCCTCTACTATAGCCAGTAAGTAGTACCCTGCAAGTCCTTAGAGCCCCAAAGGCCACCTTTCATCTGACACTCAGACCCTGGGGAAAGGAACTTCTTTTTCCCATGCAAAATGGCAACTCTTTGCAGCCACGTGCCCTGGCCAACAGGGCAGTGCCCAGTGAGAAATTTTTAACCTTGGCTGGATTCCTCCACAACTAAAGCTGGCAGCAACTAGGAGCTTGCAAGTCCTTAGAGGCCCAAAAGCCACCTTTCATTGATACCCAGACCCTGGGGACATGACTTCATTTTCCCCATGGAAAATTGGTTCAGTTTGAGGACACTCGGCCTGGCCATCGGCATCGTTCCCTGTGTGAAATTTGCAAACTTGGCTGATTTTCTCCAAAACTAAAGCTGCTGGCAACGAGGACCCTGCAAGTCCTTAAGGTCCCAGATGCCACCTTTCATCTGATACCCAGACCCTGGGCCAATGACTTCATTTTCCCCATGGAAAATGGCCTCCATTTCTGGCCTCTCGCCCTGAGCAATAGTGTCGGGTCCAGCAAGAAATTTGAAATCTTTGCTGCATTTCTCAAAATATAAAGCTCCCAGTGAGAAGTAATCTGCAAGTCCTTTGAGCTCCAAAAGCCACCTTTCATTGATTCCTAGACCCTGGAGACGTGACTTCATTTTCCCCATGGAAAATGGGGTCATTTTGAGGTTGCTCGACCTGGCCATCTGCATCGTTCCCTGTGGGAAATTGGCAAACTTGGCTGATTTTCTCCAAAACTAAAGATGCTGGCAACGAGGACCCTGCAAGTCCATAGGGCTCCAGATGCCACCTTTCATCTGATACCCAGACCCTGGGCCAATGACTTCATTTTGCCCATGGAAAATGGCCTCCATTTGACGCCTCTCGCCCTGACCAAGAGGGTGGGGCCCAGCAATATATTTGCAATCTTTGCTGGATTTCTCCAAATCTAAAGGTGCCAGTAAGAAGTACCCTGCAAGTCCTCAAAGCCCCAAAGGCCACCTTTCATCTGACACCCAGAGCCTGGGGATAGGACTTCTTCTTCCCATGGGAAATGGCCTCCGTTTGCAGCCCCTCACCCTGGCAGAAAGTGGGGAGCCAAGCTAGAATGACGCAATCTCTGCTGGATTTTTCCAAAAGAAAAGCTGGCAGCAACCTGGACCCTGTAAATACTTAGAGCCTCAAAGGCCACCTTGAACATATTACTGAGACCCTGGGTGAAGGACATTTTTCCCATGGAAAATGGCCTTCAATTTTGGCCATTTGGCCTGGCAGGCAGGGCAGTGTCAAGCGAGAAATTTGCAAACTGTGCTGGATTCTTCCAAAAGGAAAGCTGCCAGCAACTAGGACGCTGCAACTCCTTAGAGCCCCAAAGGCCACCTTTCATCTGACACTCAGACCCTGGGGAAATGACTTCGTTTTCCCATGGAAAATGGCAACCATTTGCAGCCATGTGCCCTGGCCAACAGGGCAATGCCCAGTGAGAAATTTTAAAACTTGGCTGCATTCTTCCACAACTAAAGCTGCCGGCAACAAGGAGCTTGCAAGTCCTTAGATCCCCAAAGGCCACCTTTCATTGATACCCAGACTCTGGAAAAGGCCTTCTTTTCCCCATGGAAAATGGGGTCAGTTTGAGGCCACTCGCCCTGGCCATCTGCATCGTTCCCTGTGGGAAATTGGCAAACTTGGATGATTTTCTCCAAAACTAAAGATGCTGGCAACGAGGACCCTGCAAGTCCTTCGTGCTCCAAAAGCCACCTTTCATTGATTCCCAGACCCTGGAGACGTGACTTCATTTTCCCCATGGAAAATGGGGTCAGTTTGAGGCCACTTGCCCTGGCCATCTGCATCGTTCCCTGTGGGAAATTGGCAAACTTGGCTGATTTTCTCCAAAACTATAGCTGCTGGAAACGAGGACCCTGCAAGTCCTTAGGGATCCAGATGCCACCTTTCATCTGATACCCAGACCCTGGGCCAATGACTTCATTTTCCCCATGGAAAATGGCCTGCATTTGACGCCTCTCGCCCTGACCAAGAGGGTGGGGCCTAGCAATATATTTGCAATCTTTGCTGGATTTCTCCAAATCTAAAGGTGCCAGTAAGAAGTACCCTGCAAGTCCTTAAAGCCCCAAAGGCCACCTTTCATCTGACACCCAGGCCCTTGGGATAGGACTTCTTCTTCCCATGGGAAATGGCCTCCGTTTGCAGCCCCTCACCCTGGCAGAAAGTGGGGAGCCAAGCTAGAATGACGCAATCTCTGCTGGATTTTCCAAAAGAAAAGCTGGCAGCAACCTGGACCCTGTAAATACTTAGAGCCTCAAAGGCCACCTTGAACATATTACTGAGACCCTGGGTGAAGGACATTTTTCCCATGGAAAATGGCCTTCAATTTTGGCCATTTGGCCTGGCAGGCAGGGCAGTGTCAAGCGAGAAATTTGCAAACTGTGCTGGATTCTTCCAAAAGGAAAGCTGCCAGCAACGAGGACGCTGCCAGTCCTTAGAGCCCCAAAAGCCACCTTTCACCTGATACCCAGACCCTGGGCCAATGACTTCATTTTGCCCATGGAAAATGGCCTCCATTTCTGGCCTCTCACCCTGACCAACAGGGTGGGGCCCAGCAAGAAATTTGCAATCGTTGCTGGATTTCTCCAAATCTAAAGCTGCTGCCACTTGTTATTGTTCTATTTCTCTAGAGTCCCATAATGCTGTTATCAGATTTCTAAAGTCCATACCTCCTCGGTGTGTTCTTATGGCTGCAGATCTTCACAGCACAGACGCTTTCTTCTGCATGCTGTTCTTTCCCAGTTCAGGGCTCCTTCAAGGCTCTCCCTGAATGGCTAACCCGCCCCCTTTTATCCCAGTTCTCTTCAATGGTCCCAGCTGCAGCCCATCAAGGACAACCCGGAGCTCTGGGGCAAAGCCTCTATACAAATATTCAAATACAATACATTTCCTCTACTATAGCCAGTAAGTAGTACCCTGCAAGTCCTTAGAGCCCCAAAGGCCACCTTTCATCTGACACTCAGACCCTGGGGAAAGGAACTTCTTTTTCCCATGCAAAATGGCAACTCTTTGCAGCCACGTGCCCTGGCCAACAGGGCAGTGCCCAGTGAGAAATTTTTAACCTTGGCTGGATTCCTCCACAACTAAAGCTGGCAGCAACTAGGAGCTTGCAAGTCCTTAGAGGCCCAAAAGCCACCTTTCATTGATACCCAGACCCTGGGGACATGACTTCATTTTCCCCATGGAAAATTGGTTCAGTTTGAGGACACTCGGCCTGGCCATCGGCATCGTTCCCTGTGTGAAATTTGCAAACTTGGCTGATTTTCTCCAAAACTAAAGCTGCTGGCAACGAGGACCCTGCAAGTCCTTAAGGTCCCAGATGCCACCTTTCATCTGATACCCAGACCCTGGGCCAATGACTTCATTTTCCCCATGGAAAATGGCCTCCATTTCTGGCCTCTCGCCCTGAGCAATAGTGTCGGGTCCAGCAAGAAATTTGAAATCTTTGCTGCATTTCTCAAAATATAAAGCTCCCAGTGAGAAGTAATCTGCAAGTCCTTTGAGCTCCAAAAGCCACCTTTCATTGATTCCTAGACCCTGGAGACGTGACTTCATTTTCCCCATGGAAAATGGGGTCATTTTGAGGTTGCTCGACCTGGCCATCTGCATCGTTCCCTGTGGGAAATTGGCAAACTTGGCTGATTTTCTCCAAAACTAAAGATGCTGGCAACGAGGACCCTGCAAGTCCATAGGGCTCCAGATGCCACCTTTCATCTGATACCCAGACCCTGGGCCAATGACTTCATTTTGCCCATGGAAAATGGCCTCCATTTGACGCCTCTCGCCCTGACCAAGAGGGTGGGGCCCAGCAATATATTTGCAATCTTTGCTGGATTTCTCCAAATCTAAAGGTGCCAGTAAGAAGTACCCTGCAAGTCCTCAAAGCCCCAAAGGCCACCTTTCATCTGACACCCAGAGCCTGGGGATAGGACTTCTTCTTCCCATGGGAAATGGCCTCCGTTTGCAGCCCCTCACCCTGGCAGAAAGTGGGGAGCCAAGCTAGAATGACGCAATCTCTGCTGGATTTTTCCAAAAGAAAAGCTGGCAGCAACCTGGACCCTGTAAATACTTAGAGCCTCAAAGGCCACCTTGAACATATTACTGAGACCCTGGGTGAAGGACATTTTTCCCATGGAAAATGGCCTTCAATTTTGGCCATTTGGCCTGGCAGGCAGGGCAGTGTCAAGCGAGAAATTTGCAAACTGTGCTGGATTCTTCCAAAAGGAAAGCTGCCAGCAACTAGGACGCTGCAACTCCTTAGAGCCCCAAAGGCCACCTTTCATCTGACACTCAGACCCTGGGGAAATGACTTCGTTTTCCCATGGAAAATGGCAACCATTTGCAGCCATCTGCCCTGGCCAACAGGGCAATGCCCAGTGAGAAATTTTAAAACTTGGCTGCATTCTTCCACAACTAAAGCTGCCGGCAACAAGGAGCTTGCAAGTCCTTAGATCCCCAAAGGCCACCTTTCATTGATACCCAGACTCTGGAAAAGGACTTCTTTTCCCCATGGAAAATGGGGTCAGTTTGAGGCCACTCGCCCTGGCCATCTGCATCGTTCCCTGTGGGAAATTGGCAAACTTGGATGATTTTCTCCAAAACTAAAGATGCTGGCAACGAGGACCCTGCAAGTCCTTCGTGCTCCAAAAGCCACCTTTCATTGATTCCCAGACCCTGGAGACGTGACTTCATTTTCCCCATGGAAAATGGGGTCAGTTTGAGGCCACTTGCCCTGGCCATCTGCATCGTTCCCTGTGGGAAATTGGCAAACTTGGCTGATTTTCTCCAAAACTATAGCTGCTGGAAACGAGGACCCTGCAAGTCCTTAGGGATCCAGATGCCACCTTTCATCTGATACCCAGACCCTGGGCCAATGACTTCATTTTCCCCATGGAAAATGGCCTGCATTTGACGCCTCTCGCCCTGACCAAGAGGGTGGGGCCTAGCAATATATTTGCAATCTTTGCTGGATTTCTCCAAATCTAAAGGTGCCAGTAAGAAGTACCATGCAAGTCCTTAAAGCCCCAAAGGCCACCTTTCATCTGACACCCAGGCCCTTGGGATAGGACTTCTTCTTCCCATGGGAAATGGCCTCCGTTTGCAGCCCCTCACCCTGGCAGAAAGTGGGGAGCCAAGCTAGAATGACGCAATCTCTGCCGGATTTTCCAAAAGAAAAGCTGGCAGCAACCTGGACCCTGTAAATACTTAGAGCCTCAAAGGCCACCTTGAACATATTACTGAGACCCTGGGTGAAGGACATTTTTCCCATGGAAAATGGCCTTCAATTTTGGCCATTTGGCCTGGCAGGCAGGGCAGTGTCAAGCGAGAAATTTGCAAACTGTGCTGGATTCTTCCAAAAGGAAAGCTGCCAGCAATGAGGACGCTGCCAGTCCTTAGAGCCCCAAAAGCCACCTTTCACCTGATACCCAGACCCTGGGCCAATGACTTCATTTTGCCCATGGAAAATGGCCTCCATTTCTGGCCTCTCACCCTGACCAACAGGGTGGGGCCCAGCAAGAAATTTGCAATCGTTGCTGGATTTCTCCAAATCTAAAGCTGCTGCCACTTGTTATTGTTCTATTTCTCTAGAGTCCCATAATGCTGTTATCAGATTTCTAAAGTCCATACCTCCTCGGTGTGTTCTTATGGCTGCAGATCTTCACAGCACAGACGCTTTCTTCTGCATGCTGTTCTTTCCCAGTTCAGGGCTCCTTCAAGGCTCTCCCTGAATGGCTAACCCGCCCCCTTTTATCCCAGTTCTCTTCAATGGTCCCAGCTGCAGCCCATCAAGGACAACCCGGAGCTCTGGGGCAAAGCCTCTATACAAATATTCAAATACAATACATTTCCTCTACTATAGCCAGTAAGTAGTACCCTGCAAGTCCTTAGAGCCCCAAAGGCCACCTTTCATCTGACACTCAGACCCTGGGGAAAGGAACTTCTTTTTCCCATGCAAAATGGCAACTCTTTGCAGCCACGTGCCCTGGCCAACAGGGCAGTGCCCAGTGAGAAATTTTTAACCTTGGCTGGATTCCTCCACAACTAAAGCTGGCAGCAACTAGGAGCTTGCAAGTCCTTAGAGGCCCAAAAGCCACCTTTCATTGATACCCAGACCCTGGGGACATGACTTCATTTTCCCCATGGAAAATTGGTTCAGTTTGAGGACACTCGGCCTGGCCATCGGCATCGTTCCCTGTGTGAAATTTGCAAACTTGGCTGATTTTCTCCAAAACTAAAGCTGCTGGCAACGAGGACCCTGCAAGTCCTTAAGGTCCCAGATGCCACCTTTCATCTGATACCCAGACCCTGGGCCAATGACTTCATTTTCCCCATGGAAAATGGCCTCCATTTCTGGCCTCTCGCCCTGAGCAATAGTGTCGGGTCCAGCAAGAAATTTGAAATCTTTGCTGCATTTCTCAAAATATAAAGCTCCCAGTGAGAAGTAATCTGCAAGTCCTTTGAGCTCCAAAAGCCACCTTTCATTGATTCCTAGACCCTGGAGACGTGACTTCATTTTCCCCATGGAAAATGGGGTCATTTTGAGGTTGCTCGACCTGGCCATCTGCATCGTTCCCTGTGGGAAATTGGCAAACTTGGCTGATTTTCTCCAAAACTAAAGATGCTGGCAACGAGGACCCTGCAAGTCCATAGGGCTCCAGATGCCACCTTTCATCTGATACCCAGACCCTGGGCCAATGACTTCATTTTGCCCATGGAAAATGGCCTCCATTTGACGCCTCTCGCCCTGACCAAGAGGGTGGGGCCCAGCAATATATTTGCAATCTTTGCTGGATTTCTCCAAATCTAAAGGTGCCAGTAAGAAGTACCCTGCAAGTCCTCAAAGCCCCAAAGGCCACCTTTCATCTGACACCCAGAGCCTGGGGATAGGACTTCTTCTTCCCATGGGAAATGGCCTCCGTTTGCAGCCCCTCACCCTGGCAGAAAGTGGGGAGCCAAGCTAGAATGACGCAATCTCTGCTGGATTTTTCCAAAAGAAAAGCTGGCAGCAACCTGGACCCTGTAAATACTTAGAGCCTCAAAGGCCACCTTGAACATATTACTGAGACCCTGGGTGAAGGACATTTTTCCCATGGAAAATGGCCTTCAATTTTGGCCATTTGGCCTGGCAGGCAGGGCAGTGTCAAGCGAGAAATTTGCAAACTGTGCTGGATTCTTCCAAAAGGAAAGCTGCCAGCAACTAGGACGCTGCAACTCCTTAGAGCCCCAAAGGCCACCTTTCATCTGACACTCAGACCCTGGGGAAATGACTTCGTTTTCCCATGGAAAATGGCAACCATTTGCAGCCATCTGCCCTGGCCAACAGGGCAATGCCCAGTGAGAAATTTTAAAACTTGGCTGCATTCTTCCACAACTAAAGCTGCCGGCAACAAGGAGCTTGCAAGTCCTTAGATCCCCAAAGGCCACCTTTCATTGATACCCAGACTCTGGAAAAGGACTTCTTTTCCCCATGGAAAATGGGGTCAGTTTGAGGCCACTCGCCCTGGCCATCTGCATCGTTCCCTGTGGGAAATTGGCAATCTTGGCTGATTTTCTCCAAAACTAAAGATGCTGGCAACGAGGACCCTGCAAGTCCTTCGTGCTCCAAAAGCCACCTTTCATTGATTCCCAGACCCTGGAGACGTGACTTCATTTTCCCCATGGAAAATGGGGTCAGTTTGAGGCCACTTGCCCTGGCCATCTGCATCGTTCCCTGTGGGAAATTGGCAAACTTGGCTGATTTTCTCCAAAACTATAGCTGCTGGAAACGAGGACCCTGCAAGTCCTTAGGGATCCAGATGCCACCTTTCATCTGATACCCAGACCCTGGGCCAATGACTTCATTTTGCCCATGGAAAATGGCCTGCATTTGACGCCTCTCGCCCTGACCAAGAGGGTGGGGCCTAGCAATATATTTGCAATCTTTGCTGGATTTCTCCAAATCTAAAGGTGCCAGTAAGAAGTACCCTGCAAGTCCTTAAAGCCCCAAAGGCCACCTTTCATCTGACACCCAGGCCCTTGGGATAGGACTTCTTCTTCCCATGGGAAATGGCCTCCGTTTGCAGCCCCTCACCCTGGCAGAAAGTGGGGAGCCAAGCTAGAATGACGCAATCTCTGCCGGATTTTCCAAAAGAAAAGCTGGCAGCAACCTGGACCCTGTAAATACTTAGAGCCTCAAAGGCCACCTTGAACATATTACTGAGACCCTGGGTGAAGGACATTTTTCCCATGGAAAATGGCCTTCAATTTTGGCCATTTGGCCTGGCAGGCAGGGCAGTGTCAAGCGAGAAATTTGCAAACTGTGCTGGATTCTTCCAAAAGGAAAGCTGCCAGCAATGAGGACGCTGCCAGTCCTTAGAGCCCCAAAAGCCACCTTTCACCTGATACCCAGACCCTGGGCCAATGACTTCATTTTGCCCATGGAAAATGGCCTCCATTTCTGGCCTCTCACCCTGACCAACAGGGTGGGGCCCAGCAAGAAATTTGCAATCGTTGCTGGATTTCTCCAAATCTAAAGCTGCTGCCACTTGTTATTGTTCTATTTCTCTAGAGTCCCATAATGCTGTTATCAGATTTCTAAAGTCCATACCTCCTCGGTGTGTTCTTATGGCTGCAGATCTTCACAGCACAGACGCTTTCTTCTGCATGCTGTTCTTTCCCAGTTCAGGGCTCCTTCAAGGCTCTCCCTGAATGGCTAACCCGCCCCCTTTTATCCCAGTTCTCTTCAATGGTCCCAGCTGCAGCCCATCAAGGACAACCCGGAGCTCTGGGGCAAAGCCTCTATACAGATATTCAAATACAATACATTTCCTCTACTATAGCCAGTAAGTAGTACCCTGCAAGTCCTTAGAGCCCCAAAGGCCACCTTTCATCTGACACTCAGACCCTGGGGAAAGGAACTTCTTTTTCCCATGCAAAATGGCAACTCTTTGCAGCCACGTGCCCTGGCCAACAGGGCAGTGCCCAGTGAGAAATTTTTAACCTTGGCTGGATTCCTCCACAACTAAAGCTGGCAGCAACTAGGAGCTTGCAAGTCCTTAGAGGCCCAAAAGCCACCTTTCATTGATACCCAGACCCTGGGGACATGACTTCATTTTCCCCATGGAAAATTGGTTCAGTTTGAGGACACTCGGCCTGGCCATCGGCATCGTTCCCTGTGTGAAATTTGCAAACTTGGCTGATTTTCTCCAAAACTAAAGCTGCTGGCAACGAGGACCCTGCAAGTCCTTAAGGTCCCAGATGCCACCTTTCATCTGATACCCAGACCCTGGGCCAATGACTTCATTTTCCCCATGGAAAATGGCCTCCATTTCTGGCCTCTCGCCCTGAGCAATAGTGTCGGGTCCAGCAAGAAATTTGAAATCTTTGCTGCATTTCTCAAAATATAAAGCTCCCAGTGAGAAGTAATCTGCAAGTCCTTTGAGCTCCAAAAGCCACCTTTCATTGATTCCTAGACCCTGGAGACGTGACTTCATTTTCCCCATGGAAAATGGGGTCATTTTGAGGTTGCTCGACCTGGCCATCTGCATCGTTCCCTGTGGGAAATTGGCAAACTTGGCTGATTTTCTCCAAAACTAAAGATGCTGGCAACGAGGACCCTGCAAGTCCATAGGGCTCCAGATGCCACCTTTCATCTGATACCCAGACCCTGGGCCAATGACTTCATTTTGCCCATGGAAAATGGCCTCCATTTGACGCCTCTAGCCCTGACCAAGAGGGTGGGGCCCAGCAATATATTTGCAATCTTTGCTGGATTTCTCCAAATCTAAAGGTGCCAGTAAGAAGTACCCTGCAAGTCCTCAAAGCCCCAAAGGCCACCTTTCATCTGACACCCAGAGCCTGGGGATAGGACTTCTTCTTCCCATGGGAAATGGCCTCCGTTTGCAGCCCCTCACCCTGGCAGAAAGTGGGGAGCCAAGCTAGAATGACGCAATCTCTGCTGGATTTTTCCAAAAGAAAAGCTGGCAGCAACCTGGACCCTGTAAATACTTAGAGCCTCAAAGGCCACCTTGAACATATTACTGAGACCCTGGGTGAAGGACATTTTTCCCATGGAAAATGGCCTTCAATTTTGGCCATTTGGCCTGGCAGGCAGGGCAGTGTCAAGCGAGAAATTTGCAAACTGTGCTGGATTCTTCCAAAAGGAAAGCTGCCAGCAACTAGGACGCTGCAACTCCTTAGAGCCCCAAAGGCCACCTTTCATCTGACACTCAGACCCTGGGGAAATGACTTCGTTTTCCCATGGAAAATGGCAACCATTTGCAGCCATCTGCCCTGGCCAACAGGGCAATGCCCAGTGAGAAATTTTAAAACTTGGCTGCATTCTTCCACAACTAAAGCTGCCGGCAACAAGGAGCTTGCAAGTCCTTAGATCCCCAAAGGCCACCTTTCATTGATACCCAGACTCTGGAAAAGGCCTTCTTTTCCCCATGGAAAATGGGGTCAGTTTGAGGCCACTCGCCCTGGCCATCTGCATCGTTCCCTGTGGGAAATTGGCAATCTTGGCTGATTTTCTCCAAAACTAAAGATGCTGGCAACGAGGACCCTGCAAGTCCTTCGTGCTCCAAAAGCCACCTTTCATTGATTCCCAGACCCTGGAGACGTGACTTCATTTTCCCCATGGAAAATGGGGTCAGTTTGAGGCCACTTGCCCTGGCCATCTGCATCGTTCCCTGTGGGAAATTGGCAAACTTGGCTGATTTTCTCCAAAACTATAGCTGCTGGAAACGAGGACCCTGCAAGTCCTTAGGGATCCAGATGCCACCTTTCATCTGATACCCAGACCCTGGGCCAATGACTTCATTTTGCCCATGGAAAATGGCCTGCATTTGACGCCTCTCGCCCTGACCAAGAGGGTGGGGCCTAGCAATATATTTGCAATCTTTGCTGGATTTCTCCAAATCTAAAGGTGCCAGTAAGAAGTACCCTGCAAGTCCTTAAAGCCCCAAAGGCCACCTTTCATCTGACACCCAGGCCCTTGGGATAGGACTTCTTCTTCCCATGGGAAATGGCCTCCGTTTGCAGCCCCTCACCCTGGCAGAAAGTGGGGAGCCAAGCTAGAATGACGCAATCTCTGCCGGATTTTCCAAAAGAAAAGCTGGCAGCAACCTGGACCCTGTAAATACTTAGAGCCTCAAAGGCCACCTTGAACATATTACTGAGACCCTGGGTGAAGGACATTTTTCCCATGGAAAATGGCCTTCAATTTTGGCCATTTGGCCTGGCAGGCAGGGCAGTGTCAAGCGAGAAATTTGCAAACTGTGCTGGATTCTTCCAAAAGGAAAGCTGCCAGCAATGAGGACGCTGCCAGTCCTTAGAGCCCCAAAAGCCACCTTTCACCTGATACCCAGACCCTGGGCCAATGACTTCATTTTGCCCATGGAAAATGGCCTCCATTTCTGGCCTCTCACCCTGACCAACAGGGTGGGGCCCAGCAAGAAATTTGCAATCGTTGCTGGATTTCTCCAAATCTAAAGCTGCTGCCACTTGTTATTGTTCTATTTCTCTAGAGTCCCATAATGCTGTTATCAGATTTCTAAAGTCCATACCTCCTCGGTGTGTTCTTATGGCTGCAGATCTTCACAGCACAGACGCTTTCTTCTGCATGCTGTTCTTTCCCAGTTCAGGGCTCCTTCAAGGCTCTCCCTGAATGGCTAACCCGCCCCCTTTTATCCCAGTTCTCTTCAATGGTCCCAGCTGCAGCCCATCAAGGACAACCCGGAGCTCTGGGGCAAAGCCTCTATACAAATATTCAAATACAATACATTTCCTCTACTATAGCCAGTAAGTAGTACCCTGCAAGTCCTTAGAGCCCCAAAGGCCACCTTTCATCTGACACTCAGACCCTGGGGAAAGGAACTTCTTTTTCCCATGCAAAATGGCAACTCTTTGCAGCCACGTGCCCTGGCCAACAGGGCAGTGCCCAGTGAGAAATTTTTAACCTTGGCTGGATTCCTCCACAACTAAAGCTGGCAGCAACTAGGAGCTTGCAAGTCCTTAGAGGCCCAAAAGCCACCTTTCATTGATACCCAGACCCTGGGGACATGACTTCATTTTCCCCATGGAAAATTGGTTCAGTTTGAGGACACTCGGCCTGGCCATCGGCATCGTTCCCTGTGTGAAATTTGCAAACTTGGCTGATTTTCTCCAAAACTAAAGCTGCTGGCAACGAGGACCCTGCAAGTCCTTAAGGTCCCAGATGCCACCTTTCATCTGATACCCAGACCCTGGGCCAATGACTTCATTTTCCCCATGGAAAATGGCCTCCATTTCTGGCCTCTCGCCCTGAGCAATAGTGTCGGGTCCAGCAAGAAATTTGAAATCTTTGCTGCATTTCTCAAAATATAAAGCTCCCAGTGAGAAGTAATCTGCAAGTCCTTTGAGCTCCAAAAGCCACCTTTCATTGATTCCTAGACCCTGGAGACGTGACTTCATTTTCCCCATGGAAAATGGGGTCATTTTGAGGTTGCTCGACCTGGCCATCTGCATCGTTCCCTGTGGGAAATTGGCAAACTTGGCTGATTTTCTCCAAAACTAAAGATGCTGGCAACGAGGACCCTGCAAGTCCATAGGGCTCCAGATGCCACCTTTCATCTGATACCCAGACCCTGGGCCAATGACTTCATTTTGCCCATGGAAAATGGCCTCCATTTGACGCCTCTCGCCCTGACCAAGAGGGTGGGGCCCAGCAATATATTTGCAATCTTTGCTGGATTTCTCCAAATCTAAAGGTGCCAGTAAGAAGTACCCTGCAAGTCCTCAAAGCCCCAAAGGCCACCTTTCATCTGACACCCAGAGCCTGGGGATAGGACTTCTTCTTCCCATGGGAAATGGCCTCCGTTTGCAGCCCCTCACCCTGGCAGAAAGTGGGGAGCCAAGCTAGAATGACGCAATCTCTGCTGGATTTTTCCAAAAGAAAAGCTGGCAGCAACCTGGACCCTGTAAATACTTAGAGCCTCAAAGGCCACCTTGAACATATTACTGAGACCCTGGGTGAAGGACATTTTTCCCATGGAAAATGGCCTTCAATTTTGGCCATTTGGCCTGGCAGGCAGGGCAGTGTCAAGCGAGAAATTTGCAAACTGTGCTGGATTCTTCCAAAAGGAAAGCTGCCAGCAACTAGGACGCTGCAACTCCTTAGAGCCCCAAAGGCCACCTTTCATCTGACACTCAGACCCTGGGGAAATGACTTCGTTTTCCCATGGAAAATGGCAACCATTTGCAGCCATCTGCCCTGGCCAACAGGGCAATGCCCAGTGAGAAATTTTAAAACTTGGCTGCATTCTTCCACAACTAAAGCTGCCGGCAACAAGGAGCTTGCAAGTCCTTAGATCCCCAAAGGCCACCTTTCATTGATACCCAGACTCTGGAAAAGGACTTCTTTTCCCCATGGAAAATGGGGTCAGTTTGAGGCCACTCGCCCTGGCCATCTGCATCGTTCCCTGTGGGAAATTGGCAATCTTGGCTGATTTTCTCCAAAACTAAAGATGCTGGCAACGAGGACCCTGCAAGTCCTTCGTGCTCCAAAAGCCACCTTTCATTGATTCCCAGACCCTGGAGACGTGACTTCATTTTCCCCATGGAAAATGGGGTCAGTTTGAGGCCACTTGCCCTGGCCATCTGCATCGTTCCCTGTGGGAAATTGGCAAACTTGGCTGATTTTCTCCAAAACTATAGCTGCTGGAAACGAGGACCCTGCAAGTCCTTAGGGATCCAGATGCCACCTTTCATCTGATACCCAGACCCTGGGCCAATGACTTCATTTTGCCCATGGAAAATGGCCTGCATTTGACGCCTCTCGCCCTGACCAAGAGGGTGGGGCCTAGCAATATATTTGCAATCTTTGCTGGATTTCTCCAAATCTAAAGGTGCCAGTAAGAAGTACCCTGCAAGTCCTTAAAGCCCCAAAGGCCACCTTTCATCTGACACCCAGGCCCTTGGGATAGGACTTCTTCTTCCCATGGGAAATGGCCTCCGTTTGCAGCCCCTCACCCTGGCAGAAAGTGGGGAGCCAAGCTAGAATGACGCAATCTCTGCCGGATTTTCCAAAAGAAAAGCTGGCAGCAACCTGGACCCTGTAAATACTTAGAGCCTCAAAGGCCACCTTGAACATATTACTGAGACCCTGGGTGAAGGACATTTTTCCCATGGAAAATGGCCTTCAATTTTGGCCATTTGGCCTGGCAGGCAGGGCAGTGTCAAGCGAGAAATTTGCAAACTGTGCTGGATTCTTCCAAAAGGAAAGCTGCCAGCAATGAGGACGCTGCCAGTCCTTAGAGCCCCAAAAGCCACCTTTCACCTGATACCCAGACCCTGGGCCAATGACTTCATTTTGCCCATGGAAAATGGCCTCCATTTCTGGCCTCTCACCCTGACCAACAGGGTGGGGCCCAGCAAGAAATTTGCAATCGTTGCTGGATTTCTCCAAATCTAAAGCTGCTGCCACTTGTTATTGTTCTATTTCTCTAGAGTCCCATAATGCTGTTATCAGATTTCTAAAGTCCATACCTCCTCGGTGTGTTCTTATGGCTGCAGATCTTCACAGCACAGACGCTTTCTTCTGCATGCTGTTCTTTCCCAGTTCAGGGCTCCTTCAAGGCTCTCCCTGAATGGCTAACCCGCCCCCTTTTATCCCAGTTCTCTTCAATGGTCCCAGCTGCAGCCCATCAAGGACAACCCGGAGCTCTGGGGCAAAGCCTCTATACAGATATTCAAATACAATACATTTCCTCTACTATAGCCAGTAAGTAGTACCCTGCAAGTCCTTAGAGCCCCAAAGGCCACCTTTCATCTGACACTCAGACCCTGGGGAAAGGAACTTCTTTTTCCCATGCAAAATGGCAACTCTTTGCAGCCACGTGCCCTGGCCAACAGGGCAGTGCCCAGTGAGAAATTTTTAACCTTGGCTGGATTCCTCCACAACTAAAGCTGGCAGCAACTAGGAGCTTGCAAGTCCTTAGAGGCCCAAAAGCCACCTTTCATTGATACCCAGACCCTGGGGACATGACTTCATTTTCCCCATGGAAAATTGGTTCAGTTTGAGGACACTCGGCCTGGCCATCGGCATCGTTCCCTGTGTGAAATTTGCAAACTTGGCTGATTTTCTCCAAAACTAAAGCTGCTGGCAACGAGGACCCTGCAAGTCCTTAAGGTCCCAGATGCCACCTTTCATCTGATACCCAGACCCTGGGCCAATGACTTCATTTTCCCCATGGAAAATGGCCTCCATTTCTGGCCTCTCGCCCTGAGCAATAGTGTCGGGTCCAGCAAGAAATTTGAAATCTTTGCTGCATTTCTCAAAATATAAAGCTCCCAGTGAGAAGTAATCTGCAAGTCCTTTGAGCTCCAAAAGCCACCTTTCATTGATTCCTAGACCCTGGAGACGTGACTTCATTTTCCCCATGGAAAATGGGGTCATTTTGAGGTTGCTCGACCTGGCCATCTGCATCGTTCCCTGTGGGAAATTGGCAAACTTGGCTGATTTTCTCCAAAACTAAAGATGCTGGCAACGAGGACCCTGCAAGTCCATAGGGCTCCAGATGCCACCTTTCATCTGATACCCAGACCCTGGGCCAATGACTTCATTTTGCCCATGGAAAATGGCCTCCATTTGACGCCTCTAGCCCTGACCAAGAGGGTGGGGCCCAGCAATATATTTGCAATCTTTGCTGGATTTCTCCAAATCTAAAGGTGCCAGTAAGAAGTACCCTGCAAGTCCTCAAAGCCCCAAAGGCCACCTTTCATCTGACACCCAGAGCCTGGGGATAGGACTTCTTCTTCCCATGGGAAATGGCCTCCGTTTGCAGCCCCTCACCCTGGCAGAAAGTGGGGAGCCAAGCTAGAATGACGCAATCTCTGCTGGATTTTTCCAAAAGAAAAGCTGGCAGCAACCTGGACCCTGTAAATACTTAGAGCCTCAAAGGCCACCTTGAACATATTACTGAGACCCTGGGTGAAGGACATTTTTCCCATGGAAAATGGCCTTCAATTTTGGCCATTTGGCCTGGCAGGCAGGGCAGTGTCAAGCGAGAAATTTGCAAACTGTGCTGGATTCTTCCAAAAGGAAAGCTGCCAGCAACTAGGACGCTGCAACTCCTTAGAGCCCCAAAGGCCACCTTTCATCTGACACTCAGACCCTGGGGAAATGACTTCGTTTTCCCATGGAAAATGGCAACCATTTGCAGCCATCTGCCCTGGCCAACAGGGCAATGCCCAGTGAGAAATTTTAAAACTTGGCTGCATTCTTCCACAACTAAAGCTGCCGGCAACAAGGAGCTTGCAAGTCCTTAGATCCCCAAAGGCCACCTTTCATTGATACCCAGACTCTGGAAAAGGCCTTCTTTTCCCCATGGAAAATGGGGTCAGTTTGAGGCCACTCGCCCTGGCCATCTGCATCGTTCCCTGTGGGAAATTGGCAATCTTGGCTGATTTTCTCCAAAACTAAAGATGCTGGCAACGAGGACCCTGCAAGTCCTTCGTGCTCCAAAAGCCACCTTTCATTGATTCCCAGACCCTGGAGACGTGACTTCATTTTCCCCATGGAAAATGGGGTCAGTTTGAGGCCACTTGCCCTGGCCATCTGCATCGTTCCCTGTGGGAAATTGGCAAACTTGGCTGATTTTCTCCAAAACTATAGCTGCTGGAAACGAGGACCCTGCAAGTCCTTAGGGATCCAGATGCCACCTTTCATCTGATACCCAGACCCTGGGCCAATGACTTCATTTTGCCCATGGAAAATGGCCTGCATTTGACGCCTCTCGCCCTGACCAAGAGGGTGGGGCCTAGCAATATATTTGCAATCTTTGCTGGATTTCTCCAAATCTAAAGGTGCCAGTAAGAAGTACCCTGCAAGTCCTTAAAGCCCCAAAGGCCACCTTTCATCTGACACCCAGGCCCTTGGGATAGGACTTCTTCTTCCCATGGGAAATGGCCTCCGTTTGCAGCCCCTCACCCTGGCAGAAAGTGGGGAGCCAAGCTAGAATGACGCAATCTCTGCCGGATTTTCCAAAAGAAAAGCTGGCAGCAACCTGGACCCTGTAAATACTTAGAGCCTCAAAGGCCACCTTGAACATATTACTGAGACCCTGGGTGAAGGACATTTTTCCCATGGAAAATGGCCTTCAATTTTGGCCATTTGGCCTGGCAGGCAGGGCAGTGTCAAGCGAGAAATTTGCAAACTGTGCTGGATTCTTCCAAAAGGAAAGCTGCCAGCAATGAGGACGCTGCCAGTCCTTAGAGCCCCAAAAGCCACCTTTCACCTGATACCCAGACCCTGGGCCAATGACTTCATTTTGCCCATGGAAAATGGCCTCCATTTCTGGCCTCTCACCCTGACCAACAGGGTGGGGCCCAGCAAGAAATTTGCAATCGTTGCTGGATTTCTCCAAATCTAAAGCTGCTGCCACTTGTTATTGTTCTATTTCTCTAGAGTCCCATAATGCTGTTATCAGATTTCTAAAGTCCATACCTCCTCGGTGTGTTCTTATGGCTGCAGATCTTCACAGCACAGACGCTTTCTTCTGCATGCTGTTCTTTCCCAGTTCAGGGCTCCTTCAAGGCTCTCCCTGAATGGCTAACCCGCCCCCTTTTATCCCAGTTCTCTTCAATGGTCCCAGCTGCAGCCCATCAAGGACAACCCGGAGCTCTGGGGCAAAGCCTCTATACAGATATTCAAATACAATACATTTCCTCTACTATAGCCAGTAAGTAGTACCCTGCAAGTCCTTAGAGCCCCAAAGGCCACCTTTCATCTGACACTCAGACCCTGGGGAAAGGAACTTCTTTTTCCCATGCAAAATGGCAACTCTTTGCAGCCACGTGCCCTGGCCAACAGGGCAGTGCCCAGTGAGAAATTTTTAACCTTGGCTGGATTCCTCCACAACTAAAGCTGGCAGCAACTAGGAGCTTGCAAGTCCTTAGAGGCCCAAAAGCCACCTTTCATTGATACCCAGACCCTGGGGACATGACTTCATTTTCCCCATGGAAAATTGGTTCAGTTTGAGGACACTCGGCCTGGCCATCGGCATCGTTCCCTGTGTGAAATTTGCAAACTTGGCTGATTTTCTCCAAAACTAAAGCTGCTGGCAACGAGGACCCTGCAAGTCCTTAAGGTCCCAGATGCCACCTTTCATCTGATACCCAGACCCTGGGCCAATGACTTCATTTTCCCCATGGAAAATGGCCTCCATTTCTGGCCTCTCGCCCTGAGCAATAGTGTCGGGTCCAGCAAGAAATTTGAAATCTTTGCTGCATTTCTCAAAATATAAAGCTCCCAGTGAGAAGTAATCTGCAAGTCCTTTGAGCTCCAAAAGCCACCTTTCATTGATTCCTAGACCCTGGAGACGTGACTTCATTTTCCCCATGGAAAATGGGGTCATTTTGAGGTTGCTCGACCTGGCCATCTGCATCGTTCCCTGTGGGAAATTGGCAAACTTGGCTGATTTTCTCCAAAACTAAAGATGCTGGCAACGAGGACCCTGCAAGTCCATAGGGCTCCAGATGCCACCTTTCATCTGATACCCAGACCCTGGGCCAATGACTTCATTTTGCCCATGGAAAATGGCCTCCATTTGACGCCTCTCGCCCTGACCAAGAGGGTGGGGCCCAGCAATATATTTGCAATCTTTGCTGGATTTCTCCAAATCTAAAGGTGCCAGTAAGAAGTACCCTGCAAGTCCTCAAAGCCCCAAAGGCCACCTTTCATCTGACACCCAGAGCCTGGGGATAGGACTTCTTCTTCCCATGGGAAATGGCCTCCGTTTGCAGCCCCTCACCCTGGCAGAAAGTGGGGAGCCAAGCTAGAATGACGCAATCTCTGCTGGATTTTTCCAAAAGAAAAGCTGGCAGCAACCTGGACCCTGTAAATACTTAGAGCCTCAAAGGCCACCTTGAACATATTACTGAGACCCTGGGTGAAGGACATTTTTCCCATGGAAAATGGCCTTCAATTTTGGCCATTTGGCCTGGCAGGCAGGGCAGTGTCAAGCGAGAAATTTGCAAACTGTGCTGGATTCTTCCAAAAGGAAAGCTGCCAGCAACTAGGACGCTGCAACTCCTTAGAGCCCCAAAGGCCACCTTTCATCTGACACTCAGACCCTGGGGAAATGACTTCGTTTTCCCATGGAAAATGGCAACCATTTGCAGCCATGTGCCCTGGCCAACAGGGCAATGCCCAGTGAGAAATTTTAAAACTTGGCTGCATTCTTCCACAACTAAAGCTGCCGGCAACAAGGAGCTTGCAAGTCCTTAGATCCCCAAAGGCCACCTTTCATTGATACCCAGACTCTGGAAAAGGCCTTCTTTTCCCCATGGAAAATGGGGTCAGTTTGAGGCCACTCGCCCTGGCCATCTGCATCGTTCCCTGTGGGAAATTGGCAATCTTGGCTGATTTTCTCCAAAACTAAAGATGCTGGCAACGAGGACCCTGCAAGTCCTTCGTGCTCCAAAAGCCACCTTTCATTGATTCCCAGACCCTGGAGACGTGACTTCATTTTCCCCATGGAAAATGGGGTCAGTTTGAGGCCACTTGCCCTGGCCATCTGCATCGTTCCCTGTGGGAAATTGGCAAACTTGGCTGATTTTCTCCAAAACTATAGCTGCTGGAAACGAGGACCCTGCAAGTCCTTAGGGATCCAGATGCCACCTTTCATCTGATACCCAGACCCTGGGCCAATGACTTCATTTTGCCCATGGAAAATGGCCTGCATTTGACGCCTCTCGCCCTGACCAAGAGGGTGGGGCCTAGCAATATATTTGCAATCTTTGCTGGATTTCTCCAAATCTAAAGGTGCCAGTAAGAAGTACCCTGCAAGTCCTTAAAGCCCCAAAGGCCACCTTTCATCTGACACCCAGGCCCTTGGGATAGGACTTCTTCTTCCCATGGGAAATGGCCTCCGTTTGCAGCCCCTCACCCTGGCAGAAAGTGGGGAGCCAAGCTAGAATGACGCAATCTCTGCCGGATTTTCCAAAAGAAAAGCTGGCAGCAACCTGGACCCTGTAAATACTTAGAGCCTCAAAGGCCACCTTGAACATATTACTGAGACCCTGGGTGAAGGACATTTTTCCCATGGAAAATGGCCTTCAATTTTGGCCATTTGGCCTGGCAGGCAGGGCAGTGTCAAGCGAGAAATTTGCAAACTGTGCTGGATTCTTCCAAAAGGAAAGCTGCCAGCAATGAGGACGCTGCCAGTCCTTAGAGCCCCAAAAGCCACCTTTCACCTGATACCCAGACCCTGGGCCAATGACTTCATTTTGCCCATGGAAAATGGCCTCCATTTCTGGCCTCTCACCCTGACCAACAGGGTGGGGCCCAGCAAGAAATTTGCAATCGTTGCTGGATTTCTCCAAATCTAAAGCTGCTGCCACTTGTTATTGTTCTATTTCTCTAGAGTCCCATAATGCTGTTATCAGATTTCTAAAGTCCATACCTCCTCGGTGTGTTCTTATGGCTGCAGATCTTCACAGCACAGACGCTTTCTTCTGCATGCTGTTCTTTCCCAGTTCAGGGCTCCTTCAAGGCTCTCCCTGAATGGCTAACCCGCCCCCTTTTATCCCAGTTCTCTTCAATGGTCCCAGCTGCAGCCCATCAAGGACAACCCGGAGCTCTGGGGCAAAGCCTCTATACAGATATTCAAATACAATACATTTCCTCTACTATAGCCAGTAAGTAGTACCCTGCAAGTCCTTAGAGCCCCAAAGGCCACCTTTCATCTGACACTCAGACCCTGGGGAAAGGAACTTCTTTTTCCCATGCAAAATGGCAACTCTTTGCAGCCACGTGCCCTGGCCAACAGGGCAGTGCCCAGTGAGAAATTTTTAACCTTGGCTGGATTCCTCCACAACTAAAGCTGGCAGCAACTAGGAGCTTGCAAGTCCTTAGAGGCCCAAAAGCCACCTTTCATTGATACCCAGACCCTGGGGACATGACTTCATTTTCCCCATGGAAAATTGGTTCAGTTTGAGGACACTCGGCCTGGCCATCGGCATCGTTCCCTGTGTGAAATTTGCAAACTTGGCTGATTTTCTCCAAAACTAAAGCTGCTGGCAACGAGGACCCTGCAAGTCCTTAAGGTCCCAGATGCCACCTTTCATCTGATACCCAGACCCTGGGCCAATGACTTCATTTTCCCCATGGAAAATGGCCTCCATTTCTGGCCTCTCGCCCTGAGCAATAGTGTCGGGTCCAGCAAGAAATTTGAAATCTTTGCTGCATTTCTCAAAATATAAAGCTCCCAGTGAGAAGTAATCTGCAAGTCCTTTGAGCTCCAAAAGCCACCTTTCATTGATTCCTAGACCCTGGAGACGTGACTTCATTTTCCCCATGGAAAATGGGGTCATTTTGAGGTTGCTCGACCTGGCCATCTGCATCGTTCCCTGTGGGAAATTGGCAAACTTGGCTGATTTTCTCCAAAACTAAAGATGCTGGCAACGAGGACCCTGCAAGTCCATAGGGCTCCAGATGCCACCTTTCATCTGATACCCAGACCCTGGGCCAATGACTTCATTTTGCCCATGGAAAATGGCCTCCATTTGACGCCTCTCGCCCTGACCAAGAGGGTGGGGCCCAGCAATATATTTGCAATCTTTGCTGGATTTCTCCAAATCTAAAGGTGCCAGTAAGAAGTACCCTGCAAGTCCTCAAAGCCCCAAAGGCCACCTTTCATCTGACACCCAGAGCCTGGGGATAGGACTTCTTCTTCCCATGGGAAATGGCCTCCGTTTGCAGCCCCTCACCCTGGCAGAAAGTGGGGAGCCAAGCTAGAATGACGCAATCTCTGCTGGATTTTTCCAAAAGAAAAGCTGGCAGCAACCTGGACCCTGTAAATACTTAGAGCCTCAAAGGCCACCTTGAACATATTACTGAGACCCTGGGTGAAGGACATTTTTCCCATGGAAAATGGCCTTCAATTTTGGCCATTTGGCCTGGCAGGCAGGGCAGTGTCAAGCGAGAAATTTGCAAACTGTGCTGGATTCTTCCAAAAGGAAAGCTGCCAGCAACTAGGACGCTGCAACTCCTTAGAGCCCCAAAGGCCACCTTTCATCTGACACTCAGACCCTGGGGAAATGACTTCGTTTTCCCATGGAAAATGGCAACCATTTGCAGCCATGTGCCCTGGCCAACAGGGCAATGCCCAGTGAGAAATTTTAAAACTTGGCTGCATTCTTCCACAACTAAAGCTGCCGGCAACAAGGAGCTTGCAAGTCCTTAGATCCCCAAAGGCCACCTTTCATTGATACCCAGACTCTGGAAAAGGACTTCTTTTCCCCATGGAAAATGGGGTCAGTTTGAGGCCACTCGCCCTGGCCATCTGCATCGTTCCCTGTGGGAAATTGGCAATCTTGGCTGATTTTCTCCAAAACTAAAGATGCTGGCAACGAGGACCCTGCAAGTCCTTCGTGCTCCAAAAGCCACCTTTCATTGATTCCCAGACCCTGGAGACGTGACTTCATTTTCCCCATGGAAAATGGGGTCAGTTTGAGGCCACTTGCCCTGGCCATCTGCATCGTTCCCTGTGGGAAATTGGCAAACTTGGCTGATTTTCTCCAAAACTATAGCTGCTGGAAACGAGGACCCTGCAAGTCCTTAGGGATCCAGATGCCACCTTTCATCTGATACCCAGACCCTGGGCCAATGACTTCATTTTGCCCATGGAAAATGGCCTGCATTTGACGCCTCTCGCCCTGACCAAGAGGGTGGGGCCTAGCAATATATTTGCAATCTTTGCTGGATTTCTCCAAATCTAAAGGTGCCAGTAAGAAGTACCCTGCAAGTCCTTAAAGCCCCAAAGGCCACCTTTCATCTGACACCCAGGCCCTTGGGATAGGACTTCTTCTTCCCATGGGAAATGGCCTCCGTTTGCAGCCCCTCACCCTGGCAGAAAGTGGGGAGCCAAGCTAGAATGACGCAATCTCTGCCGGATTTTCCAAAAGAAAAGCTGGCAGCAACCTGGACCCTGTAAATACTTAGAGCCTCAAAGGCCACCTTGAACATATTACTGAGACCCTGGGTGAAGGACATTTTTCCCATGGAAAATGGCCTTCAATTTTGGCCATTTGGCCTGGCAGGCAGGGCAGTGTCAAGCGAGAAATTTGCAAACTGTGCTGGATTCTTCCAAAAGGAAAGCTGCCAGCAATGAGGACGCTGCCAGTCCTTAGAGCCCCAAAAGCCACCTTTCACCTGATACCCAGACCCTGGGCCAATGACTTCATTTTGCCCATGGAAAATGGCCTCCATTTCTGGCCTCTCACCCTGACCAACAGGGTGGGGCCCAGCAAGAAATTTGCAATCGTTGCTGGATTTCTCCAAATCTAAAGCTGCTGCCACTTGTTATTGTTCTATTTCTCTAGAGTCCCATAATGCTGTTATCAGATTTCTAAAGTCCATACCTCCTCGGTGTGTTCTTATGGCTGCAGATCTTCACAGCACAGACGCTTTCTTCTGCATGCTGTTCTTTCCCAGTTCAGGGCTCCTTCAAGGCTCTCCCTGAATGGCTAACCCGCCCCCTTTTATCCCAGTTCTCTTCAATGGTCCCAGCTGCAGCCCATCAAGGACAACCCGGAGCTCTGGGGCAAAGCCTCTATACAGATATTCAAATACAATACATTTCCTCTACTATAGCCAGTAAGTAGTACCCTGCAAGTCCTTAGAGCCCCAAAGGCCACCTTTCATCTGACACTCAGACCCTGGGGAAAGGAACTTCTTTTTCCCATGCAAAATGGCAACTCTTTGCAGCCACGTGCCCTGGCCAACAGGGCAGTGCCCAGTGAGAAATTTTTAACCTTGGCTGGATTCCTCCACAACTAAAGCTGGCAGCAACTAGGAGCTTGCAAGTCCTTAGAGGCCCAAAAGCCACCTTTCATTGATACCCAGACCCTGGGGACATGACTTCATTTTCCCCATGGAAAATTGGTTCAGTTTGAGGACACTCGGCCTGGCCATCGGCATCGTTCCCTGTGTGAAATTTGCAAACTTGGCTGATTTTCTCCAAAACTAAAGCTGCTGGCAACGAGGACCCTGCAAGTCCTTAAGGTCCCAGATGCCACCTTTCATCTGATACCCAGACCCTGGGCCAATGACTTCATTTACCCCATGGAAAATGGCCTCCATTTCTGGCCTCTCGCCCTGAGCAATAGTGTCGGGTCCAGCAAGAAATTTGAAGTCTTTGCTGCATTTCTCAAAATATAAAGCTCCCAGTGAGAAGTAATCTGCAAGTCCTTTGAGCTCCAAAAGCCACCTTTCATTGATTCCTAGACCCTGGAGACGTGACTTCATTTTCCCCATGGAAAATGGGGTCATTTTGAGGTTGCTCGACCTGGCCATCTGCATCGTTCCCTGTGGGAAATTGGCAAACTTGGCTGATTTTCTCCAAAACTAAAGATGCTGGCAACGAGGACCCTGCAAGTCCATAGGGCTCCAGATGCCACCTTTCATCTGATACCCAGACCCTGGGCCAATGACTTCATTTTGCCCATGGAAAATGGCCTCCATTTGACGCCTCTCGCCCTGACCAAGAGGGTGGGGCCCAGCAATATATTTGCAATCTTTGCTGGATTTCTCCAAATCTAAAGGTGCCAGTAAGAAGTACCCTGCAAGTCCTCAAAGCCCCAAAGGCCACCTTTCATCTGACACCCAGGCCCTTGGGATAGGACTTCTTTTTCCCATGGGAAATGGCCTCCGTTTGCAGCCCCTCACCCTGGCAGAAAGTGGGGAGCCAAGCTAGAATGACGCAATCTCTGCTGGATTTTTCCAAAAGAAAAGCTGGCAGCAACCTGGACCCTGTAAATACTTAGAGCCTCAAAGGCCACCTTGAACATATTACTGAGACCCTGGGTGAAGGACATTTTTCCCATGGAAAATGGCCTTCAATTTTGGCCATTTGGCCTGGCAGGCAGGGCAGTGTCAAGCGAGAAATTTGCAAACTGTGCTGGATTCTTCCAAAAGGAAAGCTGCCAGCAACGAGGACGCTGCCAGTCCTTAGAGCCCCAAAAGCCACCTTTCACCTGATACCCAGACCCTGGGCCAATGACTTCATTTTGCCCATGGAAAATGGCCTCCATTTCTGGCCTCTCACCCTGACCAATAGGGTGGGGCCCAGCAAGAAATTTGCAATCGTTGCTGGATTTCTCCAAATCTAAAGCTGCTGCCACTTGTTATTGTTCTATTTCTCTAGAGTCCCATAATGCTGTTATCAGATTTCTAAAGTCCATACCTCCTCGGTGTGTTCTTATGGCGCAGATCTTCACAGCACAGACGCTTTCTTCTGCATGCTGTTCTTTCCCAGTTCAGGGCTCCTTCAAGGCTCTCCCTGAATGGCTAACCCGCCCCCTTTTATCCCAGTTCTCTTCAATGGTCCCAGCTGCAGCCCATCAAGGACAACCCGGAGCTCTGGGGCAAAGCCTCTATACAGATATTCAAATACAATACATTTCCTCTACTATAGCCAGTAAGTAGTACCCTGCAAGTCCTTAGAGCCCCAAAGGCCACCTTTCATCTGACACTCAGACCCTGGGGAAAGGAACTTCTTTTTCCCATGCAAAATGGCAACTCTTTGCAGCCACGTGCCCTGGCCAACAGGGCAGTGCCCAGTGAGAAATTTTTAACCTTGGCTGGATTCCTCCACAACTAAAGCTGGCAGCAACTAGGAGCTTGCAAGTCCTTAGAGGCCCAAAAGCCACCTTTCATTGATACCCAGACCCTGGGGACATGACTTCATTTTCCCCATGGAAAATTGGTTCAGTTTGAGGACACTCGGCCTGGCCATCGGCATCGTTCCCTGTGTGAAATTTGCAAACTTGGCTGATTTTCTCCAAAACTAAAGCTGCTGGCAACGAGGACCCTGCAAGTCCTTAAGGTCCCAGATGCCACCTTTCATCTGATACCCAGACCCTGGGCCAATGACTTCATTTACCCCATGGAAAATGGCCTCCATTTCTGGCCTCTCGCCCTGAGCAATAGTGTCGGGTCCAGCAAGAAATTTGAAATCTTTGCTGCATTTCTCAAAATATAAAGCTCCCAGTGAGAAGTAATCTGCAAGTCCTTTGAGCTCCAAAAGCCACCTTTCATTGATTCCTAGACCCTGGAGACGTGACTTCATTTTCCCCATGGAAAATGGGGTCAGTTTGAGGTTGCTCGACCTGGCCATCTGCATCGTTCCCTGTGGGAAATTGGCAAACTTGGCTGATTTTCTCCAAAACTAAAGATGCTGGCAACGAGGACCCTGCAAGTCCATAGGGCTCCAGATTCCACCTTTCATCTGATACCCAGACCCTGGGCCAATGACTTCATTTTGCCCATGGAAAATGGCCTCCATTTGACGCCTCTCGCCCTGACCAAGAGGGTGGGGCCCAGCAATATATTTGCAATCTTTGCTGGATTTCTCCAAATCTAAAGGTGCCAGTAAGAAGTACCCTGCAAGTCCTCAAAGCCCCAAAGGCCACCTTTCATCTGACACCCAGAGCCTGGGGATAGGACTTCTTCTTCCCATGGGAAATGGCCTCCGTTTGCAGCCCCTCACCCTGGCAGAAAGTGGGGAGCCAAGCTAGAATGACGCAATCTCTGCTGGATTTTTCCAAAAGAAAAGCTGGCAGCAACCTGGACCCTGTAAATACTTAGA
The DNA here is from genome assembly GCF_051311805.1 of Agelaius phoeniceus. Lineage (NCBI taxonomy): Eukaryota > Metazoa > Chordata > Aves > Passeriformes > Icteridae > Agelaius > Agelaius phoeniceus. The sequence continues at coordinate 11,038,305 of NW_027509867.1, read as the reverse complement.
GCCTCAAAGGCCACCTTGAACATATTACTGAGACCCTGGGTGAAGGACATTTTTCCCATGGAAAATGGCCTTCAATTTTGGCCATTTGGCCTGGCAGGCAGGGCAGTGTCAAGCGAGAAATTTGCAAACTGTGCTGGATTCTTCCAAAAGGAAAGCTGCCAGCAACTAGGACGCTGCAACTCCTTAGAGCCCCAAAGGCCACCTTTCATCTGACACTCAGACCCTGGGGAAATGACTTCGTTTTCCCATGGAAAATGGCAACCATTTGCAGCCATCTGCCCTGGCCAACAGGGCAATGCCCAGTGAGAAATTTTAAAACTTGGCTGCATTCTTCCACAACTAAAGCTGCCGGCAACAAGGAGCTTGCAAGTCCTTAGATCCCCAAAGGCCACCTTTCATTGATACCCAGACTCTGGAAAAGGCCTTCTTTTCCCCATGGAAAATGGGGTCAGTTTGAGGCCACTCGGCCTGGCCATCTGCATCGTTCCCTGTGGGAAATTGGCAATCTTGGCTGATTTTCTCCAAAACTAAAGATGCTGGCAACGAGGACCCTGCAAGTCCTTCGTTCTCCAAAAGCCACCTTTCATTGATTCCCAGACCCTGGAGACGTGACTTCATTTTCCCCATGGAAAATGGGGTCAGTTTGAGGCCACTTGCCCTGGCCATCTGCATCGTTCCCTGTGGGAAATTGGCAAACTTGGCTGATTTTCTCCAAAACTATAGCTGCTGGCAACGACGACCCTGCAAGTCCTTAGGGATCCAGATGCCACCTTTCATCTGATACCCAGACCCTGGGCCAATGATTTCATTTTCCCCATGGAAAATGGCCTCCATTTGACGCCTCTCGCCCTGACCAAGAGGGTGGGGCCCAGCAATATATTTGCAATCTTTGCTGGATTTCTCCAAATCTAAAGGTGCTGTAAGAAGTACCCTGCAAGTCCTTAAAGCCCCAAAGGCCACCTTTCATCTGACACCCAGGCCCTTGGGATAGGACTTCTTCTTCCCATGGGAAATGGCCTCCGTTTGCAGCCCCTCACCCTGGCAGAAAGTGGGGAGCCAAGCTAGAATGACGCAATCTCTGCTGGATTTTTCCAAAAGAAAAGCTGGCAGCAACCTGGACCCTGTAAATACTTAGAGCCTCAAAGGCCACCTTGAACATATTACTGAGACCCTGGGTGAAGGACATTTTTCCCATGGAAAATGGCCTTCAATTTTGGCCATTTGGCCTGGCAGGCAGGGCAGTGTCAAGCGAGAAATTTGCAAACTGTGCTGGATTCTTCCAAAAGGAAAGCTGCCAGCAACGAGGACGCTGCCAGTCCTTAGAGCCCCAAAGGCCACCTTTCATCTGATACCCAGACCCTGGGCCAATGACTTCATTTTGCCCATGGAAAATGGCCTCCATTTCTGGCCTCTCACCCTGACCAACAGGGTGGGGCCCAGCAAGAAATTTGCAATCGTTGCTGGATTTCTCCAAATCTAAAGCTGCTGCCACTTGTTATTGTTCTATTTCTCTAGAGTCCCATAATGCTGTTATCAGATTTCTAAAGTCCATACCTCCTCGGTGTGTTCTTATGGCTGCAGATCTTCACAGCACAGACACTTTCTTCTGCATGCTGTTCTTTCCCAGTTCAGGGCTCCTTCAAGGCTCTCCCTGAATGGCTAACCCGCCCCCTTTTATCCCAGTTCTCTTCAATGGTCCCAGCTGCAGCCCATCAAGGACAACCCGGAGCTCTGGGGCAAAGCCTCTATACAGATATTCAAATACAATACATTTCCTCTACTATAGCCAGTAAGTAGTACCCTGCAAGTCCTTAGAGCCCCAAAGGCCACCTTTCATCTGACACTCAGACCCTGGGGAAAGGAACTTCTTTTTCCCATGCAAAATGGCAACTCTTTGCAGCCACGTGCCCTGGCCAACAGGGCAGTGCCCAGTGAGAAATTTTTAACCTTGGCTGGATTCCTCCACAACTAAAGCTGGCAGCAACTAGGAGCTTGCAAGTCCTTAGAGGCCCAAAAGCCACCTTTCATTGATACCCAGACCCTGGGGACATGACTTCATTTTCCCCATGGAAAATTGGTTCAGTTTGAGGACACTCGGCCTGGCCATCGGCATCGTTCCCTGTGTGAAATTTGCAAACTTGGCTGATTTTCTCCAAAACTAAAGCTGCTGGCAACGAGGACCCTGCAACTCCTTAAGGTCCCAGATGCCACCTTTCATCTGATACCCAGACCCTGGGCCAATGACTTCATTTTCCCCATGGAAAATGGCCTCCATTTCTGGCCTCTCGCCCTGAGCAATAGTGTCGGGTCCAGCAAGAAATTTGAAGTCTTTGCTGCATTTCTCAAAATATAAAGCTCCCAGTGAGAAGTAATCTGCAAGTCCTTTGAGCTCCAAAAGCCACCTTTCATTGATTCCTAGACCCTGGAGACGTGACTTCATTTTCCCCATGGAAAATGGGGTCAGTTTGAGGCCACTTGCCCTGGCCATCTGCATCGTTCCCTGTGGGAAATTGGCAAACTTGGCTGATTTTCTCCAAAACTAAAGATGCTGGCAACGAGGACCCTGCAAGTCCATAGGGCTCCAGATGCCACCTTTCATCTGATACCCAGACCCTGGGCCAATGACTTCATTTTGCCCATGGAAAATGGCCTCCATTTGACGCCTCTCGCCCTGACCAAGAGGGTGGGGCCCAGCAATATATTTGCAATCTTTGCTGGATTTCTCCAAATCTAAAGGTGCCAGTAAGAAGTACCCTGCAAGTCCTCAAAGCCCCAAAGGCCACCTTTCATCTGACACCCAGGCCCTTGGGATAGGACTTCTTCTTCCCATGGGAAATGGCCTCCGTTTGCAGCCCCTCACCCTGGCAGAAAGTGGGGAGCCAAGCTAGAATGACGCAATCTCTGCCGGATTTTCCAAAAGAAAAGCTGGCAGCAACCTGGACCCTGTAAATACTTAGAGCCTCAAAGGCCACCTTGAACATATTACTGAGACCCTGGGTGAAGGACATTTTTCCCATGGAAAATGGCCTTCAATTTTGGCCATTTGGCCTGGCAGGCAGGGCAGTGTCAAGCGAGAAATTTGCAAACTGTGCTGGATTCTTCCAAAAGGAAAGCTGCCAGCAACTAGGACGCTGCAACTCCTTAGAGCCCCAAAGGCCACCTTTCATCTGACACTCAGACCCTGGGGAAATGACTTCGTTTTCCCATGGAAAATGGCAACCATTTGCAGCCATCTGCCCTGGCCAACAGGGCAATGCCCAGTGAGAAATTTTAAAACTTGGCTGCATTCTTCCACAACTAAAGCTGACGGCAACAAGGAGCTTGCAAGTCCTTAGATCCCCAAAGGCCACCTTTCATTGATACCCAGACTCTGGAAAAGGACTTCTTTTCCCCATGGAAAATGGGGTCAGTTTGAGGCCACTCGCCCTGGCCATCTGCATCGTTCCCTGTGGGAAATTGGCAATCTTGGCTGATTTTCTCCAAAACTAAAGATGCTGGCAACGAGGACCCTGCAAGTCCTTCGTTCTCCAAAAGCCACCTTTCATTGATTCCCAGACCCTGGAGACGTGACTTCATTTTCCCCATGGAAAATGGGGTCAGTTTGAGGCCACTTGCCCTGGCCATCTGCATCGTTCCCTGTGGGAAATTGGCAAACTTGGCTGATTTTCTCCAAAACTACAGCTGCTGGCAACGAGGACCCTGCAAGTCCTTAGGGATCCAGATGCCACCTTTCATCTGATTCCCAGACCCTGGGCCAATGACTTCATTTTCCCCATGGAAAATGGCCTCCATTTGACGCCTCTCGCCCTGACCAAGAGGGTGGGGCCCAGCAATATATTTGCAATCTTTGCTGGATTTCTCCAAATCTAAAGGTGCCAGTAAGAAGTACCCTGCAAGTCCTTAAAGCCCCAAAGGCCACCTTTCATCTGACACCCAGGCCCTTGGGATAGGACTTCTTTTTCCCATGGGAAATGGCCTCCGTTTGCAGCCCCTCACCCTGGCAGAAAGTGGGGAGCCAAGCTAGAATGACGCAATCTCTGCTGGATTTTTCCAAAAGAAAAGCTGGCAGCAACCTGGACCCTGTAAATACTTAGAGCCTCAAAGGCCACCTTGAACATATTACTGAGACCCTGGGTGAAGGACATTTTTCCCATGGAAAATGGCCTTCAATTTTGGCCATTTGGCCTGGCAGGCAGGGCAGTGTCAAGCGAGAAATTTGCAAACTGTGCTGGATTCTTCCAAAAGGAAAGCTGCCAGCAACTAGGACGCTGCAACTCCTTAGAGCCCCAAAGGCCACCTTTCATCTGACACTCAGACCCTGGGGAAATGACTTCGTTTTCCCATGGAAAATGGCAACCATTTGCAGCCATCTGCCCTGGCCAACAGGGCAATGCCCAGTGAGAAATTTTAAAACTTGGCTGCATTCTTCCACAACTAAAGCTGACGGCAACAAGGAGCTTGCAAGTCCTTAGATCCCCAAAGGCCACCTTTCATTGATACCCAGACTCTGGAAAAGGACTTCTTTTCCCCATGGAAAATGGGGTCAGTTTGAGGCCACTCGCCCTGGCCATCTGCATCGTTCCCTGTGGGAAATTGGCAAACTTGGCTGATTTTCTTCAAAACTAAAGCTGCTGGAAACGAGGACCCTGCAAGTCCTTAGGGTCCCAGATGCCACCTTTCATCTGATACCCAGACCCTGGGCCAATGACTTCATTTTCCCCATGGAAAATGGCCTCCATTTTGGGCCACTCGCCCTGACCGATAGGGTGGTGCCCAGCAAGAAATTTGCAATCTTTGCTGGATTTCTACACAACTAAAGCTGGCAGCAACTAGGAGCTTGCAAGGCCTTAGAGGCCCAAAAGCCACCTTTCATTGATTCCCAGACCCTGGAGACGTGACTTCATTTTCCCCATCGAAAATGGGGTCAGTTTGGGGTCACTGGCCCTGGCCATCTGCATCGTTCCCTGTGGGAAATTGGCAAACTTGGCTGATTTTCTGCAAAACTAAATCTGCTGGCAAGGTAGACCCTGCAAGTCCTTCGTGCTCCAAAAGCCACCTTTCATTGATTCCCAGACCCTGGAGACGTGACTTCATTTTCCCCATGGAAAATGGGGTCAGTTTGAGGCCACTTGCCCTGGCCATCTGCATCGTTCCCTGTGGGAAATTGGCAAACTTGGCTGATTTTCTCCAAAACTATAGCACTGGCAACGAGGACCCTGCAAGTCCTTAGGGCTCCAGATGCCACCTTTCATCTGATACCCAGACCCTGGGCCAATGACTTCATTTTGCCCATGGAAAATGGCCTGCATTTGACGCCTCTCGCCCTGACCAAGAGGGTGGGGCCCAGCAATATATTTGCAATCTTTGCTGGATTTCTCCAAATCTAAAGATGCCAGTAAGAAGTACCCTGCAAGTCCTTAAAGCCCCAAAGGCCACCTTTCATCTGACACCCAGGCCCTTGGGATAGGACTTCTTTTTCCCATGGGAAATGGCCTCCGTTTGCAGCCCCTCACCCTGGCAGAAAGTGGGGAGCCAAGCTAGAATGACGCAATCTCTGCCGGATTTTCCAAAAGAAAAGCTGGCAGCAACCTGGACCCTGTAAATACTTAGAGCCTCAAAGGCCACCTTGAACATATTACTGAGACCCTGGGTGAAGGACATTTTTCCCATGGAAAATGGCCTTCAATTTTGGCCATTTGGCCTGGCAGGCAGGGCAGTGTCAAGCGAGAAATTTGCAAACTGTGCTGGATTCTTCCAAAAGGAAAGCTGCCAGCAACGAGGACGCTGCCAGTCCTTAGAGCCCCAAAAGCCACCTTTCACCTGATACCCAGACCCTGGGCCAATGACTTCATTTTGCCCATGGAAAATGGCCTCCATTTCTGGCCTCTCACCCTGACCAACAGGGTGGGGCCCAGCAAGAAATTTGCAATCTTTGCTGGATTTCTCCAAATCTAAAGCTGCTGCCACTTGTTATTGTTCTATTTCTCTAGAGACCCATAATGCTGTTATCAGATTTCTAAAGTCCATACCTCCTCGGTGTGTTCTTATGGCTGCAGATCTTCACAGCACAGACGCTTTCTTCTGCATGCTGTTCTTTCCCAGTTCAGGGCTCCTTCAAGGCTCTCCCTGAATGGCTAACCCACCCCCTTTTATCCCAGTTCTCTTCAATGGTCCCAGCTGCAGCCCATCAAGGACAACCCGGAGCTCTGGGGCAAAGCCTCTATACAGATATTCAAATACAATACATTTCCTCTACTATAGCCAGTAAGTAGTACCCTGCAAGTCCTTAGAGCCCCAAAGGCCACCTTTCATCTGACACTCAGACCCTGGGGAAAGGAACTTCTTTTTCCCATGCAAAATGGCAACTCTTTGCAGCCACGTGCCCTGGCCAACAGGGCAGTGCCCAGTGAGAAATTTTTAACCTTGGCTGGATTCCTCCACAACTAAAGCTGGCAGCATCTAGGAGCTTGCAAGTCCTTAGAGCCCCAAAGGCCACCTTTCATCTGACACTCAGACCCTGGGGAAAGGAACTTCTTTTTCCCATGCAAAATGGCAACTCTTTGCAGCCACGTGCCCTGGCCAACAGGGCAGTGCCCAGTGAGAAATTTTTAACCTTGGCTGGATTCCTCCACAACTAAAGCTGGCAGCAACTAGGAGCTTGCAAGTCCTTAGAGGCCCAAAAGCCACCTTTCATTGATACCCAGACCCTGGGGACATGACTTCATTTTCCCCATGGAAAATTGGTTCAGTTTGAGGACACTCGGCCTGGCCATCGGCATCGTTCCCTGTGTGAAATTTGCAAACTTGGCTGATTTTCTCCAAAACTAAAGCTGCTGGCAACGAGGACCCTGCAAGTCCTTAAGGTCCCAGATGCCACCTTTCATCTGATACCCAGACCCTGGGCCAATGACTTCATTTTCCCCATGGAAAATGGCCTCCATTTCTGGCCTCTCGCCCTGAGCAATAGTGTCGGGTCCAGCAAGAAATTTGAAATCTTTGCTGCATTTCTCAAAATATAAAGCTCCCAGTGAGAAGTAATCTGCAAGTCCTTTGAGCTCCAAAAGCCACCTTTCATTGATTCCTAGACCCTGGAGACGTGACTTCATTTTCCCCATGGAAAATGGGGTCAGTTTGAGGCCACTTGCCCTGGCCATCTGCATCGTTCCCTGTGGGAAATTGGCAAACTTGGCTGATTTTCTCCAAAACTACAGCTGCTGGCAACGAGGACCCTGCAAGTCCTTCGTGCTCCAAAAGCCACCTTTCATTGATACCCAGACCCTGGGGACATGACTTCATTTTCCCCATGGAAAATTGGTTCAGTTTTAGGACACTCGGCCTGGCCATCGGCATCGTTCCCTGTGTGAAATTTGCAAACTTGGCTGATTTTCTCCAAAACTAAAGCTGCTGGCAACGAGGACCCTACAACTCCTTAGGGTCCCAGATGCCACCTTTCATCTGATACCCAGACCCTGGGCCAATGACTTCATTTTCCCCATGGAAAATGGCCTCCATTTCTGGCCTCTCGCCCTGAGCAATAGTGTCGGGTCCAGCAAGAAATTTGAAATCTTTGCTGCATTTCTCAAAATATAAAGCTCCCAGTGAGAAGTAATCTACAAGTCCTTTGAGCTCCAAAAGCCACCTTTCATTGATTCCTAGACCCTGGAGACGTGACTTCATTTTCCCCATGGAAAATGGGGTCAGTTTGAGGTTGCTCGACCTGGCCATCTGCATCGTTCCCTGTGGGAAAGTGGCAAACTTGGCTGATTTTCTCCAAAACTACAGCTGCTGGCAACGAGGACCCTCCAAGTCCTTAGGGCTCCAGATGCCACCTTTCATCTGATTCCCAGACCCTGGGCCAATGACTTCATTTTCCCCATGGAAAATGGCCTCCATTTTACGCCTCTCGCCCTAACCAAGAGGGTGGGGCCCAGCAATATATTTGCAATCTTTGCTGGATTTCTCCAAATCTAAAGGTGCCAGTAAGAAGTACCCTGCAAGTCCTTAAAGCCCCAAAGGCCACCTTTCATCTGACACCCAGACCCTGGGGATAGGACTTCTTCTTCCCATGGGAAATGGCCTCCGTTTGCAGCCCCTCACCCTGGCAGAAAGTGGGGAGCCAAGCTAGAATGACGCAATCTCTGCCGGATTTTTTCAAAAGAAAAGCTGGAAGCAACCTGGACCCTGTAAATACTTAGAGCCTCAAAGGCCACCTTGAACATATTACTGAGACCCTGGGTGAAGGACATTTTTCCCATGGAAAATGGCCTTCAATTTTGGCCATTTGGCCTGTCAGGCAGGGCAGTGTCAAGCGAGAAATTTGCAAACTGTGCTGGATTCTTCCAAAAGGAAAGCTGCCAGCAATGAGGATGCTGCCAGTCCTTAGAGCCCCAAAAGCCACCTTTCACCTGATACCCAGACCCTGGGCCAATGACTTCATTTTGCCCATGGAAAATGGCCTCCATTTCTGGCCTCTCACCCTGACCAATAGGGTGGGGCCCAGCAAGAAATTTGCAATCGTTGCTGGATTTCTCCAAATCTAAAGCTGCTGCCACTTGTTATTGTTCTATTTCTCTAGAGTCCCATAATGCTGTTATCAGATTTCTAAAGTCCATACCTCCTCGGTGTGTTCTTATGGCTGCAGATCTTCACAGCACAGACGCTTTCTTCTGCATGCTGTTCTTTCCCAGTTCAGGGCTCCTTCAAGGCTCTCCCTGAATGGCTAACCCGCCCCCTTTTATCCCAGTTCTCTTCAATGGTCCCAGCTTCAGTCCAACAAGGACAACCGGGAGCTCTGGGGCAAAGCCTCTATACAGATATTCAAATACAATACATTTCCTCTACTATAGCCACTAAGTACCCTGCAAGTCCTTTTAGCCTAAATGGCAACTCTTTCTTCTAGGGGGTAGGAAAATCAAACCAAAACTGAAAAGAAAAGGTCGAGCTACCTGCAGAATTCCTTGAGCCCAGATCCTTCTTCTCTCCCTTATCCTTTAAGGCAGTGAAACTACAGCATTTTCTTGGTCCATTCTAAGACGAAAAGCCCTGTGTCATTAGTGGAACAAGACCTCACCTCAGGGGAGGAAAAATCATCTCTCTGAAGGTCAATCTGTCTCTACAGGCAGGCTGACCAAAAAGTCCTTTGCCTTTTGTCAGAATGGGCAGAACTGCCTTGGGAGCACCTTTTATGTCCCAGTCATGTGGAACACCTTTGATGCTGAGGTGATAAGTGGATATGGTCAAGGTGCCTCTTCTCTCCCTTGTCTTAGAAGGCAGTGAAAGAGCAGCATCTTCTTGGTCCTTTTGAAGAGGAAAGCTCTGTGCCGTTAGTGCTACAGGACCTCAGCTCAAGGCAGAAAAAATCCTTGTCCCAGTGACACCAGGAAGGACAGTGGAGGCAAATGTCACAGGTTCTGTGAGGATGATAAACCTCTCTAGTTCATTCAATGATTTCCCTAATGAAACGAAAGATTGTTCTATTTCTTGATTTCCAATTTGTTCCTTGGATCCAGAGAAAGCTGCAACAGGATATGGTTTCCCCAGACACCAACTCATTCAGGCTCACTTTCAGATTAGTTTCAGGTTGTGTTTTAATTTGTAACAAAGCTAATGATAAGACCCGTGGCCATTTCCTGACAGTTTCCTGACATATTATGCCAATTTGTCTCTTTAAGTTTGATTCATTCACTCAAGCTTTCTGCTAGACTGAGGTCTCAATAGAGGTATAAACTGGGATATAAATCCCAATTAATACCCAACTGTTTACTAATTGCTGTAATACTTCAGATATAAAGTTGGGTCCTCTATAAGATGGCATCCCTAAAGGCACCCCAAACCTGGGCATGATTTCTTTGAGAAGTGTCTTGGTTACTTCCCTAGCCTTGCTGGTGTGGCATGGGAAAGCTGCCAGATCAGAATCTGGCAGATATCAGAAAAGATATCCACTAATACCAGGAGATGCCTGAATCCGTGTTGGCATGGTGACTCAAAAATCAATTTACCAGTGACCTCTGGGAGTGTTTCCTCTTTTAGTGATATCTGAAGGTGGCCTTTACAAGTTCAAAGGATTATTTTAAAGACATATCAGGTATTTTTCTGTAACAGACTTGACCATTTTTGTCATAAGAGCACTGGGTGTCTAAGCCCGCAGACTACTCACCATAGCATTGAAATCCCAGTGGGTTTGCTGGTGTTTCTCTTGAGAATTTGCAACACCAGTTGCGGTGGGACTCTGACAGGATTGTTGGGAGTTACCAGCCATTCTGCTCTTTATTCTGGGCTTTTAGAGAAGTAGCTAATTTTAAATCTGCTTGACAATATCCAGGGCTAACTTCTGGAAGAGAAATGGCTTTCTCAGGTATTAACACCAGGTTGTACAACCTCTTATGCAGCTTTATCTGCACATCTGTTCCCTGTAGGAATTTGGGAATCCCCTTGTTGGTGTTGTGCTTTGTGGTGTAGTGCAGCCACTTCTCTGGGCAGTTGAATGGCATCAAGGAGGAACAATATTTCTTTTTTATATTTAATTGTAAATCCAACTACGCACCCATAATCCCAGTGCTATTAATCAATTTTGGAAGCTTTCTCCACAGCCCCAGGTCAAATGCAGTGTTCTCTTGTGAGTCTGTGCCTTTCAGCACAGAAAGTTTAAAATTCTCAGCATTCAGGATTCCAACAGCCAGGTGTTGTCATGCCACCCCTCCTGGTAACAGTTTTGCCTCCTCCCAAATGCCCCATGCCAGGGGTACAGGCACTCACCCTCCCTCCACCTGTCCTGGCTAGCAAGATCCTCCCTGGGCAACAATTTGGGAGGGAAGGGGACTGTGGAGAGAAGAGAAGACATCTAAACAACAAATCACAAGAACATAACCAGAAATCAATAAAACTTCTCTTAACATTCACATAATATCCATCCTTTAATTGCAAGAGCCAGCTGTGGCATTACCCATTGAAAACAGCAATTCATTCCATTTCCCTCCTCTTCTACAAAACAACATCAGCTGTAAAAAGTTGTTATAAACTAAGGTACCATTCTCTGGCCACTTAGCCTGGGAGTTTAGCTTGTATGCTGACCAGCACTGATTACAATATTGGATTAGGTTTAGTTAGTGGGTCTGTTTCCAGTTTTTCAACAAACGTTTCAATGGAGAATTTGGAATATCATCTCCCACTTTAGCTTGAGAAGAAACTGGCCCCATATTCAATAATTACAGATATACAAGCTATTACCTCTGAAAGTCGTAATGGTATTTCCAGCTTTGTCATGGAGGGGGGAGAGGGGAAGAGGAAGGGGACTGCCAAACCTGCAATCACTCAAACTGACAAAAGAGGGGGCTTCAAGCCCACAAATGCCATCTCAGCCAGGCACACAAAAATAAAGCAACTCCAAACCACCAGCAAACATTCAGTCACGCTCCAACACTCTCAACACTCTGCAAATGAATTTTTGTATCAAGGACATCCCCATGTTGATATGCTGGCAAACTCACATCAAGGTACCACTCTCACATGAACATGCTCTCAGAGTTCAAGAAGAATGCAGAGAATGTGAGGAATGCAAAGGAATTAACCAATCTCCACCACAAAAGTGGCTCCAGATGAAGCTGTGGCCAGGCTTCAGTTGTAAATGAAGAATGTGGTTTTCTTTTTTCTTCTTTCCTTCATCCAAGTTAAGATGATTGCAGCCTATGCTACAAGACAGCAGAACAATGATTTTTCTTGAAACTATGATCTTGGTCTGATACAACAATTCCTGATACTGTTAGTGTTCAGGAACACATAATCACAGTATGATTATATGCAGGTGCTTTTATTAAGAGCTCTGGGTGTCAGGGGACACTACCCCAAATCTGACTCTGACATGCTTTGGGACTGAACATGTTTTATATTCTCTCATTATATAACTTACATATTAATTATTAAACGTACATTGTTCTATTGTATACATTGATATCATCCAAGCATGGATTCCTCGTGATTCCCTCAAACCTCTAACATAGTTTCTCATGATTCTTTACCAATAATTATATCTAATCTCATCTAACAATTGTATCATTTATCATATACTGACTACATGGCTGCAGTTTCACATGATCTAGCAAATACAAGGTCTAACATTTCCCAGGGCCTACCTTTAACATATTCCCAGGGCCTACTAAGCCTAACTTTATTTCTTGCTCCCCAAATTTTGTGATTTTAAAATCTTTTACTGTCAATACCTGCCGAAGACAACCTCTAATATTTCCTAGGGAACTCGAACTCCTGATAGTTCTTGGGGACCTGAACTCCAGAGAGGGGAAACTCTGACTCCCTGAGGTCAGGAACTCAAACTTCTCCCTGATAAGCTTACCCCGGGGCTCAAACCCCCCTTAGCTCTCAGAGTCTCTGCTGGTCAGAGTGACCCCGAGATAGGTTAGAAAGTCTCTTTTCCCAGCCTGGTGGTCGAAGAAGGAGTCAGAACTCTTCAGTTCTTATTCTCAAGGTAGTTCATTGTTTCTTATCTATAAAATTGTTTTTCCTGGCCTGCTGAAGTCTGCTCAGCAGGACAGACAGAGGCACTCTGGCCGCCCCTGGAGAGGTGTTATCTTTTATACTAAAAACTATGTGTACAATATTTACCATAATTTCCCAATACCTATCATCTACGTTAGACAGTGAGTTTCTACTCTAAACCAATCTAAAAATGACAACATCACCCAGAAGATGGAGGCTAGGAAGAAAAAGGAAAAAAGACAAGGCACACCCAAATTCCTCCATCTTGGGACCCCGAGCCCCCATCCTAAAATCCTCAAAAATCTATTTTTCACCCCTTGATGAATTCACTATCATTCTACTTAAACTTTCTTGACTAATAATTCTTCATATAAAGGTTGGTAATTTTTTCCATGGGTCAAAATCAAAGTCACAGGGGTCTTGGGCTCTGTGCCAAGGTCTCTGAGCCCCCTGGGCAGGGGCTGGAGCCCTCCAGGGCAGCCAGAGGAATTTCCTGGGTTCTGACACTTACCAGTAACTCTGTGTGGGGATTTGCATCCCTTGTCAATAACCCAAAGGAAAATAATTATAATGATGCCTTCACTTACGCCAGGGATCTTACCTTGAGTTCCTGAAGTTCTAAAATTGAGTTTCTCCCTGAAAATTCCTCAGTGCTGGCTGGAGATCTGTGGATTCATTGAAGCTCTAGGCTGATCTTCTGGCTGGCTCTCCAATTTACTGCCACAAAATCTCCAAAATATTGGAACAAGACCCCTTAACACTAATTTGGTTTAAAAAGACATAATTTATTCAGGCCTGAGGTCACACAAAGGATACTCCTAACCATTTGGGCACACATGATTTTACAAGTAAGCAATTTACATATTACAATTTACCCATTACCTTCAAGCCCAGATTCAGTCCTTGTTTTGTCTATTCCTACATTCTTGAGCCGGATATCTTCTTCTTCTCTTCCAACTGTTCTTGCTGGGAAAAGCAGTTTTTGGGTGCCTTGTTTCACTGTTCACAGGCCCAGTAAAAACTAAATTAATCCCTTTGCTGTCACATAGCATGGAAGCCTCTCTCCAGCTTCCTTCCCTGAGCCCTCCTGCTCCTGCAGAACCACCCTGATAATGGATCTGCGTGTGTTGGACATGGTGGCTGTCACCTTGACGTGGCCAACACTCACCTGGATGGGCTCCTGGCAGGTGTCCAGGGTGACGTGGCAGCACGCAGTGGTCCCGTTGGTGGTGAAGGATATCCTCATCTGGGACATGCGGTGGTAGGTGTCCTCCAACCTGCCCAGGTGAGCTCTGAGCAGGGACAGCTGCAGGCCCAGCTCCATGGCAAAGCGGTTGTAGTCCAGGGGGTTGGAGAAGAAGATGGCCACGGTGAAGGTGGGGGCCTCATAGACCAGGACTCCACAAGAGCCGCGGAACAGGGGGCTGGAGAACTGGCAGGTGTCAGAGGAGCCTGGGGGCACGGAGGGGCTGGGGGGGATGGAGCTGTGCCCGCTGTAGAAGTAGGTCCTGGTGAGGAGAAGTGGGGGTGTGCCATCAGGGGAGGATGGTGAGACCACCAGTGTCACAGACATCTTTTATGAAAAATCCTTTCCTTGGGATTTTTCCTCCTGAGAAGCTGAGAGGCCTCAGGAACAAAATGGAAACATTGATTATCTGCTGCTGTGGAATGCAACAGGTGCATCTGTGATTGGTCTCACAGTGTTATTTCTTATTCATGGCCAATCACAGTCAGCTGGCTCAGACTCTCTGTCTGAGACACAAGCTTTTGTTATTCATTCTTTCTTTTTCTATTCGTAGCTATCCTATTTATGAAATCCTTTCTTCTATTCTTTTAGCATAATTTTAATGTAATATATATCATAAAATAATAAATCAAGCCTTCTGAACCATGGAGTCAGATCCTTGTCTCTTCCCTCATCCTTGCACCCCTGTAAACACAGTCACACACCAGGAGATCATCGTGGAGCAAGTGGTAGGTGGTGGAACCAGCAGGAGACAGTCTCAGCACCACTGGGAGGTGCTGGGAGCACTGGGAGACAAGTAGGAGATTGACCAAGCCCTAGGAGATGCTCCCACCGTGGGATGATGACCCCACCCTGTGGTGGTGTTCACAGGGGTCTCAGGATGAGGCAAGAAATGATAATGTTGACTTTATGTTTCAGAAGGCTGATTTATTATTTTATGATATATTTTATATTAAACGAAAATGATATATTAAAACTTACTAAAAGAATAGAAGAAAAGATTTCATCAGAAAGCTCACAAAGAATAGAAAAGAATAGAATGATAATAAAATCTTGTGACTGACTAGAGTCTGAGACAGCTGGACTGTGATTAGCTATTAATTAAAAACAATTACATGAGACCAATCAAAGATGCACTTGTTGCATTCTAGAGCAGCAAATAATCATTGTTTACATTTTGTTTTTGAATTCTCTCAACTTCTAAAGAGAAAAAATCTTAACAAAAAGATTTTTCATTAAATATGTCTGCGACACCACCCTGTCCTGGTTTGGAATGGGAGGAAAATTCAGGGAAGTGATTAAAAGCTTTTTGTGTAACTGACGGGCTGCTGAACCACTGAGAAGCTGGGCACAACTCTGTGAAACACACACGTTAGAAACCAAAACCCTCAAAAACTCTCTCTTTCCTTTCCAATCAACAAAAAAGCAGCAAACCCCAACCTCAACCCCCATCTCAACCAAACCAAGCCAAACAGTGTCACCGTGATATTTTATGGAAAATTCCTTCACCAGGATTTCTTCTCCTGGGAAGCTGGGAAGCTTCAGGTTCTCCCTGTTTTGCTGCTTTGGAATGTGATTTGGAGAATTGTTTACCCAGCATGTGAATTGTTTTTAATTAATGACCAATCCCAGTCCAGCTGTGTCAGGACTCTGGTCAGTCATGGGTTTTTATTATTAATGCTTTTCCAGCCTTCTGATATATCCTTTCTCTTTCTTTAGTATAGTTTTAGCATATAATTTCTTTTAATATAATATTGAGGGAACCCAGGACATTCCTCTGGCTGCCCTGGAGGGCTCCAGCCCCTGCCCAGGGGGCTCAGAGACCTTGGCACAGAGCCCAAGACCCCTGTGCCTTTGATTTAGCCCTTGGAAAAAACAATTACCAACCTTTATAGGAAGAATTATTAGTCAAGAAAGTTTAAGTAGAATAATAGTTAGTTTGTCACAGGGGGAAAAATAGATTTTTGAGATTTTTAGAATGGGGGCTCGAAGTCCCAAGATAGAAGAATTTAAGTGTACCTTGTCCTTCCTTCCTTCCTTCCTTCCTTCCTTCCTTCCTTCCTTCCTTCCTTCCTTCCTTCCTTCCTTCCTTCCTTCCTTCCCTCCCTCCCTTCCTTCCCTCCCTCCTTTCCCTCCCTTCCCTTCTTCCTCCATCTTTTAAGTGATGTTGGCATTTCTAGATTAGTTTAGAGTAAAAACTCACTGTCTAACATAGGTGATAAGTATTGAGAAGTTATTGTAAATAGTGTACATGTAGTTTTTAGTATAAAAAGACAACACCACCCCAAGAATGGGCCGGGTGCCCCAACCTGACCTGCCAGACAGAGCTCAGCGAGGCAAAAAAAAATTTATAGATAAAAACACCAATAAACAACCTTAAGAACAAGAATAGAAGAGTTCTGACTCCTTCTTCAACTGCCGGGCTGGGAAAAGAGACTTTCTAACACATCTCGGGGTCACTGTGACCAGCAGAGATTCTGAGATAATATAATATAATATCATAAAGTCATTAATCAGCCTTCTGAGGACATGGAGTCAAATTCAAGTGTAATGTTAACCCTTTCAGTGCGTCAATCCTCCCTCAAATGAGAAGAAAAACCAAAATACAAACATGTAAAAGAACAGCAAAAAGACATCAAAGTCAGTGTAGAAGAAGTTAAGTTCCAAATAAGAAAGAAAAAGAAATGCCTTGTTTTTTAGAGCTAAAATCCTCTAATAAGCAATAGAGAAAAGGCTCTTTTTCCTTATAGCACATTGAACTATAAAGAGATAAAAGTGTTCAAATTGATATCAAACAAGAGCCTCCATACTAAAATAAACAAACGTTTATGGAGCTAAAATCCTCTTATAAGCTATAGAGAAAAGACTCTTTTTCCTTATAACACATAAAGCTATAAAGACATAAACGTGTTCAAATTGATAGCAAAGAAAAGCCTCCATACTAAAATAAAAAAATGTTAAAATAGCTGTAATCCCATAAAAAGTAAACAGAAAAAAAGAAAAAAAGAGTAGCCTTATGCTTCCAAAAAAAAAAGAAAATCTCTATTCCCAAAAATAAAAAAAAAATTAAAAATAGACAATAAAGAGAATTTTTGCCTTAGACAACTCATCTTTAAACAATACCCCAAAAACCAACATAACCCATCAGCAAGCTATAAAAATGCTTATAACAATAAGGAAAACTTCATCATAGCAAAATTCCCCAAACAACTCCTGTTCATAACAAATTAAGAACCACAAAAAGCCCTGTTTCCTTTCCTCTTATAAAAAAGTCTCCATAACCTTAACAAAAAAGACTTCTCTCCCTCAATAAACTAAAGAAAAACTATTTTAAAAGTCGTAAACTAACTAAAAATCTTAAATGCATTTTCTTTACATTTTCAGTGAGAAAGAAAAGTTGTGAGAAGCAAAGTGCTCTAAAAGGTTTGTTTTAATTCTTACTACTTTTTTCCTTATAATTACTTTAAATAAAATTTTCTTTATACCCTCTTAAAGTTTTAAACCTGCTTTACCTTTCTCCCAATCCTATCTCACAACAAAAACTAAATGTATCAGTAATTAGCCAACACCAAACCTACCACATTCTTTAGTATATCAGCCAAAAAAACTTCCAATTAAAAAAATCCTTAATTAGCAACCCTAAACCACAACACACAATTAGCTTTTCCACCCAATTTCAAACTAAAACCACCACATACCCAGGGGTCCTCCCACGGCTTCCCCTCACCTGGGGTTCTCCAGGGTGACATTCCCGCTGCTGTTGGATATCTGGATCTCCACAGCCCTCTCCAGGAAATTCCACATCTTGGCACGCGATTGGCTGCTCCAGGGGGACAGAATCTACTCCTCCAGTCTGGGGTTTCCTCAGATCTGGGATCGTGACCTTGGAGACAGAATTTTCTCAGCTCTGGGGTCTCCTTGAATCCGTAATCTTCTCACTCCAAGGTCTCCTCCTCAGCTCCAAATTCTCTCTGTTCCAGAATCTTCTTCCTGAATCCAGGATCTTTTCCGCAGCTCTGGGGTCTCCTTGGATTCAGAATCTTCTCAACTCTGGAATACTCTGGAATCTTGTTCCTGTCTCTGGAAATTTCTTGGATCCGGAATCTCTTTGGATCTGGAATCTCCTCAGATTCGGTGTCTCTTTGGATCCAGGGTCCCCGCAGCACCGAAATCTTCTCCTCAGCTCTGGGGTTTCCTCAGTCGCAGGCTCTTCTCAGCATTGGGGTCTCCCTGGATCCAGAATCTCCACCCCAGCTCCTGACCTTCCCTGTGGTCTCCCCCTCTGAGCACCTTCTGGGTCTCCACTGGCGTTGGGAATGTCCTGGGGCAGGGAAATCCCTCCCCTGGCTGGAAAAATCCTAAATTACAACTTCCTGGTGATAAAATGGAATCAACTTCCTGGTGGTGAAACTCCCCTGGGCCTGGCACCTGATGATATGGCACATACACTCTCTGGCCAAGGCTGGGGCTGGAACAAGACTTTCCCCTTACAATTTAAAGGAATTTTTTTTTTCCTTCTGGAGAAAATTAAGCCTTGACCCGAATTCCTGGCTGCCTCACAGCATCTCTCTTGTACCTCGGCTTTGGCTGCTCTTGGCTGGGAGCCTGGCTGGAAAACAAAGATCCTCTCTGCCCCCAGCCCCTGGGCTTTGGGACCGCTGGCGGTGGACATGCCGCCCCTCGCCAATCAGTGCTTGCAATAATATTTTTTTGGCGGATCTGCTGGAGGACAGGGAGGCTGCAGAGGGCCCTGGACAGGCTGGATCCATGGGCTGAGACCACTGGCATGAGGTTAAACAGCACCAAGTGCCAGGTCGGACACTTTGGCCACACGAACCCTCTGCAGCTCCCAGCTGTGGAAAGAGTGGCTGTGAAGCCGATTGACAACAACTGAACCTGAGCCCAGGTGTGCCCTGGCGGGCAAGAAGGCCAGTAGCACCAGGCCTGTATCAGCAATAGTGTAGCCATCAGGACCAGGGCAGTGATTGTCCTTCTGTGCTGGGCACTGGTGAGGCCACATCTCGAGTGCTGTGTCCCTTTCTGGGCCCTCAATAATAATTGAAGTTTCTCTAGCAATCACTTTATTCATTATTTGTCTCCCTTCCCTGCCTGGCTGTGGTGGGAACGACACCAAAGGGAAAGTGCTTGCAGCTGAGGGAAGGCTGTGCTTGGGTATCTGGTTCTGTTTGTTGTTGCTGCCAGTGGTGTTGTTTATTTGCCTTGTTGTACTGGCAAAGAACTGTTACTCCTTTTCCCATATCTTTGCCTGAAAGCCCCTTAATTTCAAAGTTATATTAATTTGGAGGGAAGGGGGTCACATTCTCCATTCCAGAGAGGTCCAGCAGACACCTGTCTTTCAAACCAAGACAAGCTGACAATTAACAATTTATTACAACTCTTTATTAACAATTAATTGACAATTATCAACTCCTTATCAATCTAACAAACAGTTAATTAACTTAGCTAACTAAAAGGTAAGCTAGAGCTTGGGAGGTCGCTGGTGAAGGGTGGGAGCCCATCAGCAGCAGAGGGCACGATGTCTCCGGCTCCTGCCGGATGCTCCAGCTGACACAAACGCTGTCCCTCGGGTGCTTGTCTCCAGAGCACCTCCTTCTTGGCTCCCTGGCCTTTCTCCCTCTACTCTAATGGTTCACCAAGATTCTTCCACTCCTGGACTCTGCCATCCACAGTCACCTGCCCTATCTTCTGAGTCGGCTCCAGGTTAGGAATCCTGGGAAGAAAGGGACTGCTATGAGCCAGACGAACATTTCCAGCCAGCCCCTTCTCTGTCTATTTGCAGAGCACACAGTGTTGCATCCTCTCTCTGTGCAAGCAGCGAGCAGCAAATTCAACAACTGCCCTCACTGCATGGAGGCTGCAGAGGTGCAAGGGCAGGAACATGACCAGTTAAATGCCTGGGGTGCAACTACAGCATGTGGGGTTCTATGTAGAGAAGCCTTGCTTGTCCCAAAAGGAAGCAGAGCTAGGGACTGGCTGGTTCCTGGATCTCTCATTCCAGATTTTGCAACTGTGGAAACCCAGGACAGAGGGAATATTTCTCTGTCTGTTCTGGGGTGTCCTGACCCCCAGGGGAGCACTGACTTTGTCCCTCATGCATAGAGAAAGTTTCCTAGACTTCAGGATAGACTAGAATCCACAAAAGTGTGCAGTAGATTATAGGGAGTAGTGTAGGTGTATCACTTGGTGAGAAATTTAGGTTTTGGGATTTTAGCATGTTGTGGATGGAAGCAGGATGGAGGGCACAGGGTGTCATCCTGAGTTTCTTCTTCGTGCTTCTTCTTCCTTCTTCTTCATGGGTTTGGGTGGCATTTTGTAATTGGACAGAAAAGTCTGCATTGCAGGCTCTTTGGGATCAGTTCTTGGGTTAAAAGGGAAAATAATCTAAGTGTTAGTTCTTAACTGGATAGTTTAGTCTTAAAAGACCTTGTAACAAGAGACAATCCGCTATTTTGTGCCTTGCTAATTAAAAGCTGCTGAACTCATGGTTGTAAGACTGCTTTACTAATAAAAAATAATAAACACCTGAGTCTGAACATGAACTACCATCTCAAGTGCCTTCAATCCAGACCCAGAGAAACCAACAGCAATCCTCCAGGAGCTTACTGTTCCATGCAGTGTCTTTTCCCAGTGCCTCCCTACCAAGGCCAGATGATCTTTCTGTGCTCCTCCTCTGCTGCCTCTCTGGGGCTGCCTGTCCCCCACCTCCCCATGCCAGTCAGAGGGACTGAAGGGAGGGTGTTAGGGGATGAACGAGGCTCTGCTTGGTGATGCCCAGCACTAGGATGAGAGGCAATGGGCAGAACCTGAACAGGAAATTCCACCTGAACCTGAGGAAGAACTTCTTTCCTGTGCAGGTGACGAGTTGCCCAGAGAGGGTGTGGAGTGTCCCTCACTGAAATTATTGCAGAGCCCTGTGGACACAACCCTGTGCCATGTGCTCTGGGATGAGCCCACCTGAGCAGGGAGGTGGGACCAGATGACCTACTGTGCTCCCTTCTCCCCTGTCCCACCCTGTGATTCAGTGACACCCATCAGAAGCAGGAGTTGGCAAGTGTGTCGACGTTTCCCACCTGCACAGCAGGGTGGTCTTAAACTTCCCCGCGTGCCTTGGGGAGAACTGCAGGTGAAAGGTCTCCTTCTGGCCAGGAGCAATGGTGCCACGGTAGGGGTTGATGGAGAACAGGTCATGGAAAGCATCTGGGAAGGCTTCCAGGGAGGAGCTGACACGCTTTGGAGAGAGGTTCTTTTGTTTTGAGCAGTGCAGCTTCTTGGAGCACTCCTGCTGCTCCGGCTGCTCCTGCTTCTGCTTGGAAACCTGCTCCTCCTGCTCCTCCTGCTGCTCAGAATCCTGCTCCTGCTCCTTCCCAGAATCCTGCTGCTGCTTGGCAGGCCGCCCCAGCTGCCACACTTTAGGAGGCCTCTCAGCAGGATGGTCCTGCTCCAACCAGAAAAGACACAGCAGCTTTTTCTGCTGCTTCACGGGATTGTAGGAGAGGAACCGACCTGTAGGGAGGAAGAGGACACCTTTCAAAGACAAAATCCTGTGTTCCCAGCAGCTCTGCCTCCTGCTGCAGGTCGGTGGAAGAGAGCTGGGATGCACTTGGAGCATCTCTGGCCAAGTCCTTTATTCTAGCAGGAAATAGAGCATCTGGGAGCAGGGTCTCTGCCTGCAGCACACACTCCTGTGCCAAAGCAGGAGAGTTGGTTTTAGACACTGACTTTGCATTTGCCCTGGAGTGCAGAACTGCACACAGACACTGGCTGCAGGGCAGCTCACTCCTTACACCACTGTTTTTCCCAGTGTCAGACTTCTCCAAGAGATGACCTGATGTCCCCCTTCCCAGTCCTGACCCAGCACGTGGCTGTCCCCAGAGCCTGGCTCAGCTCCTTTGCAGAGCAGAAGTGGCAGGCCAAGAACAGAAGGGGTTGAAAGGCAGAGGGGGACAAAGAGAAAACTCTCCAGAGCTGCAGCTGGGAAGATGCTGATGAGGGTGGATGTGTGGACAAGGATGAAAAAGCAATTCATGTTTGGCAGTGAAGTGGCAGGCTCTTCTCCCCAGGCCCTCAGCTACCAAGTGAAATGCTCTTATGCATCAGAGTGGTTGAGAATGGCTTCTTCACGGGTTCACTCTCTTCCACTTTCTCCCAGGAGTATTTCAGGGCTACCTCCCCTGTGTTGTGCATTATGAAACTGAAAAGCAAGGAGGAGGAATTAAAAAAAAAAGTCCAGTAAGTATAAAGGAAATAGTACAGTAATGTTGTCTGATGGACTCCTGGTACCACTTTCTGCTGAGGAGCATCTTCTTCCCCAGGCAACCCTGCCATGCTCAGACTGCTGTCCTGGGTGGCCCAGGAGAGCAAGAGAGTATTTCAAAGTCTGGAAGTTTAGGAGAAAAGGGACAACATGGTGCTCAGGACACTGAAGCTAAGGAGCTTCCTCTGGGCTTTAGGTCTTGGTTTGACTGCAAACTTCTTCTTGAGCAGATGAGGACAGGTGACATGCAGTGAAAGCCAAGCCATGGCTGTTCTCAGCACAAAGGTACGGCAGCATTGAGCCTCTCCTGACCACCATCTCCTGCTCGGCCTTGTGTGCACATAAAGGGACCTGTGCTGGTTTTGGTGGGAACCCTTAAAATCAGAGGGTTTTGGGAAAGCTACAAAAGGCAAGCCTCAGAGACAGCAGAACTGTGATTAGAGCTAAGCAGTAGCCATAAGATTTGCCACCAGAAAAATTATAGAATAAGTGGAAAGTAAATAGAGACAAATAGAAGAATGGTCTGTGTATTAACACTTGTCTAGAATAACTCCCTAAGCTACAGAAAAGTATAACTAGTGAGATATTAGAAAGTTCTAAGCTTAATCATGGAGCTCTGTGCATTGGGTTTTAAGGCTTACGAGCAGGTATTGTACTCAAAATAAGCAAGCATTATTTATACCAAAGGTACGTGTGCTTATAGTGGTTGGATGGAACTACTGTCAATGTGCTTTTGCTTTCTGTGATTGGTCACAAAACTTTGAAAGTGAGTTGTAACATGAAGTTCTTTCTCTACTGCTGGGGATGTGAGCTGCTGGCATCTTCCCATCGTCAGAACCATGTAATGGGGCTGATGCTGGAAATGAAGCAGCTCGAGGTGTGTTCCCCAGCATTCCCGTCCCGTTTGTGATTTGTACATAGAGCCTCAGGCAATGATAGTTTGGGCTGGGGGAGAGTTCTGGGAAGCAGGCACTGGGCCAGCCCTGGGCAAAGGCAGCTCCTGCTCCCAGGAGGAGCTGTGCCTGGCCTCCAGCACTCACGTGGCTGTCCTTGTCTGGAAGGGCAAGGTGTCCTTGAACTGAACCCTGATGGTGCTCAGTTGGAACTGGGCGTAGGCAACAACGGCATTGAGGTACACCTCGACCTCCTGGCTGCTCTCCTCCTGCACAGTGTGAGCTGGTTCTGGCACTGTCTTGACCACCTGCAAACACACGAGGGAGGAATCACTGAGCAGAGCCCACAAAGTCAGGCTCAGAAGGGCAATCTTCTGGCCTCCAGGATCAGCCTCATAGAGGGACTAGAAAGGACCATTCACTTTTACTTCCCTGCAAAGATGACACAATTGGGACTGTTCTGCTACAGTAGCTGTTTCTAGCCACTGATCCAAGCAGTCACTACCACAGCTGTTAATATCCCCATGGAGACTACAGCTGCATTCCAGTCCCTGTCCTTCAACCTTGTAGAGGGACTGGCGTTTTTCCTGCTCCCCTATACATCCAGCAGGTCTCAAAATTAGGTTTAAGTTCCCCTGCTGGAGCTCTGTGAATGGAGAAGGCCAAGACTGAAGAGTTCCAGAAAGCACCTTGTTCTTCTTGTCTTAGGAGAAAGTGCTCTCCAGATGTCATGTCTGGAGCAACAGCCACACTGCTGGGAGCTGGAGATGGGCATTTTGGGATGGGAAAGGTCTCACTGGGAAAGTCTCCAGCTGCAGATGTTCTGATAGAAAAGGGGATGGTTTAGAGGCCGAAAAATGGTCCAGAAACTCAGAAAGAACCTTCACCCAAGATGAGTGTGTTTGGCAATAATGACAATAAAAGCAAGAGTCTCTGGAGATGATCCTTCTCCAGACTCCTCCATAGAGTCATGCAGTGCCTGGGCTACTCCATGATGAGATATCCCACACAATACAGAGACCACAACCAAATCCTCATGCAGACAAAACTTGCAGTTCACCAGCATATGCAGGAGAAGTGGATTTCCCTCCATTTCAAAAGAAGAGACAGAGTGCAGCAGAATTAGCTCCTTGTTGGTGAGAAGGTACCAATGAGATGAAGAGATTTCTAACACCATAAAATGGGATAAAATCATAAAGCATTGCCTTCCATTCAACATGGGCTGCAGCACTTGTGCTTGTGGCCCAGACTGACAGCTGTGTGTGCCTAAAGGTCTCTTGTCAAAAGGCTTCCCCATCTTGTGTGAGTGTATCTGGTCACTGGGCATCCACCTCTCCCCTGGAATGCACTGCTGGTGAAGCTCACGGCTGTGCAATGCCAGAGGAAGCAGGAGCTGCTCAGCCAGCAGGGATGGTGTTATGGTGGTTCTTTTACAAAAAGCTGGGTTGGCTTTTTTTGCCATTCTGCTTCTTACCCTCTCTATTTTTGGCCACTTGGCTCCCGGCTCTTTCCTGGTGGTATTCTTCCACATGGTGATGGTCATTTGGTCATCCCAGTCCTGAACCTTCCTTTGTGGCTGCTCCAAGCTGATGGTGGTCACCTTACATTTCACCAG
The DNA here is from genome assembly GCF_051311805.1 of Agelaius phoeniceus. Classification (NCBI taxonomy): domain Eukaryota; kingdom Metazoa; phylum Chordata; class Aves; order Passeriformes; family Icteridae; genus Agelaius; species Agelaius phoeniceus. The sequence continues at coordinate 11,013,787 of NW_027509867.1, read as the reverse complement.
GTGCCTTCTGAAGGTGGCTGGGACATCTGATCGCAAGGTCACTGTGATGTCCTTGGCACAGCCAGGATGGAGGTGTCCCACCTAGGGAGAATCAGGGAGTCAAGACCAAACTGGAATCACTGCCAAGGGCAGGACTGATACCAGAAGGGACAGATGTGGTGAACAGCTGTGCCAGGAATCTGCACCTCAGAGTGGATTTACATGAAGTTTGATAGACAAAAGTGTGAACAGAAGGTGCCACCTGCCATAGCATGAAGCTTTTTCTGCATGGCTGGCAGCCTTGGCCCAGCCAAGCCAGGGACTGCATCTCCTACATGGCACTGGAATGGGCTGTCAGGGGCATGTGAGGACTCCCTGCCAGCTCCCAGGCACACCAGGGCAGGGCTTGAGCAATGGGGAGAGGCAGAGCAGTCCACGCTCACCTTGGGGGAGAACCGGAATGGGGCGTCTGCCTCCCACTCAAAGCGCATGACCTTGGTCTGCGTGTGGTTGGTGATGGTCAAGGCCCTCCAGCAGGGCTCCCCGACAGGACAGTGCCCAGACTCGATCTGATTGACTCTGACAGCTGTTAAGGAGGAGAGCAAGGGATCTCAGCATGCAGGGAGCTCCACCTGCCCCCCTCACATGCACAGACACCTGCATGTTCAAGGCTTCCTAGCTCCAAGCCTTCCTCCCTCTGCAGGGAGTTCCCCAAGCAGTTCCCCATCCCACCACTTCCAGGGAAACACCCTGACACATCCCTAAGCACAGCACACACTGCTCTGCAAGCATAGCTGCCATGCCCACAGGCCACCACGTCCCAAGGGTGACAGCCCAGGCCTGGCTAGAGGGAGGACACACATGATCAGACATTTTCCTCTTCCTTGCTCCACCTTGGCAGCCTCTCCTCTCTTACCATCAATGATGTTTTTCTTGGCAGTCCTCTCCTCTGTGTCTTCCTGCAGTCCATTGAGGGTGAATTCATCCTTGTGTCCTTCACCCACCAGCTCTATGAGGGCCCTGTCAGAGTAGGTGTCCCCCACCAACCCCCAAATCTTCCCTTCCACACATTGAGCCACATTTCCCCTCTTGCTCTGAGCACTCAGGCACACGACTGTCAGCTGTGGCTCGTGCCCCTCCCCACTGATTTTTCCCAGAGAAAGCAGTGAGAAAGCTCAGAGAAAGAAGAAGAAAAACAATTCTTATCTCTACTTGCTGCACCTGTTTTTTGGCACATGTGGAATGTGTTATGGAGATTGTTTAGCCAGAGTGATTTGTTAATTGGACTCTGCCGATGGTTGTTTGGATTGATTGGCCAATTAGGTCAAAGCTGTGTCCTGACTGTCTGGAGATAGTCACGGGTTTTTCTTTATTATCTTTTTAGTATAGTATCTCTTTAATATAGTACAGTATTAGTGTAATATAACATTGCTTAATAAAGCAATTGTTCCGCCTTCTGAAATCATGGAGTCAGAGCACATGATTCCCTGGCTGGGGTCTGCCCTTCATTGCTACCCTTTCTCTTCTGACTCAAAATATCTGCAGCCTTAGTAGGTAAGCTCAGCTCCCATTCCTCACTTCCAAGCACAAATCCAGTTCCTTTATATGCTGTGCTGAACCTGTGGGGGTTGCCAACTGCCTGTTCACATCACTGTTGTTTCAAACCCCCAGATCCAAACTGCACATGAAGCTGCACACTTTGAAGTTCAGAGGGGATAGACTTAAGGCTGTCAGAGCCCTGACAATGCTTTATTCCACACAGCTTGCAGGGTATGTGCTTTATGTATCTATCCTATCCCATCCCATCCCATCCCATCCCATCCCATGGTAATGCAGTACACTTGGACTGCTTTGTTTGGGAGGCACTCACTGACCTTCAGGCATGTCGATGCTCAGAGAAACATCACAGACCTCTGCAGAGATTTTGATGTTTTCAGCCTGAACAATCCCCAGGATGTTTTCTGTGTCTGAAACCTGAGGCAACAAGAAACAAACACTGTTCAGATTATTCTTTGGTAGACAGCCTGTAAGTCCTTGTCTCTCTGGCTGCTTCCCCTTTTGCCTTCCCAGCTTCACAAGCATTGGTGAACTCCCAAGCTTTGCTAACCTGTTCCTCTCATGGGCTGCCCCAGTGGGATCCTGCTGCAGTAAAAACCCTATCAGCCCAACTTTGCACTCCTACAGCAGGGAACGCTGTCTTGGAGAGGTACAGAGATGTAAGACCAACCACAAGAAGTGTGGGGTGTCTCAGAGCAGGTGGCATGGACAGCCCTCTCCAATCACCTAGCACCCTCTCTGAAATGCAGCCCCTAAACCATGGGGGACAAAATCCCAGGGGGAGAGTTTGTTGCACTATGCAAGAGCTTCAGACAAAGTCCAGTGTAGAGATCACGCTGCAGTCTGTGCAAGCAAACAACAACCTTCAGCCATGCACAGGGACAAGGCTGTGGCACAGGCTCAGGCTGCAGTGTCTGCTTGTCTGGGGGGATGTGGATGCACTGCGCGTTCTGGCAAACGCTGTGTAGAGGCAGAAGTTGGGGTCACAGCACCCTTGTGTCTGGCAGGTGCAGCTCTTCCTGACTCTGCCCCTGTGCTCACTGTGCCCTGCTGGGCCAGGCAGGACACAGCCCCTCTCACCTCTAGTCGGAGCATCCTCTCAATGCTCCCAATCTGCCTGGCCTGGAAACGCAGAGTCACTTCAAACTCCATGTGGGGATCAATGGTGCCATTATCTTGTGATAAGGACAAGTCCTCAGAGAGGTCATCCAGCCCTCTGAGCTGCCAAGCCATGGGCAGCAGGGTGTTGTTTTTCAGGACCAAGGTCCTGCTGTCAGTCCTGCAGAGACAGGAAGGCACTTGGCATCAGCTGCTGGGTGCCCACACCAGCCTGGCCACTGAATGCAACTTGGAGCAGCTCCATCCATGCCCTGGAAACCAGAGTGGGGCCACAGCTCTCTGCACAGAGAGCAGCAAGCACAAGTTCCCAAGGGTTTTTCCTGGAGAAGGCAGTGAGAACCTCAGAGAAGAAGAGAAAACAATTCTTATCTCTATTCACTACTCCTGCTGTTTTACACCTATCAAATGTGTTCTGGAAATTGTTTACCAAAAGTGGTTTAGTTATTAGACACAGGTAAAAGTTGTTTTGAGTGATTAACCAATCACTCAAAGCTGTGTCTAACTGTCTGAAGATAGTCACGAGTTTTTCTTTAATATAGTATAATATCTCTTTTGTTGCAGACATCTTTTATGAAAAATCCTTTCCTTGGGATTTTTCCTCCTGAGAAGCTGAGAGGCCCAGGAACAAAATGTAAGCATTGATTATCTGCTGCTGTGGAATGCAACAGGTGGATCTGTGATTGGTCCATGTTGGATGTTTCGAATTAATGGCCAATCACAGCCCAGCTGGCTCAGACAGAGTCCGAGTAGCTGCCTTTGTTATCATTCTTTCTTATTCTATTCTTAGCTAGCCTTCTGAGGAAATCCTTTCTTCTATTCTTTTAGTATAGTTTTAATGTAATATATATCATAAAATAATAAATCAAGCCTTCTGAAACATGGAGTCAGATGCTTGTCTCTTCCCTCATCCTAAGACCCCTGTGAACACCGTCACACTCTTTCATATAATTTTAATATAAAATTAGTGTAATATAATTTTAATAAAACAATTGTTCAACCTTCTAAATCATAAAATCAGAGCACATTATTCCCAGCATCAGGAGCTCCCTACAACACTGGAGTCAAACTTTTCCTCTTTGTCACAAGTCTTGGAGTGCTTGTGGGATGTGACTGACCTGTGCAGGAGCAGTTTGTCAAAGGACAGCTCCAGGGTGCTGACCTCCAGCTTCACGTCCACCCCATGGCAGCACAGGCTGAAGACCGCTGGCTCAGGGTTCTTCCCAATGCTGCAGATGAGTTTGTCTTCCAGGAAGCCAGGGCAAGTGGGGAATGCCCAAATGGTCAGCTCCTGGACACAGCCCCAGAGCAAGAAATAGAAAGAAGAAATAGAAAGAAATAGAAAGAATAGGAAGAAATAGAAAGAGCTCTGTATGTGAGCAGCAGGAGCAGCCCCTGGGCACTTCTATGGTGCCTGCTCTACCTGCCCTTCTCCCACCTGCTTCTCCTTTGGTTTCAGGCTCATGTTGGGAGGGTCCAGAAGGAATGTCTCTGCTTCCCCAGCACTCTCAAAGGAGAACTGGACCTCCACGTCCCTGGGGCAGTTGTTGAGGATGGTCAGATTCTCCGAGTTGCGGGGACAGTTCTGGGCCTTGTACCTGTCCACAAAAGGGAAAAAGGCTGCAGAGCAGACTCTTGCCTTTGCCACACACCCAGGAGAGCACTGTGTGCACCCAAGGAAGTGGTGCTGGAAGACCCTGCTCTAACAAACGAGTGAGGAAAATGGATCCCAGTCAGGGCCATGGGCCTGTGCTCATCCCTGCCTTACTCTGAGGCCTTCCCTGGACTTGGTGCCTCCAGCCCAGAAGTCTGATGATGCTCAGGCCACTTCCAGAGTTTTTAAGACAATGTAAATTCAAAGGTGCCTAGAAAAATAACAGTACACCAGGCACATGGGTTCTTTCCCCTTCTTTCTTGGGGTGCTTCCCTGCAGGCCATAAAGAAAGGCTTTTGGAAAAGGAGTTTAGCTCATTTCTTTCATAAAAGTCATGAAACTGCTTTGGATTTTATGGGTTAGCTCAAAGTCTGAGAAAGAAATATAAAGCATCAATTCCCAAGAGGAATGCAAACAAGATAACAAATGACCCTTCTCTCAGGCATGGAGATGACTTTGGAGTGAAAGGGTTAAAGAGGAAAACAGAAATCCCAGCCCATCCATCAGTCTGGCTAAAGATTGTTTGTTTTTTAAACTGCTTTGATTTCATTAAATTGGGTTGACAAAATAGCCGTAGCCCTCCAGAGCTCCCATGGAGACAAGAACTTAAATGGCATTAAAAATAAGTGACAGTAAAAGCAAAAATACACAATAGCTTCAATGACAAAGTGTTTAGGCAGACTTGATCCAGCAGTGAGGACGCAATGTCAGGAAAATACAGGAAAATGTAATTCCTGCTGTACGTTGCCCCAAACACCCACTGGCAGGTCAATCATAAAATCTTATTAATAATTACCGATTAATGAAAGGTTTACAAAATAATTTCTCAATCAGGCTACCTGCAGAACTCAAAGCACTTCAAAAACCACCATAAAGTTCATTTCCTAAGGGCTGAAGCTGAGATGTGGAGGGGGACACAGAAATTGCTCCCCCCGGTCACCTCTGGACTGGCAGCAGCACAGGGCTCTGGCCACCAAGGTGGCACAAAGGCACCCACTGGGCAGGCAGAGCAGCTCCTGCAAGGCTCGTTTGCCTCTTATCTGCTCAAGTTCACACATCTGTGGCCCTTCCAACCCATGTGTGTCCCAGGACAGTGCCCTGGATTGTGCCACCAGGACAGCCTGTCTCTCCAGGGCCAGCAGGGAGCACCTGCCACTCTCTTGATTTCCCACACAGCAGCGGTCCAAAGTGGAATTGCTTTGTGCTCTCAACATACTCCTTGAAGATGACTTCATCTTCCTTCATGGCTTTCCTCCACTGTGGAAACACCACTCTGGGCAGAGAAAGGGGGGAAGGAGGAGCTATGAGATGCTCCAACTAGGAAATGTGGTCAGAAAACCAAAAACCACCTTCCTGGTGGCTGAGGTACTGTGATGGTGTTCACAGGGGTGCTTGGATGAGGGAAGAGATGAGCATCTGACTCTATGTTTCAGAGGGCTTGATTTATTATTTTATGATATATATTATATTAAAACGATATTAAAAGAATAGAAGAAAAGGTTCTCATCAGAAGGCTAGCTAAGCTAAGAATAGAAAGAATGATAACAAAGCTTGGGCCTCGGACAGAGAGTCCAAGCCAGCTGACTGTGATTGGCCATTAATTACAAACAAGCCAACATGAGCCAATCACAGATCCACCTGTTGCATTCCACAGCAGCAGATAATCATTGTTTACAATTTGTTCCTGAGGCCTCTCAGATTCTCAGGAGGAAAAATCCTAAAGAAAAGCTTTTTTATAAAAGTTGTCTGCGACAAGGTACCATCTGCCTTCCCAGCTTCCAGCACAGGAAGAGATGCTGTGTGAGCCCAGGCAGCACGATGTGCCCAGGCCAGAAGCCCCAAGGGGCAGCCCTGGCTGTGAGTTCAGGGGCAGCTGTGGTGTGGGAGGCTGCCAGGGCCCAGCCTTATCGCTGGCAAGGGGGTTATTTACAGACCACAAACGGGACAGGGCTGCTGTGGAACTGCCTTGAGCTGTTTCATTTTTCAGCATCACTCTCATTACATGGTTATGACAATGGGAAGATGCCAGCAGCTCACATCCCAGGCAGCAGACCAAGAACTTAATGTTGCAACTTCCTTTATAAGTTTCTTGATCAATCACACAAAGCAAAAGCACATTGACAGTAGTTCTATCCAAGCACTACAAGCACACGTACCTTTGGTTAAAACAATGCTTGCTTATTTTGAATACAAGACCTACTTCTAAGCCTTAAAGCACAATGCACAGAGCTCCATTATTAAGCTTTAACCCTCCTAATATCTTGCTAGATAAAACTTTTCTGTAGCTTGGGGAGTTATTCTAGACAAGCGTTAATACACAGACCATTGTTCTATTTGTCCTTGCTTTTCTACTTTTTAAATAATTTTTCTGCTGACCTATCTCATGGCTGCTGCTTAGCTCTAATCACAGTTCTGCTGTCTCTGGGGCCTGCCTTTTGCAGCCTTCCCAAAACCTCTGATTTTGTGGATTCCCACAATTCCCCATCTCCTTCACCTAAAAAAGAAACCTTCATAATCGCGTTGTTTATTACTTGCGTTTCGTAGCCTTACTATAATATTTCTGCTTATTACCTGCTTAAAGCATATTCTTGCTTGCACTAAGCATTGCTATATTACAACACAGCAATTTAATGCTGTGAAAGTCTAATTGTTTCAATGCCATTGTTGAAGCCAGTTGGGGTAAAAACAAACCTGCTGAAACCCTTTTCACAGCCTTCCAAGGCATGAAATCACTTTTACAGTTCTCATCATAATGACGAGCAGATCTCGTTCTTCTTTGTTTCTTTTTAATGACTGCCTTGGCAGTAGGTGCAAACACAGTGAGCATTCCAATGCTACATTTTGTACATTTTGTAGATTCCCATAAGCCTTACCGAGGGTTCTGGGTGATGCTGGGGTACAGGCCGGTGGCACTGCAGGGCAGCTCGTACTGGCGCTTTGTCTGCACCAGCTCAAACCTCAAGGTCTGCTCAAACCTCCCCGGCTTTTTGGTGGAGAAGTGGCTCTTCAGTTCCACCTCACCCTGGGCAGGCACCATCCACCGGTGCTGTTTCAGCCTGGCAGGTAAAGAGGAGGCTTCAGACAAGGAGCAGATGAAGCAGGGAGGGTGCACTGGCCATCCCATGGAGGCACTGGCACGGGGTCACTGTGGAGCTGGGGACGATGGACCTTGTTTGGCAAGAGCAGCAAGAAGCTGAGGCATCACCTCCTCCCGGGCAGCTCACCTGAAGAATTCTGTGGGGACTGAGGCACTTTTCAGCATACTTTTGGATCTTGTTGTGGAGGAATCCTGGGGATTTTCTGTTCTCTGTGTGGACATCTGGTTGTCCTTTGAAGAGCTGTCTCCCCTGGCCGCTTTACCCGTCTTTGGTTGGCCCTTGGCAGAACTGCCCTTCACATCTGGAGCCTTGGCCTAAGGGCAGAGAGAAAAGGGAGGGAGAGCTGAGCCCTGAGACAACATCCTGGAAAGCAAAATGGGGCTTTGTTCACCAGCAGAAGAGAGAATAAAGAAAGAAGTCCACCTGCCCATGGACTTGGTCTTCCTTATTGGTGTTTGCTTTGCCTAGGACACCCCTGCTCCCTCAGGACCCTCTCCTCAAAGGAAGTTGAGGGTTTAAGGGGTTTTTTTCCCTCTTGTCTTACAGAACTGCTCTGTCTCCAGCTGAGCTGTCTCTTTTGTCCCAGCCCTGACAGAAAGGAGACCTGCAGACACGGGGCCCCATCACATCTTCACTACCTCTCCACAATGATCCTTTTCCACCCAGCCTGTCCCCCATGCCCCCATCCAGCCTGATCCCTGCCCTGGCACCTTCTGGAGCACACACCAGATTGTGTCCCATGGCAGCACCTCCTGGTGCCACAATGGTGAAGGGCTCCACACGCTCTGCAGGGCCCAGCCTCTCCTCTGGGTACTCAAATGTGGAGAGCACAGCAGTGGGGGGAAGGGGAGGCCCTTTGGGATGCAGTCCCAGATGTTCCAGCAGCTAAAACAGAAGAGAAAATCCTGCTCATCCTTCTGTCACCTTCATCCTCACAACTCCTTCTTTAAAGGCACTGAGCTTTTGGGCATGGGGTTTTTCACTTCTATGAAGTACAAGTGCTTTGTTATGCCCAGTGGGGTGAGCAGTGTGATAAACACCAATCACTTGTTTTTAAAATTTTAAAAGTTTAATAATAATAAAATGGTTATAAAAAAATAGTAATACAATTAGAGTAATATTAATTTGGACAAATTGAATTAGGACAATATGAGACAATAAATACAAAGAGTTATGGACATCCGGGTACCTTTTTCTGGGCAGCACGAGCCCAAAAATAGGACCCCCGTTAACAGAGGATTAACCCTTAAGAACAATAGCCTGTTGCATATTCATACACTTCATACATGATGCATAAATTCCATTCAAATACAGGATTCTGTCTGGTCATTGTCACCTTCTTCCTCGGCAAGAAGTTTGTTTCTTCTGATAAGAGGGCAATAAATTCTTTTTCTCTGAAAGATTTAGGTGTCCTGTGGCTGCTATCTTCCTGCAAGTCCTTTCTTTTTAAAAAAATATCCTACATAGCACAGTTTCTATTTTAACATTTTTTATAACCTAAAACTATATTTAACACACTACTTAGGAGAATTAATACAGCATTACTTTCTAACACAACACATATAATATTCATTTTAATATTTGCAAAAAGCCAATCATAAAATATGCATTTTTCACAGCAGGCTCCAGAGCAGAGGCAAGAGCTACAAGCAGGAGCAGGAGAGAAACCTCTCCCCGAGTGACTCAGCTGAAGGAAACAATGGCCATGAGCTGCCCTGTCCTGGACTGTTTATAATGATTTCCAGGCTGGGAAGCTCTGAACAGACTTGGACATAGAGCACTCCCACTTTCTGCCCATCTGAGGGATGGTGGTAACCTCGCCATCCACACAGATGATACAGAGTCATTGTGGAACATCATCAGGGGCCTGGACAAGGCTCTGTGCCATTATCACCTGTGGGGACACAATGCTCCCGGGCCCACGACCACGGCAAGCTCAGGATCTGAGCCTTGCAGGTTTTACCTGCTCTTTCGTTGGCAGCTTCCCATCCCTCAGGATGTCCCAGATTGTGGCCTTTGGATGGGTGACCTGCATGTCCAGGCCCTGCACCCTGACATGCTCATCTCTGACTGCCCCTTCTGCACCCTGGCTTTGTGTCTCCAGCTGAGATGACTGAAAACTCCTTTGGCTTCCATGTTTTTGTTTAGCCTTCTCCACCTTCTCCTTAGGCTCCTGACCTTTGTTTTCAGCTGAAGGCCGGGCCTCTGGCCTGGCCTTGAGCTTTGCCTGTTGAGTCTTCAGCCTCTTCTGTGCTTCATAGTCCTCCAGCACCTGTGGGGGCAGCGTCCCACCCACGGCACGTGGAGGCATCAAAAAGCTCTTTTGGTGCCCAGACCCCAGAGCCATCCACGGGATCTTTGTGTGTGTAGGGAAGAGAAACCACGGCAAGATTCCTTTTCTCATCTCACACACTCAACAAACTCCATTTCTGTCCTCTCCCTCCCTCCCAACAACACCAACTATTTAAGTCTTCCCACAGCGTGTCAGCAGAGATGGCCTTGCCCTGGGGATTGCCTCCATCTCCCTGGCACAAGCCTGGCAATGCTGGAGTGCTGTGAAGCTTGGGCAGCGTGTCCATGGGGACCAGACCTGCCTTCTCACCTTCTCCTCCTCAAGGTACTGCTCATCAAAGTCCAGGCAGTAAAACTCAATGGGGAAGGTGCATGGGTTCTTCACCACCACTGTGGCCTCCACGCCATCGCTGCCCACCAGCACCTGTCCCATCTTTAGTGCTGGGGGGTTGAACTCCAACCGTGGCTCCAGACCCTGTCCTGAGAGGTGCAGCTTTAAGCAATTGCTGCTCCCACAAATGTTGAGCTTCAGCTCATTCTTGTAAGATCTCTGAAAAGAGAAAAGTGCAGAAGAGTCGTCCATGAAGTCCCAGGTGACAGGACCCCAAATACAAAGCTTGCCCCAAGGTCAGGGTGTTATCAGTCCCTCCAAGGCGAACGGAAGCCAGATATTTATTTATGCTAGGGACTACATAAATTATAATTACCAAATATTTATTTATGCCTGGGACTACAGTGTCTGTGCCCTGGGTCTGAGTAACTGGCATGAACCCTGGTGTGCACTGAAACTGGGTATTTGGGTATCAGATGGATGTACAATGGACTGTCAGGCGTTTTCACCTAGTCATGCAGGAGTGCAGTGCTCATGGGAAGGGCCCTCGGGGCTGCAGTGTCCAGGCACAGTCCTGGCACTGCCGCATCAGGCAAATGCCAGCTCCAGCAGAGAGGCAAAGAGCTCTTGCTGGCCAGAAAAAAGGGTCATCTTCCTGCTTAGTGTTGAGCTCTGGCCCAAGCCAGACACAAGATGGTTATACCTCTCGAGCAATTAAAAGATCCCTGGGACTGTTTGTAGGCACAGAAGCACTTGTGTCCATGCTGGGACACGCTGCCAGTTTCTGAGACCCAGCAGACACAGGCAAACCACTTTTGGGAATGCTCCATCCTTTCAGCTGAATCCCCAGATGCACGGGAATGTGCAGGCAGGCCAGAGCCCCAGGGACTGCTGGCAGCACATCACTACAGGTGACTGTCCTGCCGTGCTCAGGAAGGTGTCTGGGGGCTGTTTTGTCTGTCAGTCCTGCAGCAGGATGAGCCTAGACTGGCCATTCCAGGATTATCCTCTGCAAGTGGGCAGCTGCTCTGCACCGAGTGCTGCAGCTGCAAATACAGCCAGGCAAGGGGGAGGCTGAGGGGAATTGGGCACATCCCCCCATGTGCCAAGAGGCAGCCTCAGAGCCCTGATGCTCTCTGTGCTCTTTGCTGTGGTCTTACACCACCTGTAATATGATACCCAGACCCTGGGGAAATGACTTCTTTTTCCATGGAAAATGGCCTCTGTTTGGGGCCACTCGCCACGGCCGACAATGCTGTGCCAAGGGAGAAATTAGCAAACTTTGCTGGATTTCTCCAAAACTAAAGCTGCCAGCAACTAGAATCCTGCAAGTCCTTAGAGCCCCAAAAACCTCTGAGCTGATACCCAGACCCTGGGGAAATAACTTCTTTTTCCCATGGAAAATGGGCATTTCAAAAGCACATCTCATGGGAGAGCTCTGTGGAGTGAACCGAGCCACGCTGAGTACAGGGCCTGCAGAAAACGCCCTGTGAAGGCAGAGCTCGCACCACACTCTCTGCACCAGGCCCTCAGTTCCAGATAGCCCTGACAGCCTCCCGGGCTGACACCTGCCAATCTCACCTCCTTCTTGGGTGTAAACTGGATTTGTAAATTCTGCCACCGTCCTGGATCAAGGGTTCCTTGGCAGGGTGTCACTTCAAAGGGACAGGGCTCATCCTCCAGCACCTGCTGCTTCTGATGTACATTTTTGTTCTGGGCACAGAAACCAATTGTGTGAGGTCTCCTCGTGCTCTGAGACACTGACACGGTGCTGAGAGCACCCACAGTCAAACCAAGTGTGGCCCCCTTAGCGTAGAGCTGAAGGAAAAACCTCAGCCAGGGCAGGCAGATAGGGAGCCACTGTCCTCAGAGGAGGAGGAATGGGTGAAGATGGCAGAAAAGCAAAGCATCTGCTAATGGAACAGCTCCAGGCAAACCAGCCTTGATCTAGACCCTCAGAAGCTTCCTCAAACACAATGTAGACCCAAGTGCTCAGGCAGCCACAGGAGCAGAAAGGGCAAGAGACACAAAGAAAACCCAACCCAGAAGTTATGTGTTCAATGTCCCCTGTGCTTTACCTCCAGAACAGGCTTGCTGGCAGTAATGAACCATGTGCAGGGCACTGGGAACCAGTTGTAGAGCTGGATGGTCTCAACCTGGTGCTGCCCAACGAGGATGTCAGAGAACTGCAGGGTTTTCTTGGAGAGCTCGAGCGACACTTCCAACACAGTGGCGCGGAGGCGGATGTGAGACGTGGGGCCTTTTATCACCTGGAGAAGGACAGAGAGTTCAGCAGAGGGTGCAGGTGACATCTGCTGCTGTGCCCAGCCTGCTGCCTGCCCCAGGAGCTGTGGTACCTCTATGGGCAGCAGCACATCCACGTCACCCTGGGGCTGCTGGGCGCTTTCAAAGCGCACATCAAATGCCACGCTGTGGCTGGGGGACAGGCACTTCATCAGGCCCAGGTCCACGCTGAAACCTGGAAGAGATGAGCATAAAGCAGCTGAGATATACTGTGGGAATCCACAAAATTATGAGGGTTTTGGGAAAGCTGCAAAAGGCAGCCTCAGAGACAGCAGAACTGTGATTAGAGCTAAGCAGTAGCCATGAGATAGGTCAGCAGAAAAAGTATTTAAAAAGTAGAAAAGCAAGGACAAATAGAACAATGGTCTGTGTATTAATGCTTGTTCTAGAATAACTCTCTAAGCTACAGAAAGTTTATCTAGCAAGATATTAGAAAGTTTGAAGCTTAATAATGGAGCTCTGTGCATTGTGTTTTAAGGCATACAAGCAGGTATTGTATTCAAAATAAGCAAGCAGCATTTTAACCAAAGGAATGTGTGCTTATAGTGGTTGGATAGAACTACTGTCAATATGCTTTTGCTTTGTGTGATTGGTCAAAAAACTTCTAAAGTGAGTTGTAACATTAAGTTCTTTGTCTGCTGCCTGGGATGTGAGCTGCTGGCATCTTCCCATTGTCATAACCATGTAATGAGAGTGATGCCGGAAAATAAAACAGCTCAAGGCAGTTCCACAGCAGTCCCATCCCGTTTGTGATTTGTACAGAGCCCCTGGCCGGCAATAGTTCCCAAGGCCCAGCTTGCACCTGGGAAAGGATCCCACCCTGCTCTTGTTGGGAGGGGGTGTGGGCTCCTCCTGTCTGGCTGCTCAGTGTCTGTGATACCTCTTGCTCTCTTAGCCAGGACCTCATCTCCAGGGAAGTAACTCCAGCATCTTTGCCTGCCCAGACACTGTTAGCAAAGCTGCTCTGGCCAGGCAGACAGACAAGCCAGGAACCCTCCAGAGCTCCAGATACTTGCCTGCCCCAGCCTGTACCAAGGCAGCTTGGACAAAAATTGTCCTGAAAGGGAACCAGCACCAAGCCTCTGGAGATGAGCAGGGCCAGCACAGACCCAGGGCACAATCAAGCAGGTGCTGTTAAGGTCCGTAAACCTGGCAGGGCTTGGGTTGGGACCAACAAACTGCCCAGCAATGACCTGCATCTCCTTCAGAGCACCATCAACTCCATCCCTGGAGCATGGCCTTCAGCATCTCTCCCTGGGGTAGCCAGCAAGCTGCTGCAGCCCAGAGGAGACCATGAGCAGAGGGGCAGCCCTAGGGCCAATGCTGAGGTGACACCTGGTTGTCAGTGGGCAGGGAGGTCCCAGGTGCCATCAGGGCACCAGGAAGCTGCTGTGGGCTGCAAGGGGCTCAGGTGACATGGGAGGGTGCCATGTGCCAAACGGGGCTGCAGCTGTTCTTACTGCAATGCCAGAGCCAAGCAAGTGGGGCTGCAGGTCCTGAGTCTTCAGATTCCAAGTCTCTGAGATCTGAGTCTCTGGTGTCTGAGTTTTCAGGCTCTGAGACTTCAAGGTCTCACTCTTCAGGCTCTGAGTCTTCTGCACAACTTGTAATTTACTCCTCTGCTTGTACTGTTGCAGGTGTTTTATGGGCTGTTTCAGTGGCTTCTCATCTTTTTCATTTTCTGAAGGAAGAAAACATCCACAAAGAGAAGTAAGAGCAAAGTGCCAGTCCCATTGAAGCTGGGAAGTCCCCACCTGCCAACGTTGGTTCCTTCCAGAAAGAAATCCCTCAAGCCATCTATGGGAAGTGGATGCTGCTGCTCCTCTCTGAATCCTCGTGTTCGCTCCCACCCACCTTCCTCCCCACAGAGAAGCATCTCATCCCCTGCAATGTCACACAAATCCAAGCCTGCCAGAAGCCTGCCAGCCTCTCTTACAGCCTTCCCAAGCCTGTCAGTCCAGCCATCACCCTTCAGGACCCTGCCAGATGTGCTGGCAAGCTGGTTCCTGGGACAAAGCTCACATGGGATCCTCTGCTCAAGACTCATGAAGCAACCAGGGGGCTTGACTTGGTCTGGGAGTCCTGCAACCCTCCAGGCTTGGTGGAGGTGAGCATGAGCTGCCCTATGGGCATCTGGTAGGGAACAAAAACAGAGGGGCCCTTCCTGAGGGCAGACAGGCAGTGCCCACCTTTGATGTTCCAGGGCAGGTTCACAGTGATCATGGGGCAGGTCGCTTCTCCTTTCAGGCAGATATTTTCTGCTTCCAGGTCACCCACTTGAAGCTGGTAAATCCTGCTGAAAGCTCCTGGTAATGCTGGCAGGTAAGAGAATTTCAGCACTTGCTTCTGGCCAGGTGCAAGGGAGCCCTGCAGGGACAGGAGGAGAGGGAGGGAATGCATCAGAGTGTTTGATGGGGATGGCTCAGGGGACAGACAGGCTGAGCAGACAGGTTCTCATCTAGAAAGAACCATCAGACCACATCACCTTTGTGATAAAGATATTACAGTGTTGGCTTTCACAACTGTTAGAGTAAATACTGTGTGGTTTATAATGTTGACTTTTGTAAAAGAAGTTTCACTAAAGTTTAAAGTTCTTTTATTGCAAATGTTGTGTTGTGATACCAATGTTGGTGAAGAGTTGTTGTAATATTAACATTTAACCAGTGAAGGAGTGGAAACCTGCTGAATGTGTTGAAAAGTAACAAATGACCACCACTAGGACAACTACACATGCTCCAAAAAGGTGGGACAGAGGAGGAACTAGGTTAAAATGTTTGACTATGTATAACCATTTGTAAATATGTATTAGGCTGATACAATGCCCAGGGTATATAAATGGTGTTGCTGTGTTGACTGCTGTGCCTCTGGCTGCAGCCAAGCACCCAGCACTGTTACTTCTGCTTTATTGACTTTGTCCTCTATTTTCTCTTCTTAAATTTTCTTTAAATTTTAACTGAGGAGTGGCCTTCCCTTCTCACACCTTCTGCCTTCCTTGTGCCCAAAAGGTCGAGCCTCTGACCCCAGGGTGCAGTGTGTCCTCCCCAGGGCTCACGAGGCTGCAGCCCCAGCACAGCCTGATGTGAGCACAGCTCTGCTGCTCATGGGGTTTGCCCTCTGCCAGCAAGAGCCTGCCTCAACCAAAAAAGGCTCTTCTGCTGCTGCTGCTGCTGTGGGAGGGAAGCTCCTGCTCTCAGCAGGGCCAGAAGCTCCTCTCATCTCCTGCAGGGGATGATTTATTAAAAATATGGATATTGATCCAGTAACGATATCCAACTGTGACAGACAAAGACTCTCTAACAGTTTAAAGTTACAAAGTGGATGTTTAGTGTGGGATAGCTCCCAAATACACACTGTGATTTACAGGTGACTACAGAGTGCTTTTATCTGCACAAGTATTGAATACCCAAAATACAAATGCATATTCATAACTTTGGTACATCCCAGTCCCTGCTTTGTATGGTAATTAGTTCAAAAGCTATTAAGCATGCATAGTTTGTTCCTTGAAATGGGTCGGTGGTCCCTTTCATGGGCAGGGGTGCCAAAATGAGGAAGTAAATGAAGTCTTCCTCATTCTGACCTTTCCACCTTTTCTTCAACTTTTCTTCAACTTCATCAAGGCCTACCCATTTATTTTGATTAACTCCAATAAAGCTTATCTCTAACTAAAACCTCAGCTCCTATAAAATCCCTAAATTCTTTAAAATTTATGTCTCAGGGACAGGCATGAAGAAATGGGAAAGCCAATTGCTTCCTATTCCCACTGCAAGGAGAGACAAAGGCAGGAGCACTGCTTTGGCTCCCTTCGTTTCAAAGACATCCAGGCAGGGCTAGCAAGCTTGGACGGTGGTGGGATGCTGCTAATACTTGGGTTTGTGCCTTATTTTTGTCTGAGAAATCCATCAAAAAGAATTCTCCTCTGGTCCCCTTACAGCAGGACAGGGCAATGACCAACACCCTTGTGCCTCCTGCTGGAGTCTGCCCTGTGACAGCAGAGCCACCCACCAGCCAAGGCCGTGGGGGAGTCTGTTAGGAGGGTGTGGGAATCTATAAAATCAGAGGGTTTTGGGAAAGCTGCAAAAGGCAGGCCTCAGAGACAGCAGAACTGTGATTAGAGCTAAGCAGCTGCCATGAGATAGGTCAGCAGAAAAATTATTTAAAAAGTAGAAAAGCAAGGACAAATAGAACAATGGTCTGTGTATTCACGTTTGTCTGAGTAGCTCTCTAAGCTGCAGAAAGTTTATCTAGCAAGATATTAGGAAGGTGAAAGCTTAATAATGGAGCTCTGTGCATTGTGTTTTAAGGCATACAAGCAGGTATTGTATTCAAAATAAGCAAGCAGCGTTTTAACCAAAGGTACCTGTGCTTATGGTGATTGGATAGACTACTGTCAATGTGCTTTTGCTTTGTGTGATTGGTCAAGAAACTTATAAAGGAAGTTGTAACATTAAGTTTTTCAACCTGCTGCCTAGATTGTGAGCTGGTGGCATCTTCCCATTGTCATAATCATGTAATGAGACTGATGCTGAAAAAATAAAACAGCTCGAAGCAGTTTCCATAGCAGCCCCATCTCGTTCGTGGTCTGTAAATAACCCCCCTTGCTGGCGTCAGAGGGCACTTGTTTGACCTCCTCTGCCCCCAGCAGAAATTGCTTATACCCCTCTCTCTCTCATGATTGGGTTTGGGTTTTCCCCTCTGACTTTTTTCTCCCTTTCCCCCCCACTCTTTGTTCCCTTTAACACTCTCCTGGGCCACCTGGCACAGGGCTGGGGTCATCACTTGTGCTACTTACCGTGGTGGGCTTGACCAGAAACACACCAGGCAGATGCTGGTCTGCAGAGCAAGGCTTTAGCACCCAGCTGAATTCACTCCTGCCAGTGTTCTCCAGGCTGATCTTGCTGTGACCAACTTCATTAAACATCTGGAGAGAAGGCACAGGAGAGGGAAGTTACAGACCCAGGCCTGCTGCTGGGAATCTCCTTCCTCTCTCCTGGGCTTGAAAGCAGACACATTGTGGGAGCTGGGAGCAGGGAGGAGATAGGGGCACTTGGGAACCTGGGGAACCCCCAGGCACAGGGCACCTGCACAGCACCAGGCAGCTCTGGCAGCACACAGAGGTGTGGTAACAACCATGTGAGGGCCAGCAATAAATGAACCAGGGGACACAGGCCCTCTGCACTCTGAGGGGTCACCAACAGCCAGGAGAAACAGAGACAGCACTGAGGCATTCCAGGAGAAAAGGCACCTGCGTGCAAGTCTTGGCAAGCAACATGCATGAAACAAGGGACTCACACAGGGCAACACAGACAGGGCCAGCAGCTGGAGATATCTGTGGGCTTTCAACTGGAAGAGAGTGAAGTGGGGATTATTCTGGGACAGTCTCTCCAACTAGAGTGACTGGAAGCCCAACTTCTTCCCTTGATTATTTGTGGATTAAGCAAGAGCTTTAGGCAAGAGCATCTCCTTGGAGGTCAGGCTTTAGGCGTGGATCAGCAGAAGGATGTCTCAGAGACATGGCTCTCAGAGCATCCCCACTGGGACCCTGCCTGGCCCAGGAGGCAGTGTCAGGTACCCTGAAGAAGAGGCATTCCCAACATTTTTGTGTGGGAATTCACAAAATCATGAGGGTTTTGGGAAAGCTGCAAAAGGCAGGCCTCAGAGAAAGCAGAACTGTGATTAGAGCTAAGCAGCAGCCATGAGATAGGTCAGCAGAAAAATTATTTAAAAAGTAGAAAATCAAGGGCAAATAGAACAATGGTCTGTGTATTAACGCTTGTCTAGAATAACTCCCTAAGCTACAGAAAAGTTTATCTAGCAAGATATTAGGAAGTTTGAAGCTTAATAATGGACCTCTGTGCGTTGTGTTTTAAGGCATACAAGCAGGTATTGTATTCAAAATAAGCAAGCATTGTTTTAACCAAAGGTACGTGTGCTTGTAGTGCTTGGATAGAACTACTGTCAATGTGCTTTTGCTTTGTGTGATTGGTCAAGAAACTTATAAAGGAAGTTGTAACATTAAGTTCTTTGTCTGCTGCCTGGGATGTGAGCTGCTGGCATCTTCCCATTGTCATAACCATGTAATGAGAGTGATCCTGAAAAATAAAACAGCTCGAGGCACTTTCCACAGCAGTCCTGTCCCGTTTGTGATTTGTATAGAGCCCCCGGCCGGTGATATTTTTGGAGATGGCCATTTCAAACCTGCTTGGATGCTGGGTGTGTCCTGTCGCTAAAGAGGGCAACACGGCCCAAAGCACCAAGACTCCATCAGAAGGGTGCACAAGAGGGATTTATTACAGCAACATGTTGCTTTCATAGTTTTTCAGGAGATTTACATTTACTGAACAGACACGTTCACTGCCCATTGGTCATAAGAAAGAAACAAAGTCCTCAATAGGTGAGCAAGGAGCCACGTCATTCTGGGAGCCAGCTAAAGTCCGCATCTTTTAACTTTCTCTCTTCCATCACCTTGTCATAGGGACAGCCTCAGTGTCTTCCTCAAGAGAGATACGAGGCTTTCCTTATCTTTAGGAAGCCTTCGCTGGCTCACAAGAACAGCACAAAAGGCCTTTCCTACATGTCCCTCAAAGGTTGTACTTCCAAGCCCCAGAGCCAACAAAGGGGCTGGGTGTGGGAGTGTCGGGGGGTAGCACGGTCAGGACGGACGGAGACAAGAGATCTCTAAAGCCAGGTCATGGAACTTGTGGCTTATTGCAGAGGGCCTGGGTGCAGGGGCCTTTTGGAACCTGTGGTTTATTGCAAAGGGCCTGGGTGCAGGGTCCTGCTGGGAGCTGCCAGCCACAGCTCAGAGCAGGCCCAAGAGAAGAGAGGGGTAGAGAGGATGAGAGGGTAAGAGAGTAAGAGGGTAAGAGAGCAAAAGCATAAGAGAGTAAAAGGGGTAAGAGAGCAAAAGGCAAGAGCGCAAAGTTCCTGTTACAATACAATAAATCATCTTCTGTGTTGAATATTCTGATTCTCACTAACCAATCTAGTACAATATACAAATCCTATAGCATTTCCATACAGCCTATAAGAATCACTACATTACCATACTGTGTTACATTTTAAACCTTAAAAACTACTCTTTGGACACCAAGCTGGCAGGGTCTGCTCTGACGCTTGGACCTGCGTGCAAGCAGAGGGTGTTGTTTCATCAATAGGGGATCACCTTCAGCTGGCCCTGCCATTGTTTTCCCGTTGTTCAGTAACTAAGGGATCTCAAAGCTTGCTTTCATTTCAATCTTGCTTATAGTTTCTATATTCTCAAAATCTTTTGCCAGACAATCATATTTATAAGGCTTTCCTGTTTCATCTTCCCCAACAACTGGGAAGAGGAGCCAGCCCTGGACTGAGGTGGGCATGAACCCGCTGGCCCTGGTTCTGAGGCAAGGAGCTGTGCCAGGGGCCGTGTGTGGTACCTGTAGGCCACAGTTGATCTCCCGGAGGCTCAGGGAGTAGCTGACCTGTGAGGCAATCAGCTTCACCTCGTAGCTGGGGCCTCCCTCCACGCAGCACAGCGCCCTTGCACCGGCCATGGTGTCCTGGTGGCCAGAGAAGCTGAAGGAGACCTGCTGTCTCTCTCCTGGCTGCAGCACACCCGACTGTGGCACGATGCTGAAAGCCTGCAGGGAGGACAGGAGAGATGGAGGTGTTGAGCGTGGAAATGTGTCAGGATCATTCGCTTGTCAGAGTGAACCCGAGAAAACTTCGAAAGTTTCTTTTCCCAGCCCGGCGCTTGAAGGAGTCAGAGCTCTTGACTTCTTGGTCTCAAGGTTGTTTATTGCGTCTTATCTATAAAAAATTTTCTCCTGCCCTGCCGAGGTCAGCTCAGCAAGACAGTTCCAGGCACTCTGCCTGCCCCCAGGGCGGTGTTATGTCTTTATACTAAAAACTACGTATACAATGTTTACAATTACTTCCCAATACCTATCACCTATGTTAGACAGTGAGCTTCTACTCGAAACCAATCTGAAAGTGCCACCATCACAGCAGAAGATGGAGGCCAGAAGAAGAAGGAGAAAGGCTGGACATGCCCAGTTCCCTCCATCCTGCCTCCTGGACCCCCATACCAGAAACTCTAAAATCTACTTTTCCACCCCATGATAACTTCACTATTATTCTACCTAAACTGTTGTGGCTTGCTGGTCTTCATATAAGGTTGGTAATTTGCTCCATGGGTCATAATCAAAACCACAGGCATTTTGGGCTCTGTGCCAGGGTCCCTGAGACCCCTGGCAGGGGTCTGGGCTGCTCAGGACAGCCAGAGGGATGTCCTGGGTCCTGACAGAAATGGATGCAGATGAGCATCTTGGAGCAAAGGGCAGCTGTAGCTGCAGGGGCTGTAAGACACGATCTGAAGTTTCCCTCATTTGCCTCACGACCATCTCAAGGACAGAGACCAAGACCCTGAAGAGCCTGACTGGAGTTCTGGCCTGCTTGGGGTGGATGCTCAGCAAGGGATTGTTTGCAGCTGTGTTTGCTGTGTCACCATGGTACACTGCTTCCAGCAGGGCTGGCCAGGAGCAGCTTGCTCTGTACACTTATACCTGCTTCACGATCCCCACTCATCACAACAGCCCAGGGATTTCCCTACCTCTGGGCCAGATGAACTTTCTGGGGTAACTTTGGTGATCCCCCACGGAAAATCCCTCATCTGCTCTAAGAGCCTGAATGAGGGATGAGGGACTCCAGGCAGCTCTCCAAAATGCAGTTTATTGTATCCAAGAGGTTACTGCAGTCCAGGGTCGTGGGTGACAGAGCCTGTGCCTACAGCTGTCAGCCCCAGCTGCAGGCAAGCCTGGAGACCCTTTAATTTTGGTTACAATGCATTATATACTTTTCTTTGCTCAGCATCTTCATACAGTAGAACCAATCTGTACCTTAACTATTATCTATAGCCTATCATAACTACTGTAATTACCATATTCATGTTACTATTCTCCAATCCCTAAAAGTTAGTACATTACAGTTTAAGCTAGAAGTTGTTTTTCAGTTTTCTTGCAGTGGAAAATTCTGAGACCTTTTTTCTACTTGCAACTTTGCTGACTTGTTTGCCTGTGCTATTTCCCTGCTGGGTAAAAACATTTTCTGTTTGGGGTGGATTTATCCTTTGCTCTAAGCCATAAAAACCCCTTGTAAGTAACATATCCTTTGCCTTCGTGGTTATCCAGTAAAACTGGCTCAGCAATTCTTTTCCATCTCTATTCCTTCATCAGTCTCTACATTTAAAAAATCTTTCTGATAAGCACACATATCTGTGAGAATTTCTTGTCAAACTTTCATCCTTCCCAACAATCTGCCTCACAACCCCTGTGACAGAGGGAGATTGAAGCCCCCTCCCAAGGACTGAGACTGAGACCCCTATAATTCTAACACAGGGGGTGCTGGCCTGACTGAAGTGGGATTTCTGCCAAGTGTTGCCTGCAGATGTGTTTGCTGGACCAAGACTGGTTTCTCATGGGAACCAGTCCTGAAACAATGGGTCCCACTCACTGCTGAGACTGACTTATCCTGTTTGGGAACATGGACTGTCTGCACCCGTTTTCAACAAACTTATTCTCCATTGTCTTTTACCTCTTCCCCCCTTGGCAGAGGACTATAAAAGACTCCTGAGTTAACCAAGACTTTGAGATTCTCCCTGCTGTGACAAGACAGATCTATAGGCCAGACCACAAGGATTTCATCTCTCCATTGGTAGCTATTCCCCCCTTCTCTCTCTCTCTCTATCCTTTATCTCCTTTCTAATCCTTCTATCACATTTGCTGTGGGCACTCAATAAAAGGTGCATTTGTTTTGATTAATACTGAAATCCCCTCTGTGTTGTTTTTTGCACTCTGAGATCAGTTAATGAACCATCACAACCCCCAGTTTGTACGAGTGGATTGTGACAGGGGCCAATTCCCCAAACACAGCCAGAATCACCCTAATCTCATCCTGCATCTGTGCCACTGACCAATGGAGGGACCATGGGGAAAATCTCCCATACTCAGGAATCAATGCATTAATTAATACACTACATTAAATGAACTGGGATGTCTCCTGGCAGTAGAAATTCTCTCTGATTCACAGATTGCCTTTAAAAAGCATTTCTTACTGCTTTTAGGAAAGGAGGAGACTCAGAGTGAGAGCTCTTGGAGCTCAGGGAAGGAGTCCAGCCCAGCTCATCTGACTCCTGAGACTTTTCCCCTCTCTCTCTCATTTATAGCCTCCTTTCTCAAGGTGCCTCAGCCAAAGCTCCCGCAAAAATTTCCTATGAACCACCTGATGAGGTCCAGTGTGGGAATCTACAAAATTATGAGGGTTTTGGGAAAGCTGCAAAAGGCAGGCCTCAGAGACAGTAAAACTATGATTAGAGCTAAGCAGCAGCCATGAGATAGGTCAGCAGAAAAAGTATTTAAAAAGTAGAAAATCAAGGACAAATAGAACAATGGTTTGTGTATTAACGCTTGTCTAGAATAACTCCCTAAGCTACAGAAAAGTTTATCTAGCAAGATATTAGGAAGTTTGAAGCTTAATAATGGAGCTCTGTGCATTGTGTTTTAAGGCATACAAGCAGGTATTGTATTCAAAATAAGCAAGCATTGTTTTAACCAAAGGAATGTGTGCTTATAGTGGGTTGGATAGAACTACTGTCAACATGCTTTTGCTTTGTGTGATTGGTCAAAAAACTTCTAAAGTGAGTTGTAACATTAAGTTCTTTGTCTGCTGCCTGGGATGTGAGCTGCTGGCATCTTCCCATTGTCATAACCATGTAATGAGAGTGATGCTGAAAAATAAAACAGCTCAAGGCACATTCCACAGCAGTGCCATCCCGTTTGTGATTTGTACAGAGCCCCCGGCTGGTGATAGTCCAGGGGGAGCAGTGCCCTCCACAGGTGCTGCACAGCGTCCTTGGGCAGCCCTGCAACGTGTCCTGCACGGCCTCTCCAACAAGCAGCTGCTTCAGCAGCTCTTTATGATGGGCCTGGAGGGACATGAGGCCCCTCTGTGGCCAATGCTGAGGGCCCCCAGTGGCCCTGGGAGTGCCAGCCCTGCCACACTGACCATGTGCAAGTGAGACAGATTCCCTCTTACCTTCTCCGCTTCCAGGGGAGTGTGCGGCACATCCAGGGAGGACGAGATTTCTGCCAACCCTGCTGGCAGCTGAGGGTGCTCAGGAGTTTCTGGAGGCACCTGAAAAACAAGCCATTTTCTGTGCCAGGAGGAAGAGACAACCAATTTGCAAAGTCTCAGTTTATGAGACAGCTTCAGTGTCACCCTGGTTTTTTAAGATTTTCTAAGCCTTCTGATGTTGACATTCTTGTAGTGAACTTTCTCACACACTTTTCTGTAAATAACTCATTGTTTTGCATTCCTTTATGGAGAAGGAGAAAGTTGATAGACTGTTAATTTGACCAGTGTCATTGGAGAGGTGGCACTGTCACCCTCCAATCCACTGTCACTCTTGGAAAACTGTAAATGTTTGAGTCAGAAAATAAACTTCCCTTTTCCTTCACCTTGAGAACAGCGGTGTGTGCTTGTGTTCTTTTGTGTCCTATAGAGACACTTCAGGGCCACCAGTGCAATGCCAGCCCTTGGGTGACAGCAGAGCCCTGCAAACAGGGAGTCTGGCTGCCTTGGGAAGAGGCTCCATGGAGATCAGGACTCATCCCAGCTTGCTCTGGGAAGGAAGCTGGAGGTGTTACCATCATGATGCAGATAAAAGCCTCATCTTACATTGTGAAGAAAACCAGATTAAAAAAAAATCCTCCACTCAGCACAGGTCTGTAGGATCTGAGTCAGCTTCTCCAAGGAAAACTCTCCTATTTCTCCCTCCCACACAGCCCATACCCAGCCACTGGCCCTGCTGCCCAGCTGTCAGGGCACAGCAGAGCAGGGCAGCAAAAAGGGAGCTCAGCACGAGCAGGACTTGGTGCTGGCAGGCTGGGGAGGCAACACAAGCAGTAGGGGTACAAGAAAATCTACCTCTGCTCCTGGAGATTGGGCAAAACCCCACGATTCTTTCAGGGCTGTGGCTGCCTCCTCCACATTTCTAATCCTCAAGCGTCTCCTTAGAGATGCTGAGGTATCCAAACAGGGTCTCTTCCCCTTTGGTGGTTGGGGTTTGAATTTAGATGCGTAAGGCTCACATCTGGAAAAGAACACAACTATGAACAGGGACCTGCAGTGGGAGGGAGGGACACCTGCACGAGCAGCTCCTGGTCAGGATGCAGCCCCTGGGTGGGACCGGATGCATTGACCTGAGAAATGGTTTGATCCAGCCCTTCCCAATCCAGGCTGGAGCAGGTCTGTTCTAAAGGCAGCCCAGGGATGACACTGAGGTGCTGCAGCAGCTGCAACTGCTTGCACTGAGCAACTGCAGAGGACAGGCATGAATGTCACAGACATCTTTTATGAAAAATCCTTCCCTTAGGATTTTTCCTCCTGAGAAGCTGAGAGGCCCCAGGAACAAAATGTAAGCATTGATTATCTGCTGCTGTGGAATGCAACAGGTGGATCTGTGATTGGCCCATGTTGGATGTTTCTAATTAATGGCCAATCAGAGCCCAGCTGGCTCGGACAGAGAGTCTGAGCCACAAACCTTTGTTATCATTCTTTCTTATTCTATTCCTAGCTAGCCTTCTGAGGAAATCCTTTCTTCTATTCTTTTAGTATAGTTTTAATGTATTATCTATCATAAAATAATAAATCAAGCCTTCTGAAACATGGAGCCAGATCCTCCTCTCTTCCCTCATCCTAAGACCCCTGTGAACACAGTCACAGATGAACACCTTGTGGGGATGCAAAAAGCACACTGGGAGAGGGAAAGACAGAGAAAGCAAGCAAAAAGGTGAGATTTGAGGCAAAAAGGTGAGATTTGAGGCACCAAGGGGCAGACCCAGCCAGTGGCGAGCCAGCACAGCAAATCCCAGTGCCCAACACCAGAAACTCTGCAGCTCCACTAGGGATTTATCAGGAATGTTCCCCTGACAGTGTTGGGGGGTTGGTTGACATTGTCCAACACTCCCAGGTGACTCAGGTCACATTCCCCATTTTAAATTGAAGCAGGTGCTCAGGGTAACTCTGTGTTTCTAATGCCACGCGAGGGACACAGCTGAGCCGTGCCTGCCTGTCACCCTGCTGAGCTGCAAGTGCTCCCCACAGTCAAACATGACCTGGATGCTCCATTTCCAGACAGGCATTCAGGGCCTGCAATGACCTGCTCCCCAAAGAACCACTGTCTTTAGCTCTAAGGCTGGGTTTCATTTCTGGATGAGGGTCAGTCTCATGATAACCCCCAAGAGATCCCCAATCATCCATCCCACTGTCTTTAGTTTTAATGAACGGTTTGAGGCAACTTCCCAGGACCATGGTACCCAGACAATGCCATTTTTCACTCTAAAGCAGAAACTCTCTGGGAGGCAGGGAGAGGAGATGATGTGATGAACAAGTCCTGCTGTCCAGCAGTACAGAACCCATAAGGGACATGTTGCAGGGGAAAAGTCAAAAAGAGCAACAAGTGTCACAAAAAAAGGAAGTGAAGAATCCAAGGTGTCCACTGAAAGCTGATCCCTGGGAAAGAAATCATCCTGGCACTAAAGGAGTTGTCTCAGAAAAGGAGGAAAGGGAAGGGAACAAGATGTTCAGCATCAGCCCAGGCACTGGGTAGCTCTCCCTCTGGTGTTGGGACTTTCTGGGCATCCTCCAGCACAATGCCAGGGAGGAAGGTGAGGAGCAGAGAGCAGCTCCTGCAGAGAGGACCCATCCCAAAGCAGAGGGGCCAGAAGGGTCTCCAGCAGCACTGTGGGAGCTGGGACTAGGAGCCCTTCATCAAAATGGACATTGCCTCAGGCCACAGAGGTCTGAGAAAGCAGCTTTCAGCCCAGCTTTCCTTCCCAGGGTAACCATTATGGGGACTGTGCACCACCAAACTGGTGGGAGACCTATTCCCTGAGCATCCAGCCTGAGCACAGCTGCTCAGTGTTATTGGTCAGATCCCAGGCAAACAGCTTTGTTCTTTGCCAAGCACATACAGGGCACCAGTGTAAGAGCCTGAATGAGGGATGTGGGACTCCAGGCAGCTCTCCAAAAATGCAGTTTATTCCATCCAAGCCCCAGCTGCAGGCAAGCCTGGAGACCCTTTAATTTTGGTTACAATGCATTATATACTTTTCTTTGCTCAGCATCTTCATACAGAAGAACTAATCTATATCTTAAGTATTATCTATAGCCTATCATAACTACTGTAATTACCATATTCATGTTACTATTCTCCAGTCACTAAAAGTTAGTACATTACAGTTTAAGCTAGAAATTGGTTTTCAGTTTTCTTGTAGTGGAAAATTCTGAGACCTTTTTTCTACTTGCCACATCAGCAGGCTTGTTTGCCTGTGCTATTTTCCTGCTTGGTAAAAAC
Organism: Agelaius phoeniceus; assembly: GCF_051311805.1. Lineage (NCBI taxonomy): Eukaryota > Metazoa > Chordata > Aves > Passeriformes > Icteridae > Agelaius > Agelaius phoeniceus. The sequence continues at coordinate 10,987,067 of NW_027509867.1, read as the reverse complement.
ATCTTCTTGTTTGAGGTGGGTTTATCCTTTGTTCTAAGTCATAAAAACCCCTTCTAACTAACACACCCTTTGGCTCCTTGGTTAGCCAGTAAGACTGGCTCAGCAATTCTTTTCTTCTATATCAAAACTTGCTTTCATCTCTATTCCTTCAACAGCCGCTGATGGGCTTTGGGCACAGGGCAGGCAGGAAAAGCCCCTGAGCTGCTGGTGGTCCCATGAAGGACTCTGAACAAACACCCACTGAGGCTCCATGCCTCAGTTTCCCCAGCTGTAATGTGATGGACATAGAGGTGTCCCCACAAACTTCTGTAAGCAGCCTTTCCTGTTTGCTCCTTCTTAGCTGGAACTGCTGTTGCCATGGAGGAGCTTTCTCAGGAGAGTTTGACCCACACAATCATTACAGAGTTCTGAGACGTGAAGCCAGGGGAGCCCTAAACATCCTCTGAGCAGAGCAGCAACAGTTCTACCCAGGGGACAGATAAATCCTAGAGGAAAGGACCAGCCTGTCAGCAGTGCCCCAGCTGGCACAGCCAAGAGCAATAGCCTAAACAACCAAACAAGGCTGTCCTGAATCTAGCACAGCACCTCACCTGGCCTTGAGCTCAGTCTCCAAAAGTCAACAACATCCTCTGAAATCAGCACTTGAAGCTGCACAACACTCACCAGTTGATTTCATGGTTGATGCCAATCAGTGCCCACTCTGCCTTTTGGTTCAAAACCTAGGAGCAGTGACCTGGGCCTTGTGTTGTATTCACAGGACTGGCCCTGGCTCTGCTCTGCACATCTCAACAAGAGACACCTGCCCTCGCTCCAGGAGAAAGCTGCTTATGCACAAACACCCCATGACCACTTTGCGGGAGGGACAGAGGAGAATCAATTCTTTGATGGTGAAAGGTTCCCTCTTGATTTCCAAAGTAAAAAAGTAGCACTTTTCCTCCAAAAACAAAGCCAGCATCATTGTTTCTCCACTATGGGCAGACCTACTCACCACTTTTCTCTTGCCTAGTAATAACTTTCTTGCTGTTTTTAATCCATCTCCCTCATCTCATTGGTATAATCGACTGCAGTTTGCTTTCATTCCTTCACTGCCTTGAGCCAGTGCCTGCCAAGGGCAGCAGCCCAGCTCCAAAGCTGCAGAGCAGCCAGCATCAGCTCTCCTGCTCACACTGCATTATCCTCCCAGCACATGGCTCAGGCTGGCAGGGCCAAGCCCAGTGCTGCTGTGGTGCTGAGGATTGAGCTCTGCCTCCCCTATGACCACCCCTTCTCCCTTTTGCTGGGCCAGGACTGTCTCTTGCCATGTGTTCCAGATTGCAATGCAAGATGTTTTCCATTACCATCTGTATGGCAGATTACCTTTGTCAAGTGGGCAGTTTGCTTTATCTCTCTCTTTGAGCGACCACAATCACTCCTTCCTGGGGAGGGGACATCTGCTGATAACAGACTATTGAATGTCACTGCATGACTGATAAGAACTATAACATCCCATTGGGAGATGCTCCGCCCAGAGGGAGGAGCCAAGCATTGCTACCCAGATAGAATCCAGAGGTTTTGAAACACCAGCACAGCTTTCTCCACTGGATTCCCCAGAGGAACAGCAGCTGTCTCTTCTTCCACTGGATCTTCAGAGGAAGACTATACCCTTTTCTACAGAAGCCCTGCTGCAACAGACCCACATCTGACACTCCAGGAGGACTGCAGCCACATTTCCAATTGGATTGCTACCAACAATCTGACCAACAGGGTGTCAGGTTGTGTTCTGACTCTGTAAGTGTTGTTTTAGTTTACTGCATTGTTGATTTTATCCTTTTATTTTTTTCTTCCCTATGAAAGAAATGTTATTTCCTGCTCCCATATTTTTGCCTGAGAGCCCCTTAATTTAAAATTTATAGCAATTTGGAGGGGTGGGGAGGATTTACATTCTCCATTTCAGGAGAGGCTCCTGCCTTCCTTAGCAGACTCCTGTCTTTCCAAACCAAGACACCATGGCACCAGCCCACAGGATGATGCCCAAGTCCTTGGGACAGTTCCTGCTGCACAGTTCCTTGACTCCCACATCAGCCCTTTGCTGGCTGTGCAAAGGAGGCACCAGAGCACTCTGTGCCTGGTGTTCATGTGAGCCACTCTCAGCCACCCTGTTTATGTGGCTAAAACAACATCCTAGATATCTGTCTGTGTGTTCTTGTCAATCTGTATTCCACTATATTTTAGTAATGTTCTTGAAGTTTTTTAACTTCATAATCATCACCACTTTTACTACACTATGCTAACTATACAAATATTACTTGAGAAGTTTACATTTTAGAAATGAAAAACATGTGAATTTTTAATCAAATTACTTACTCTCATCTTGATAAACCATAACACCAGAATACTAGCAAAAACTACTCATGGGGATTTTTTTTTCCAAAATAAAACAACCTAAAAGTGAATAATTAAAGTATAAAGCTAAATGCTCTTAAGAGCTGAAGTTATGTCCTCAGGGGACATTTTGCTTCCATCAGCAAGACCTGGAACCAATTTTAGGTTTTTTTCAAGTGCATCTCAATGCATAATGACACATTTTAGTAACTGCTGAACACAATATGTAACAGAGGCCTGATTCCTAAATCATGTTCCTTGCAATACTTCTTATCTGGAAGCCTTCTTCTACTTTGTAACAGTATTGCTGCAGTGGAATTTTCTTGACGTATTTAAAATTACCAAACAGACACTAAGAATCTGTGAACACCCAAAGATAACTGCATGCATTGTTGACACGGTTTGCAATACACAGAATTTACTAAAATGTACTTGGTCATTTGTCTTCACTTTTTTTGATAGAGCACTTTTACAAGAACAACTTTTTAAATAAGTTTTTAATTTTGAGTACTTCCTATTGTTTGTAATAATCTTTTAGAAGTTTGGAAATAAAACACTGTGCACAGGAGCTGAGAGCACAGCTTGTGCCCCACAGCATGGCTGAGAGAGGTGAGGTGAGCTGAGGCTGCTGCTGCCCATCTGCCATGGATTGTTCACAGGAGATTTTACAAACACTGCTGCTGCCCATCTGCCATGGATTGTTCACAGGAGATTTTACAAACACTGCTGCTGCCCATCTGCCATGGATTATTCACACAAGTTTTTACAAACACTGCTGCTGCCCATCTGCCATGGATTATTCACACAAGTTTTTACAAACACTGCTGCTGGGGCAGAATCAGCCAGGCTGGCCCATCTGCAAAGCCCTGGGGGCCTTGCTGGGTGTTCAGCTGGGACATCCCAGAGCAGCTGCTGCCCAAAGCTGATCCATCCCACTGCCTGCCATGGCCCAAGGCACAGGGAGATCCCTGCAGGGAGGAGTCATTCCAGCTCCCAGGTACCACCAGGGCAGCAGGCATCCTCACACTAAGGCAATGCCAGGATCAGAGCAGACATTCAGACCTCAGGAAACACCTCTTTTCTCTGCTCAACCCCAAAAGGAGGTAGGTGGGGGATGTCCCAGAGACAGCCATAGATGCACCCACCAAGCTCCCAGGGTCCTTACCTGACAGCCAGGATTGCAGACATAGGAGATCCAGCCACACTGAACTGGAATTCTTCCTGAAACCTCCCAACTACAGTGGCACTGAAGAAGATGTGAACAGTCTGGCTCCCACCTGCTGCAATGATGCCCTGCTCGGGTGCAAACTTGAAGCAGAAGCCCACATTTGCAGCTGAAGGGATATAGGTGAAGGCAGCATCAATAGCTCCTAGGTTAATCAGTTCCACCTGCAGCAGCAAGAGAGCAAAGTGGAAATAAATGTGGAATCTTCCCTCCTTGTGAGTTATTGTCTAATGATGCAATTAATACCCAGAAGTGGCAGACGATGCTTTGAATGGCAGAAGTCAAAAAAATACAACAGGACAAGTTCTGCCTTTGAGCTTTCATGCAAAGCAGTGGTAACTCCACAGAACTGGAGCCCACAAGCCTGGGCTTATCCCATGGATACAGAGCAGTGCACCTCTGCTCAGCAGCACCAAGCTCATTGGGAGCTGGCCCTGAGAGCAACGTGGGCTGATTGCAGCTGCGGAGTGAATCACCCGGAGCTGCTGCTGCCCCACTGAGCACAGCTCCAACAGCACCATCTACTCATTCACCTTTTCCCATACCATGAAAACAATACTTTGATTATGAGGCATCAGCATCAAAATGTACAGACAGTACCATCTTTTGGTAAGAAAACTCAGGGTGTCTTTCCCTCCCACAGCCAAGCTTTTGGAAATGTCTGGCATGAGGTAGTGCCTCATTTTCTACCTCTTTCAGCTGCTCTCTCTTTGGCGCTTTTTTTTTTTTTTTTTGCAAACTTGACACTACTGGGGAGGAGGCAAATAGGTAGAAAAATCCTTTGCTTTATTCCCAGGAATACTTTTCTCTTTCTAGAGCCAGAGATGCACCAAGGCTGAAGTCTGGTGTGGGACTGCTCAGCAAGGGAGAGAACTCCCAAGGCTTTCCTGTGACTTGCAGCAATAAGCAGGAGACACTTTACTGGGAGCTGTTGGCAGTGGGCTGAAGCTCAAAGGCCAGTTTGTTGCAGCTGCTTCTGAACAGCCCAGTCCAAAGGTGCCTTGGGTCTGGCACTGCCACAAAAGCCTCTGAACATCCCTTTTTGACTCAGTGTTGGTTTCATGTGCCAAGGGGTTGTTTTTGCAGGAAGCCTCCTAGCTGATCCCCATAGAAGGGACTGGGGCTTCATGAACGACACACACACCTTTCACACTCCCCAGATTTCACCAGTATATCAAATATTCCCTGCTCACAACTGCCCATGTTGGCAGCAATTCCACAGCTCCACCAGGCTTGCTGCTGCCTCAGGAGCCATCAGGATCCATCCCAAGCCCTGCTGCTCACCTCATAGACATAGGAGTTGTCGATAGAAATGTTCCCAAGGTCCAGTCTAGGAGAGCTGAAGTCAATCAAGGGTCCTTGGCCTTCCCCTGAGAGGCGCAGGGGCAGCCTGCTCTCACGGCCTGGGGAGAGATGTCCATTGCAGTACAATCATTCCCTCTGTTACTCTGTATTTTCCAGGTTGCCTCAGCGCTAGTCCCTGACTCTGAGCTGGATGCAAGCAGCTCCTGATGCTGCAGGAGAAGATATGCACCCTTCTCTTCCCTCAGCCTTGGGGCTGACTTGCAATTTCTAACCCATTCCTTGGGCTGGTTTCCAACTCCAGCCACCAGTTTGCTGAGTTTAAAACATCTCTGGTGTCCTGTAGTGACAGGCCAAGGACTAATGGGTAGAAATTGAAAGAAAAGAAATTTAGGTTAGATATTAGGGAAGAAATTTTTACTGTGAGGGTAGTGAGTGTTCCAAGCCAGGCTGGATGGGGCTTGGAGCTACCTGCTCTAGGGGAAGGTGTCCCTGCCCATGGCAGGGGCCTTGGCACTAGATGATCTTTAAGGTCCATTCCATCCTTAACACACTGTGATTCTGTGGTTTCCTTCCCATGCACTTAGGGGAGCTTTGAAATCCATTCAGTGCAGGCACAAAGCTCATACAGAGTTTGGCAATTACCAAACTCCCTGGCCCAGGAGCACAGGACTTTGTTGCCCAAGTGCTCCCCTTCTGACACTCAGCCCTGTGTTCTATTTGCACAGACTGGGAGCTGCAAGGGGACAACTCCACACAGGGAAAGAGGCAAGGTGCTGGCCAAGGCCGCTCCTTCTACCAACACCCTGGGCTCAGGGGGCTCAGCCACCTCTGCTCTGCTGCTGTCTGGGCACTGGGAGGTGATCCAGGCTCAGGGAACACATTTCTAACTCAGTTCCTGCTGCCTGATGATGGATCCATGTCAAATGGACCCATCCTGGAGGCCAGGGGCCTGGAGGTGTAGCCATGATATTCTCTGAAAAATCCTTTCCTTAAGATTTTTCCTCCTGAGAAGCTGAGAGGCCTCAGGAATAAAATGCAAACAATGGTTATCTGCTGCTGTGGAATGCAACAGGTGCCTCTGTGATTGGTCTCCTAGAGTTGTTTCTAATTAATGGCCACTCACAGTCAGCTGGCTCAGACTCTCTGAGACACAAGCTTTTGTTATTCATTCTTTCTTTTTCTATTCTTAGCTAGCCTTCTGATGAAATCCTTTCTTCTATTCTTTTAGAATAGTTTTAATAGAATATATATCATAAAATAATAAATCAAGCCTTCTGAAACATGGAGTCAGACCCTTGTCTCTTCCCTCATCCTCAAACCCCTGTGAACACCATCACATGGAGGGGCTTAGTGCTTGTTCACTAAAGCTGTTCTGCTCTGGAGCTCTCTGGCCTTTGAGGGAATGCTGGCAAAGCCAAGGCATGAAAACCTCTTCCTGCACTGCCTGGGCTGTTCTGGGATCAGTAACCCACACACAGCATTCTGAGCCCTGGCCTGGCACAGGAGACTCCCTGGAAGCTGCAGGGCCAGGGGGGATGTGCCAGCACTGCCCTGCTGACCAGGGACTCTTCCCAGCACTTCCATGGGAGCCCAGTGGGCTCAGGCTTCCCCCATGGCTTCACTGAGGGGGAGAGAAGCAGGGCAGAGGAGCTGCACCTGAGATGCTGCAGTAAGCCACACTTAGATACTCCAGTCCTTCCAGAGGTTTGAAGGTCACCTTGATTTCGGCCGAACAATTCGGTCCAATTTCTCCCTCCTACAACAGAAAGAGACAGCAAAACTTTAAACTTCAAACTTCACATTGCTTGTTTTCAACCACAGTCCTGTAAGCCTTTGTTTAGAGCATCAGTGATGAGTGAACAACACAAGGAGCCAAGGAAACACTCCAAACCCAGCTCAACACAGCGCTGGAAGCTCTCAGTGCTCAGCTGATCAGCTCCCACTCTCCACAATATTCCTGCTGCTCTGACACAAGCTCTTGGCCACATCATGCTGCTGTCAGCTACAGTGGGATGCAACTGCCACTGTGCACTGCTGGCTCTTCACAAGAAGAGAACATGATCCTCTTCCTTGGGGATTCACCCAAATAAAAACATTACTTTAACCTCCTTTGAAAGAAAGCAGAGGTTGGCATTATTCTAGGGTTTATTCCAAGATGAGAAGGGATTTTGCACTGTCCAGACACCAGGCATTCATTGTCTCTCACAATGCCAGTACTCAGAATCAGGGCTCTGGTTGATGGGAGCACGTGGTGGTTTGCTTGCACAAACAGAAAAGGAAAAGGTTTTCTGTCCCTGTGTGTAGGAGAACTCCAAAGGCCCATTTCAACCTTGCACCCTCGTGTCCAGGTTCACAGAGGACACTGGAAGGGACACTCAGAAATAGTGCAAGGTGTGGTTACAGGAGGGGATTGGCATTTCTGTGATTAACCTTGGGCCGAATTTGGCCTCCTCCTTTTCCCAGCAAACCATTGCAAGCTTCAGGTCAGTGTGTGAGCTGGCAGTGCTCCAACAGTCTCTGCTGTACCCCACACACCACGTTTTGGGAGATCCCCTACCTACAATAGCTGCTCCCTGTGGACACTGCAAGGACATGCACAGAGTGCCCTTGAGCTCCAGCCTGGCAGCAGAGCTGGGCTTTGTCAGGCTCCCAGCCCTGCCTTGAGCCTGCAGGGCACAAATGCTTTGAGCAGGGAGCTCTGCAGCTGCTCCAGAAACTCCATGTCCTCTCTGCCAGCACATGGGGCCAGCTGAGGATCTGCCCAGTGACCGCAGCTGGGGGAAGGGGTGGGTGTAGGGAGTAGGGTGGGTGGGAGGAGGAGGAGGAGGAGGAAGAGAATGTTCTCAGCTATCACTTACCATTGGCTCAATGACAAAAACGTCATCAGAGAACAGCATGGGGTCTTCTGGCAACTTTGCCATCTCCTCGTGGACCATGTTGCTCAGGAGGGCACTGCGATCTTCACAAGATCTCTTATCCTTCTCTGTTTCTTTCTCCTTTGGGAAGTTTTCCTGGGACACCTCTTTCAGCAGCCTCAGCAAACACTGCCTGCAGCCCCAGGGAGAGACAAGGCCAGCAGATGGTTTCATGAGCCACAGATTTGCAGAGAGAAGTGGGAGCACAGGAGAGCAAAGCACCTGGGGAGGAGCAGCAGCAGCAGCTCTCCAGAAAGGGCTGACCCCAAGCCATGGGGATCCCAAATAGATCAGAGGATAACTTGCTGTTCACTGGCACAGCAGGGAGTTTTACTCCACACTTGCAAGCTCAGCAGAGGTTTCCAAAGCCAGCAGCCCTCTGGCAGAACCTGCTGGCTCAAAGCCCCTGCCAAAACTGAGGGAGAATCAACCAGCCACTTCAAGGGGCTTTTCCTACCACTGAGCTGCTCGGGGGAGGCAGATAAAGGTCATGGAGTAGGACTTCCCTGAGAAGGGGAGACCAAGCTGGCTTGCAGCTATGTGTTACCAGCATCACTCTTTGTTTCTTCCATTTTGGACCTGCCCTGTTCCCTGCTCTGCCTTTCACAAGAGCATCCCAGAGCACTTCCAAAGGAAATTGATTAATTCAGGCACCAAATCCCTTCAGTGACATTCAAGGTTTTATATGCAATATACATGAAAACAGAGGCTCTGAGAGGCAAAGGGACTTTGTTGTGCAGGAGGGAGACAGCAAACTCCTGGAGAGACCTTTTCATGAGCCAGAGCTTTTTGGGTCCCACCCCAGTGCATTGCAGTAGAATGTCCTGAGAGGGAACGTATCCTGCACTATCTCCTCTCATTAAAAATGTCCTGTCTGCTCTGAGATCTCAAAAGCTTCTCTGGCAGCAGGACAGTGGCCTTGGAGCTACAACTATGCCTAAGATTGGAAGTAAGGAAGAATAAAATGTTCTGGTGACAGTCTAGGACACAAACTGGCATGAAAACAGATGTAATTGGAAGAAACCCCACAAAACCAAAACCAGGTTGAATTTACTTTGGGGAAACCTAGTTGCTTCTGAGGGGAAAGAGGATCACTTGGGGTCCAGGCTGAGGCAGGAACGTGGGAAAAAATGGAAATAAACAGCCCAGGGAAGTAACCAGAGAAGGTCAAGGGATTTTTCTTTTGACACACAGAGCTTGTATGGAAGTCACACACTGTGTGAGTAGATGGAGAACAATGGAAAACCAAGAAGCCCAGGGCACTAAAGGACCCTCTCGCCAGCCATTCAAGCAGGCAAGGGTCAATCTCCTGGTCTTTTGCAGGCCATTTAAAATGGCTCTGGGGAGTGTAAGCAGCCTGACCCTCAGCAAACAGGGGCTTGCCATGGCAATTTGGGCATGGCAGTTCCAGTATGGAAGTTTGCGTGGCATTTTTTCAGGTTTTGCATTGCAGCTGGCGCAAGCAGGCTGAGCAGGAAGGGTGCAGCGACCCACCCTCCTTGTGTAGTGGGTTGTGTCTTTTGGCTGGTTGTGAGGTTCTTGCCTTTTTTTTTTCTTTCTTCTTTCTGCCTTTCTTTTTCCCCAGCTATGGTTTACGAATGATGAAAAGCCATTGCTGCTGCTACTGCCAGCAGGAGTGCACTAACTCAAAGAGAACCCCCCAGGAAGGATGCAGCTGTCCAGGCCCCTGGCTGCAGGGAGGGTCTGAGCCTGGTGTTAATATCAGAGGATATGCAAAAGACACCTGCGTGTGGTGGGAGCAGCTGAATGATCTGCTCTGCCCTGTGGCAGAGCCTATGGAAGAAGTAGAAAAGCTGAGGAGCATTAGGGAGAGTGAAACAGAAATAAACTGGTGAAGTTGCATCTGTCCAGCTCTGAGAGAAGCTCAGCAGGAGTCAAAGGAGCCCTGCCCTTCTTGTGAGCAGGCAGAAGGAGGAGACCTAGGAGACAGTGGGGAATGGAAATGGGTCTCTACTGGGGAGGCAGTAAAATTCCATCCTGACACCCACACCTATCCAGGTGCCCTAACAGAATATGTATGAGGCCCTGGCTCTAGAGGGCCAGGCAGATGACACTAAAGAAGAAACTCTGTCTGGAGAGTCTCCCAGTTGCACTTCATCTGTCAGACAGATCACAGCCTCAAGTGTTAAGAAGAAAAGAAGGGGAGTGGTAGTAGGTGACTCCCTTCTGAGGGGAACTGAGGGCCCTGGGTGTCAACTGGATCCATTCCACAGGGCAGCCTGCTGCCTCCCTGGGATCCAGGCACTGGATATCACCATGAGATTCCCTAAAGACTAAATGAACTTCATCTGTTCACCATTGTCTGGGGTACAGTGACTGTGAAATAATAGAGTTCTCAATATTTGGTGAAACGAGGGGCATCAACAAAACTTCCACTCTGGACTTCTGGAGGGCAGATTCGGCCTGAGATTCAAGGGCAGATTCAAGAGACTGATTTGGAGAGTACCCTGGGAAACAGCCTTAAAAACAAAGGGGTCCAGGAGGGATGGACATAATTCAAGAAAGAAGTCCTGAAGGCATAGGAACAAACTGTCCCTGTGTGTGGAAAGACAAGCTGACAGGGAAGACAACCAGCCTGGATGGGCAAGGAACTTTTGAAGGAACTAAGGGAAGAAAAGAAGGTGTACCACCTCTGGAAAGAGGGACTGGCAACTCAGGAAATGTTTAAGGATGTTGCCAGCTCAGGTAGGAAGAAGATTAGAGAGGCAAAAGCCCAATTAGAACTTGAGGAAATCAAGTCATTGCAATCAACCTTTCCTTCCCAAAATGCCATCCTTGGCTGGAGTTTAAATGGAACTGAAATGCTGAGTGCTGAGCTCCTGAAGCCCAGGGACACACACCCCAGTGCCAGGCATGGTTTACTTGGCCTAAACCATTCCAAAGCACCAACACCCCCTGAGGCCCAGTTTTAGTCTTGGGCCATGCATCTCACGGAAATGTATCTTTCAAACCAACCTCCTATTCTCTTTATTCTTGTCTTCCTCAGTAGGAAAAGCCTTCCACTGGAAGTGGGCTGTGATGTTACTCCTGTTTTCGATGAACAGGGTTCTGTGGCTTGACATGGTGATGAAAGTCTTGTCAACCTCCACGGAATTTGTGCTCAACCCAATGTTGACATCTACAGCTTCTCCATGGAGCTTTGTGTGGATTCTCTCTTCACCTGGAACAAAGCAAAGGGGAGTCTTTGCTCAGCTCACTGGCTGATGGAAGCACAAGGAACGGAGCAAACCACAGGGCACAGAAGAAAGTGTCACAGTTTTGAGCTGAATGAGCCATTCTGTGGATCAGTATGCTCATCACATCCTTCAGCTCTGTGTGTACAGCGTGAGGATGTCCTGGGCAGCTCCTAAAACATCTTATTTCTGAGGGTGTTTGTAGAGATTTGGCCCCAAGGTGACAGTGTGGGCTAGGAGATTGGTCCATGTGCTCTGGTGACCCACTCAGATCACCGGGATTTCTGCATCCAAGTCCTTCAGGTGACAGGGCTGAGGAGCCCAGTTCAGTCCTGGCTTGGAGACCCTGGAGGACCCTGGGTGTCCCACGAGACTCCTGTCTCTCCTGATCCCTTGGATCCCTTCTTGCTGACCCGCAAATATGCCTGGGGGCAGGTGGGCAGCAAAAGGAGGCCCAGAGGAACAAGTGAAGTGACAGCCCAGAGCAGGAGGGGACACAGGCGAGGAAACACAACCAGCCTGGCTCTGCAATGTGACAAACCACTACAAAATGAACACTGTGAAAATCATCATCATCATCATCTCCCTGTCCAAACCCACAGCCACATCAGTCTTGAAATATTTTATATTGTTCTGATCTCAAAAACCAAGCTGCAGCATTTCAAATTAAATAAAAAAGGGACAAAGGAAAGATTAGTAGATACAGAGCAGCTTCTATATGAAGACTGAATGGGATTCCTTAGTCTAGAAATCAAATAGGAGACAGATGTGAGAGGTCTGCAACAGCATGGATGGCCTGGAAAACAGGGATGAGGACAAATTTGTCTTGATTTGTCACCAAGCAGGAACTTGAGGGCCTGAAAACATTATTAGACAGAAACTAAATATATGTGTAGAGGGCAACATAAAAAAAGGATCTGTGACAAGCCAATGCAGAAGCAGCATATGGAACAGAGGTGTGCAAGAAATCCATTGCATTGGAGAGAATCTGATGGAGACCTCACACCTCACATACAGCACTGCCCAGGAATAAAAGAAAACTTCACCCAGGCATAGCCATACGGTAGTGGAGAATCAGGGTTCCTCCTTCCTCCACTCAGCAACTCCCAGCAAAACAGGATTCAAAAAATATTAGCCCTATCAGAAGGGATCCATTTTATCAATGCCCTAGAGATCAACGAGTTCTCAGTTGTTTTAGGGGTAAAGCTGAGCAGGGGAGGCACCTCTGGAGGGAATGCAGGGGATGGGACAGCAGGGAGCCATGTGGAGAACTGTCCTGTGCCCTGCAGGGCCCAGCACTCACCTGAGCTGCAGCGCACGGCCAGGGAGCCGCAATGGGCACCGCTGGCCAGCGGGTGAAATGCCACTGTCACCTGCACGGTGTCACCAGCGCCCAGAGCTCCTGTGGCCGGCACCACGGAGAAAGGACTGCAACACAAAGAGAGGCATCAGGGCTGGGGGACACCTGGCCATGAGATTCCTGCTGCACTGCAGCTCCCTGCAGCTCCCTTGGGCAAGCAGGGAGCAAACCAAGCACAGGCAGCAGAAGACAGCCAGAACAGACAGGATCAGAAACAGCTGCTGACCAGCTTCTGAGGAGATCCAGCCCGCAGAAGATCCTGTGGGATAAAATGACCTCAGCTCCCCCATACTCTGCATCCAGCCCTCTGCAATGAGGCTCAAGGGTCCCACTGCCAGCAATCCCATCAGAGAATGGTTTGTGAAGAGCACAGAAGGTTCAGAGCTATCTGCATGCACAACTTGACACTGACTGCTTCAGGAATTTCTCTTTTCCTGCTGCCTATAAACCTCATCTCAAGAGATGCAAATGTTAGGGCACTACCTGTCCTGGGAGATTACAGCCTAGGAATCAGACAGGGAGAAGGAACTTTTCCTTGAAGACCAAGGAATAGTTACTGTTGAATTTGCAGTGTGGTTCTTTCGTTTATTTTACCTTGAAAACATCCTGATTTAGCCTAAAAAGGGCAACTTTTATAAGCATTTCAATGAAAGCTGCTCTAAGAAAAGGAGCAATCAAAACTCTGAAATTCAGAGTGCAAATGCAGATTAGAGCGGTACAGTGACACAGAAACCCAAAAGGGGGATGCCATTTACAGTCTGAAGGGTCCAATCCCAGCTAAATGAAGCACCATGAGCAGGAGCACATCAAGGAAGCAGAACAGGAGGTTTCTTTGTATTTACCAGCAATGCAGTCTGTGACTCTGGGCTGTCATGCAGGCTGGTAACTGCTTGGCCCACCAGACAAACTCTGTGTAATGTGTTGGAAATAATGATGCAGATGTGTTGGTGCACTTTGGATTTACCAGGAGCAATCAGGATTGGCCACCAGGTAAACAGCTCTTGCCTGACAAACACAAGACTCTGTGCTTTCATGCTCAGGGACAGCTCAGGGGAAATGTGCTTGTGCCCAGCAGCTGCTGGGCTTTGTGCTCTTCTACAGCCCCAGGGAGGAAACAAAAGTTCCTGGCCTTGGTGCTTTGCTGCTGGTCAATCTGTCACTTCAAAGTGTCTTCTGGGGACTTTGGTGATGAATGCATCACACACAAAAACAAAGAGAGCATCTGGCAAGCTGAACTTTGTTCATGTCAGTAGTGACAGCTGATGAACTGGCTTGGCTCATTAAGGACCTATTGCTGTAATTATGGGCTGAGCTGTTCCCATTCCCACTGGTGAGAACATCACTGCTGGCTGATGGAGAAGCCTTGGGCCAGCAATGTTCATGTGCTGGACGTGAGACTTTGGAGGGAGGGGAGGAAAGACAAGGCCCCAGCAGCCCCAGAGCCAGATCAGTGCATGGGCTCCTGCACCTGCCCCGGGGCTGATGCCAGCACTGCTGCAGCTCTGCTGGGGCTCAGGGGCATCAGGGCCTGCTGGGGGCAAGGCACAGCATTCTTCTCTTAGTCTTCTGCCAGAAATTTCATCAGAACAGAGAAGCTGCCAGTAAGGGGAGTCCCTGGCCAGGCTTCAGCACTACCTTCCATTCCATTCCATTCCATTCCATTCCATTCCATTCCATTCCATTCCATTCCATTCCATTCCCACTCCTGCCCCATGTTACATGCTCCCATGCTCCTGCCCTCAGATGGCAGGATGGGAATAACATTCCTGGGGGTGACTTCAGGGGTTGCCTGAGAAAGAAGGTGTCTTCTTCTTTTCAAATTATCAGGAGAAGAGGATCCAGCCAAATTCAGGACTCAGTTGTCAGGACTGAAAAACTGAGTGCAAATCAGCCCCTGCATCTCCCACATCCCTGGGCTGTACCCACCAGACTCCTCTGTTCCTGCTGTAGCAGTCATCTCTCACACAGACCTGGCTCCCCAAGACCCAAGGACACAAGCTCTACAGCTAAACTTGACTCCTCTGAATGTCAGCCAACGTCACTAAGCTGCACCCTGAGCCCACAAATAGAAGAGCTGTGAAGGAGACATGCCTGACACTGTAAGAACCAAATGAAAACCACTGCCCCAAGAGATGGGGCTGGCAGGCTAAATTTTGGCCTTTTCTCTGTTAATTGTGAGCTGTTCCTTAAGATAGCTCTCATCCTTTAGATCTACCCTTTCAATGAATCACTACTGCACCCAATAGGCAGAAAAGATAAGGTATGGAGGGAGTTTTAATAGGTCGTTTTCTTCTGCTTTTTAACTAGGTCCATTTGTATGTTTGTTTTCTTGTATGGCATCTAAAGACAGGTCCAGATCTCCCAATGGCACCTTGCAATCCCCAGACACTGGTCTTGCTTTGAGCAGTGTGTGTGCTCAGATGATTTCCAGAGGTCCCCTCCAGCAGAAGTTATTCTATACTTTTCTCTTCTAAATCAGCCCAACTGCTTTTCACATATTCACTAAATGTCTCATATTTCCTACACACCTGTGCAGGTACCTATGGCCATGTGGTATATTGATAGGCATTAGAGGAGCTCGACCTTCATGAAAGTTCCCAATGAACAATTCATGATCTTTTGACAAACATTTAACACAAACCAAAATGAAAAAACAGCAGAAACACAGGAACTTCAGAGTATTTAAAAAGAAATCTCAATGAAAGGGGGCACGGCCTTATTCACAGATTTAAATCATCTGTTTGAAATTTTAAACTGCCTTTCAAAGGTTCACCATGGAATAGAAGAGGTGACTGAGGCCCTCAGCCAACAAGGGAAATCAGATCAGCTTTAAGTAACAGGAACTGCAGCAGCTGCCTGCAGCACAGCTCAGGTTGGGCATCTGATGCAGGGACCACTGCAAAACCACATGCTTGTGTTCTCCCAGAGAATGGCTCTGTTTGGCTGACAGTGCTGAGGAAGCATTTCAGAAGCTGCTTGTGCTCAGGAGGGTGCAATCTAGCTACCAGCATGTTTCAGCAGCCTCCAGGAAATCTAGGACGGAGAAAGCTCCAAGGCCACTGAAAGCAAGAGCAGATGCCATCCATGCTGCTCACTTCCAGCCAGGCTGCAGGGCAGCAGCTGCAATGCTCTGGCTCCTTTTGCTGCTCTTTCCCAACCCTGCTCTCTCCCAAAGGTGTTTTGCACAGGGACAGATGAGCTGCCTCGCCTCTGGGTGCTCAGCTGGTACTGAGCTGCCCGGGCACCGACATTGCGCACCAGCAGAGTCTGCTGGGTGCTGACCTTGACTGGACACTTGGAGAAGTCCAGCTGGGCAGGGAAGTCCAGCACAGCTCGGGCACCGATGGCCCGAATTGGCACAACTATCCTTTCCCTGGCAGTGATGCAGACCAGCTCGTGGCAATAATCCTGCAGGAAAAGAAACCGGCTCAGCACAGGGCATTTAGTGCCATCCCCATGGCAGAAGAAAAACCATTTCCTATAACCCTTCAAGGGCATCAATTTAGCTATTCCACCCCAAAATGAACACTAAGTTCTACTGATATGTCACATTTTAAAGGCAGCAGTGCACTTTGCAAAATCTATCTCAGTGGCATTAAGCTGTTGTGTCACTTGGGTTATACAGATAACAGCCCTAAGCCACCATAATTTTTACTCTAAATTTTAATGATGTTAAATAATTCCTAAGCCCCTTCTAAGGAACATGGAGCTGGGGAACACAGGACATTCCTCTTTAGGTTTCTATATTCCCACTGTCTGAGAATAGGACAAAGCGTTCAACTGACTCTAAGCAGCAAAAGGAAGATGAGAAAACAGCTGCACCCAAAGAGATCCTGCACCTCTGGCCTGGTGCAGAAACATCAGTTGGCTCAGAACTCCCCTCTAACTTTGCCTGTCCAGCCAAGTCAGGAGAAGAACAGTGCCAAGAGGCAGCAGCATGCTGTTGGAAAGGGCCTCTCTTTGTTTGCCTGCAAGGCTTCCTCCCTTCCATGCCATGTCCTAAACCCTTCTGTATGAACAAGCTTCCAGATCAGAACATGAACCCTCCAGATGCCAGCACTGAGATCAGACTTGCCAGGGCCTCAGCACTGCTGTTTAAACTTGCCCACAAAAGCACCTTTGGCACGGAATGGGTGCCAGCTGACAGAGCAAGCACAGTGACAGGCATGAAGACAGAGCCCCAGCAGTGTCACTGCCACGGGCTCTGGGCTCACAGCTCTGCCTGCAGCTTGTACCTGCCCTGCAGCAGCTCCTGCAGGCAGGTGTCCAAGTCCCCTGCAACTCAGCAACCTCCTGCTGACCAAGGGCACCCAGAGCCCAGTGTGCCTGTGCCAGGCTGGGCTCACGGGCACAGCACATCCTCTGCCCTGGCCCTGCAGCTGTGCCATGGTCACCTGTGCTCTGGGACAGCACAGCTGCAAGGCTGCAGAACAGAGGGGCTGAAAAAGCACCGTCTTTGCTCCAGCCCAGGGGCAGGCAGGGAAGCTGTTGCCAGTCAGCAAGGAGGAAAGCTCTCTGACCTCTTTGTTCCTCTGCTGTTTTCCATCATAATGATGGAACCCCTTCCACTGGACCTAGGGATGGCCCAACATCTATCAACAGCCCTCTGTCATTTTCATCCTGTTCCCTGTGCATCTTCCCTTGGCAATGCTCAGGGATGTGCAGGGAGGGGAAGCAGAGCCTGTCAGGCCTGGCTGCAGTGCCCTCATTTTCACTGTTCCCTGTGCATCTTCCCCTGGCAATGCTCAGGGATGTGCAGGGAGCGAAGCAGAGCCTGTCAGGCCTGGCTGCAGTGCCTGCCAGCAGTGCCAAGGTGTGACTGGCTGCAGGCTGCCTACCCACGGCCTGGAGCCCAGCTCACAGCATGCAATGGGCTGGAGCCAGAGTGCAGGGAAAACAATGGCTGTGGAGATCATTGTGTGCTTTGGCTCCTCCAGCCTCACCTTGTTCTCGTCGGGGCTGAAGCGGATGCGCACAGGGGCAGAGGCGCCTGGCGGCACGGCACGGTACGCATCGTTGGGGCTCACGAGCTGGAAGTAAGGTGAGCTCTCCATGGAGACCTTCACCACCTGAGGAACCTGCAGCAAAGACATGAAATGATGATTTTGCCACTTGTGGAAACAGGATGAGAGGAGATCTGTCCATGCCCTGCTGACATCCCTGCCTGGCCCCTTTCCCAAAGCACTTTCAGCTGTGCAGGCACAGGCACATCATTCACATGGCTGAACTTGAATCCCTTCTGTCTGGCTCCAGCATTTTGGCCAGGGCCAGCAGGGCAGTGCCTGCTGGGAAGGAAGGGTCCAGCAGCTCAGCACCAGCAGGATGGAGACAGAGCACCTGAACCAAGTCATCTGCATATTCAACAAGGCCAAAAAACCTGCTGGCTTCTGCCTGCACACAGCCATGAAGTTGTCATGGTCCAGAGGGGGAATGTGCTACCTGAAAGCAAACCAGCACATTATCCTGGGGGAAGGAAGAAATTCCCTTCTAGCAGATCAGGTTGAGGTAGGGACATTCTGGGGATAGAGTCAGGCAGGCAGAGCAGCAAGAGAGGACACCAAACCCTGTGGCCTTACTGGGAAGAAAAGCAAACCTGAAAAACCAAAGAAGGAACACAGCAAGACAATCCCTAAAACACGGAGATGGCAAAGAGAATTTAAATGGGCAGTAAAGCAGCAAGGAAGATTCATAAAACCATGAAAGCAATCAGCTGGCCAAAAGTGACAGAAACACTGACAGGCTGTGACTATGGACTCTGGGCTTCAAAGGCATTTTCTGCCTGGAGAACATGACCAGCACTGAGTGACAGTGTGGTTCCAGTATGAAAAGCCAATCTTGGCTCTCCAGGGCTTCCTGCTGCCTGTGCAGGCAAGCTGGGCTGCTGCATTCCTGCCTGCAGCCAGCAGGCCAGGTGCTGCCCTCTGGGATTCACAGACACAGCACACATGCATTTTCTAGCACACTGATATCGTCAACCCCTGAGCACCAAAATGCTCTCCAAAAGTCTAAATGATTTTTAGTCCCTCCTGTCTCTTCACACCAGCCCACTCTTGGCAAAAGCCTCACTTGAGAAAATGTTTCCCTGACTGAAATTCCAATGGTCTCAGTTCTCCTCTTTACAGTGGAACACAACTGCTGACATTTTTCAACTTTTTCCCTCTCAGCTCTCTTGAGAAACTGCAAAACACTCACAATTTCTTCAAGTGAAGGTAAAAACCTCCAGGAGCACATGGCTTTGGATGTGCTGTGGTTCTCCAAAGGGAAAGCAGAGCACTGTGTTGCTTTTGGAAAAGCTGAGCAGAGCTGGATGAAGCTGAGCAGGAGCCTCAAGTGGCACCTAAAGGCCTCTCAGTGCTTCTGCTCCATCAGTCTGATTGCAGGGCTCTTTCAGAACACGGTTCCTGCAGTGCCAATGCCATGAATGAGAAGCGATTCCAGCATAAAGTGGAGAAGGCTCAGCCCCTGAGCTCTGACTGTGAGCTGCACAAAGGGAGACAAACTGGCTGAGAGAGGCAGAGATTCCTACCAGGAGCCAAGATTAACCAAGGAGACACAGGGTATGCTATAGACTCAAGGCAAAGCATGAGAGCAGGTAAAAACTGTACAGCCCTCAACAATTCGTATCAATCCAGAGCTTGCAAGAGAAGGAAACTCCTTTTGGATAGACACCATCAATGCATGGCCAAAATCAGGGGACAATTCTCAGCACAGGAAGATTTCCACCATCTTGCAGAACAAAGGTGCTGAGACATTTTCTCCTGCATGTGCTGCAGCAGATAACTTGCTTTGCTGTACACTGGGGGAATGACAGCACTCTCCTCTTCCAGCCCAGTGTTAAAGCTCCATGTCCCAACACTTACCTTGTCTTTATTCATGAGAGACAGTGTCATTTCACAGACATCACAAGTGTCGAAGTTCTGAAACACCACCTCTGGTGGGGAAATCTGGAACGAGCTCTGCTTTGGGGGAACTGAGGGCAGCTGGAGAGGAGAGAGCAGGGAGAGCTTCAGCTGCTGGGAGGAAGGTTCATGCAGGAGAATCTTCCACTGATCCCCAGTGAAGTACAGACTCTGGGGGAGCATGTCTGCCCAACCCACACTGGGCAAACAGTGGCTCACCCACCTCTGCTCTGAACTGATCCAGAGCTGCTGGGCCACACAGAGCAGGCTCAAGCCAAGCTGCTCTTTTGGCATGGATTTCTCCAGGTTTCCTTCTCCAGAATGCCAGGCAGCACTTTCCTTAAGCACAGCCCTGTGCCCATGTGGTCACAGAGCTCTGGGGCACTGACTGTGCACTTATGAAGTACAACCCATGAATTTACATTAGACTCCATGGGAAATGATTTTGGGATGTCCTTTACTCTGAGACAGGGAAACCGAGGCCCACACAACTGCAAATATCTTTTTTGCTCTAGAATTTAGACATCAGTAAGAAGAGCACAGGACCAGAGGAGGTGTGAGAGATGAGGCGATATTTTGCTGAAGCTAAAAGGTTATTAAGTTAAAGAATGAAAGTTGTTGGTTCTGTGTGGTGTTGTTTGGATTGTTTGGAATTGTTCAGGTTTGCTTGTTGGGTGTCGCTGTGAGCTGGCAGAGGGACGGGGTTGAAGACCTGACCAAAAAGAAGCAGGATGAGAGGGGAGGGGACAGAAAGGCTGGCAATCTGAGAGAATGGAAGTTTCCGAGTACCCATCCAAGGGGAAAGGGGACAGGGACCACCCCGGCCGGGTACAAAGGGGATACAAAGATTGCCATTTTGTTGGAGGCTGTGTTTGTTCATCTCCGGAGGGGAGGGAGACACACCCAGCTCAGCTGAATCATTACTAATAAACAGTTTTCTTTTGCTTTAATGACTTTGTCCCCTTTAATTGTATTTAATAGTGCATTTCTAACAGAGGTAAAGGCAAAAATAAAGTAACACTGAAATTAGGAAAAAGACAAATGAGGTGAAAATAAAAAGACAAATGAGGTGAATGCTGAATGAGGATAAGGTTCAGTTATTTTCTCAGCAACTTGGGTAAAAATAGAGTTGGTATCTCCTTTTTCCATGGGCTTTAAATGGGTGCTTTCTTGTCATTATTGCTATCCTATTGAATGCCATTGTAGAGGCATGTCTGGAATGACACAATAACAGCAAATGCTTCTGGAGCAGAGACATTGCTTGGAGAAAACCCTGCCCTGCTTTGTCTGCCTTCTCCAGCCACACTGCTGTCACTGCAGAGACGCAAGCAGGTCTCCTCTGTGACTTCACAGCAGACACATTCTGCTGAAGGGAGTGGCTGCAGCACACTGTCCCTGAGCTGTGCCCTTCCCTGAGGTGTTCCCAAGGCCCCTCTCCAGGGCAATCCTTAACCAGTGTGTTCTGTGTCTCTTACTGACAATTTCCTGCTCAACAGCCCACCTCGGTCACCTACCCCTTTGGACTGTGCTTTATATCGAGCTAGTCCTGCCAGAAAAGCAGCTTTAAACACACCTCTGAGTAGGCACTGATCCAGATAAAGCACATCCATTCCCCTCTGCCCAGGGCCAGTCCCCTGTACATCTGGCAGCCTGCAAAATCTAACATCCCTCCAGAGTCCCAACACATTGTTCCAGCCCAAAGCAGTAATGCAATTTGTTTGGTTAAATCTGAAGTAATTCCTGCAGATCCTTGGCCTTCAAAGGCCAACGCTGCCACTCCGGAGGGAATCCTGTGACCCCAAGCATTTGATGGTGACCACACCAAAGCAAGAGGGGGCTCCTTCAGCAGGAGAATGGCAAATGGCAATGTTGTGCCTTTGTGTCCCCAGCCTTCCTCCCATTGTTTTAGCAATGGCAACTACCCTCCAGCACAGCCCAGCAGCTTCAGCAGAGGTTATTTGTGTTGGCTTAGTGCAGATCAGGACTCCCAGTCTACCACTCCCATCAGTTTGCAATAACAACAGGACCTGGACACTAAGGTACTTTGCTGGAGGCAAGCCTGTCACAAGCACACACCCACCTTCAAACTTCACATCAAACAGAAAGGAAAAGAGCAGGAAAAAGATACCTTTGGACCAGTCTCACTCCTGTCTATACATGGGCCAATTCTGGGCAGAATACTCCCCCCAGTGCTGGCCTTCTTCTTCATGTTGAGAAGCTTCTCCCACAGGAACTTAGGGGGAAGCAGCTGAAAGGCAAAAATAAACCAGCTAGAGCCTCAGAGATGTGCTTGTTCAGAAATGCTTTTCTTGAACAAGTGGCACTGGTGAACAATTTGTGATGATATTGTCTAGGACAGTTCTGGAAGCCCTGGAAGTTTCCTGCTGAAGTACTTAGCATCAGTGAATTAAAAATACAGAGTGCAATACACATACTCCAGCCACAAGGCTCTGTCCCATGAGCTTCTCTGTGATTTGATGTGACATGGTTGGGGATTTCTGCTCTTTGGGCATTTGTTTCCTCTTTAGTTCCATTGGACTGAGGCAGTGACCTTTTCAGAGAGTGGGGAGGAGCTCTCAGAACTCCCCTAACTCCATCCCTGCACAACACTCAGAACTCACAGCAAGGAGATATCGCTGCTGGCTGAGTCCAAGAGACGCAAGAAAGGAACGCTGTGCCAAGAGTGAGGAGCACAGGGATGTGTCCAAGTTTTCATTCTCTCTGTTAATTAACATGGGTTTTCTCTGTCTGGGCTCACAGAACCCTCCACAGAAGAAAACAGAGGCATCTCCTGGACAGAGCCTCAGCAGTGGGGCATCTTTAGTCAAGTGAGCTGCAGACAGCAAGGGACCTTTGTGGCCCTGGCCCCAGTGCTGCCTGCAGGGCTGGATCTGTGCCCACCCAGGAGCTGGGAGAGAACAGCTGCTTTGGAAGCTCTTCCAGCTGGGACCAGCCGTGGCTCTCAAGGCTTTGGGCAGAGTTTGAGCTTCCCCCCCACATGCCCGGGTGCCCAAGGGCAGGATGGTCAGAGCAGCATAGGTGAGTGCCCAGCCTGACAGAAGGAATTCCTGTGGCAAAGGGAAAGGGACACAACACATGCTCAGGGCTTCAGCTGTGCATTGGTGTTGCTATAGGACACAAAAGAACACACGCTCACAGCGTTCTCAAGGTGAAAGAGAAAAAAGGGCCGTTTATTTTCTGACTCCAACATTTATAGTTTTCCAAAAGTGACAGTGGATTGGAGGGTGACAGTGGCACCTCTCCAATGCCACTGGTTAAACCAACAGTCCATCAACTCTCTCCTCTTCCATAAAGGAATGCAAAACAATGAGTTATTTACAGAAAGTGTGTGAGAAAATTGACTACAAGAATGTCAACATCAGAAGGCTTAGAAAATCTTAAAAAACCAGGGTGACATCTCACCCTTTTTCCATTTAAAAAGAAAAAGAAAAGAAAATGAACAATGTAAAAAGGAAAAACATGAACAATGCTCAGTGTCCACTTGCGGACGAATCATCAGAGCGATCACTCCTGTCATCTGCATCTGAGTCATCACTCAATCATCTGCCCGCTTGATCCCTTTCAGGTTGGTCACGGTCTCCGTCTTGCTCATCGGCTGGATTCTGCCTCTGCGGTCGCAGGTCAGGGCAAACACATTTCGAAGGTACCCAGCGTACCCTAGTATCTGTGGATACACAAGCATACCCGTGCCCCGAAGCGATAAGGTCGTAGGGACCTTCCCACTGTTTGGTGACTAAATTCCGCACCCGAACCTTCGCTCGAGACTGATGTGCCTCGTCCGCAGCCTGCAACGAGAGATGGTGATTCAAAATGACAGGGTTATTTGAGTTCTGTGGCACAGTGAGATGATTGATTGTGTACAAAGCTTTTGCCAACCGACTGTGCGGGGTTTCACCCTGCATTCCCCGTTTTTGTTTTTGAAGAACCTGCTTCAGAGTACCATGAGCGCGTTCTACAATAGTTTGACCAGTCGGGGAATGAGGGATCCCGAACTTGTGCGAAACACCCCACAACTGCAGGAACTGCCGCGCCTTTTGCGATGCGTAAGCAGGACCATTGTCGGTTTTCACCGCAGAAGTTATGCCCAAAACGGCAAAGGCCTGCCTCCAGTGGGCAAGGACATCGCGGGCCTTCTCCCCAGTGTGAGCCGAAGCCCACATCGCAGAGGAGAACGTGTCCACAGTGAGATGCACATACTTGAGCCGGCCAAACTCAGCAACCAGGGTGACATCGGTCTGCCAAAGCTCCAAGGCCCTAAGGCCTCTGGGGTTCACCCCTGCCGGCAAAGGCGGAGCAAGTGCATGGCAGTCATCACATGACTCAACAATGTCACGAGCCTCAGTTGGCGTCAGCTGAAACTGTTTCTGCAGGGTATGTGCGTTTTGGTGGAAAAACCCATGCAATGCCTTGGCCTGCGCGAGTGTATCAGGCTGAGGCGCTACCCACGCTGGGTTAGCCAGCTTGTCAGCCCTCGCGTTACCTTCCACTATAAAGCCCGGCAAAGTGGTGTGACTCCTCACATGCAGAACATAGAATGGATGAACCCGGGCCTGAATGGCACACCACAAGGTCTTCAGTAAGTGAAACAAGGCAGGATTACTGACCTCCTTCAAGACCGAGTGACCCAACCGCTGTGCGATATCAGCCACATAGGCGGAATCCGTGACCAAGTTGAAAGGCTCCTGGGAGAATCTTTCAAATGCCATGACAGCAGCCCTCAGTTCAACCAACTGGGCTGACCCATCCTCGTGGCCTTCCAGAACCTGCCACTCAGATCCGTCCCTCCAGGTAACAATGGCCTTCCCAGTCCTCCCTGAACCATCAGTGAAGACAATGGGTCCTTGCACGGGTTCCTGGCTATTTTTGGGCCGCAAAGAGATTTTTGTGGATTTTGCCATATGCAGTAGCCTATGGCTGGGCAGATGATAAGTGATCTGCCCGGAGAAATTTTCCAGAGCACTCTGCAGGGACACACTGTTTGCAAAGCTCCAGTCAAAATCCTCCCATTGCATCGGGAGTATGATCTTTGCGGGATCCGCACCCATCAATTGCAAACACCGTTGCCGGCATTTGATTATCAAGCAAGCGATCAATTCAAACAATGCAGTTGCCGTCTTCTGTGGCTGATGGGGCAGGAAAACCCATTCCAAAATGTGCAAGGAATCAGACCAATTGTCACTCCACTGGCCAATGATATCCGTGGGATACGAATCTGGAGTGGTGACGAACACAGTGACATCAACGGAGGGATCAATGCGATAAACTTGGCAAGCCGAAACAGCTCGCTGAACCACCTCCAACGCCTTATGCGCCTCAGGGGTCAGTGTGCGAGGTGATTTTAGATCAGCGTCTCCTTTCAACAAATCATACAGAGGAGACAGCTGCGCATCGGTTACTCCCAAATACGGACGCAACCAAGTGATGACACCCACCAATTTCTGAACATCATTCAGTGTCCTCACAGGATGCACAAATTGCACCTCCTGGTGACGGATCGTCCGTTCCAGAATTTTGACCCCCAAATACTTCCAAGGTGGTTGCTGTTGGACCTTCTCCGGAGCCACCTGTGCAGTCCCTGAGCATGCAAAGCATCAAGCAACCGAGGCTGAATCCTCAGCAGCTCATCCTGGGTGGACGCGGCCACCAAAATGTCGTCCATATAATGATACAGACGTGCATCAGGAAACTGCCTGCGAACTCCAGACAAGGCACGGGCCACATACCACTGGCATATGGCCGGAGAATTGCGCATGCCCGGAGGCAATGTCCTCCATTGATACCTCTGTGCAGGCTCAGCCTCGTTAATTGCTGGCACTGAGAAGGCAAACTTCAGTCTGTCATCGGGATGCAAAGGAATTGCAAAGAAACAATCCTTCAGATCCACAATGAGGACCGGCCAGTCTGCAGGAAGCATGGTAGGCGATGGCATGCCCGCCTGCAATGTTCCCATGCTTTCCATCACGGCATTAACCTTTCAGAGGTCTTGCAACAACCTCCATTTCCCAGACTTCTTTTTGATGCAGAAGACAGGGGTGTTCCAGGGGCTGGTGGAAGGCTCCAGATGACCCTGGTCCAACTGCTCCTGCACCAGATTCCGAAGGGCATTCAACTTCTCTTGAGGGAGGGGCCACTGCTTTTCCCATACAGGTTTGTCAACCAGGCACCGTATAGGAGGCGTCGGACACTCTGTGCCCTTCACTGCAGTGGCCCCCATCAAAAATCCGTCCCAATGCGCACCCCCCAAGCAGACAGAACATCCCTCCCCCAAAGGTTGGCAGGAGTAGAAGTAACATGAGGCCTAACCCAGGCCACCTGTCCCTCTGGGTTCGTGACCAGGCCTTTGGCTCACATAACATTGCGCCGTCCCTCCCA
Organism: Agelaius phoeniceus; assembly: GCF_051311805.1. Taxonomy (NCBI): domain Eukaryota; kingdom Metazoa; phylum Chordata; class Aves; order Passeriformes; family Icteridae; genus Agelaius; species Agelaius phoeniceus. The sequence goes on along the minus strand of NW_027509867.1, from coordinate 10,961,415 downwards.
GGCCAGCGACAGATGTCCCCACCAGATCCAAGGGCCACTCTGAGGGCCAGGTCACAAGGGAGAGAACCATGATGTCAGCACCACTGTCGAGAAGCCCACGAACGCGGACTTCTGGCGGCATCGCACCAGGAACAGACAGGGTGCACAGCATCTCGGGGAAGTCCTTGGTCAGGACAGCAGTCCAGTGAACTTGAGGCGGCCCAGTGGAGCCAAAACCGCCAGCTCCACGCGACTGATCAGCTGACCTGCAAACAGAGGACTTGAAAGGCACAAGTTGAGCAAGCCGCGTCCCTTTCGGGATCGTGACGGGGGGGTGGGTGTGGAGACCATGGCACAAATCTGCCCCGTGAAATCCGCATCGATGAGCCCCAGGTGCACAATGATGCCCTGAAGGGTGGCACTAGACCTCCCCATAAGGAGAGCACTCATGCCCCCACCCAAGGGACCAAAGGCATCCAGGGGAACCTTGCATATCTGAGAAGACTCTAACACAACTGTTGCTGCGGTGCAGACATCCACTGCTGCTGATCCACGGGTGCTGGCTGCAAGCCGGCAAAGGAGACCTCCATCGGCACCAGGGTCTGGAGAGAAGCTTGTGTCCGCACGCGTCCCCCCTGCGCGCTCCGCTTGCCGTTTCCCGAGCCTGGCAAAGCTTGGCCATTAGCATGAACAGTCGCCTTGCACACATCAGACATATGATTCGGCCTACCACACTGACCACACAAGAACATGGGGAACTTCACCTTCTGCGCTTTCTTCCCCTGCTTCTTGCCAGCCTGTGCAATCCCCCGCTGCGGCCGCTTGCCCTGCGGCACCGCCCAAACCAGCTGCACAGCGGCAGCCACGGCAGCCAACTTCCAATCCAGGGGGACGATGTCCGCACAGGCCTCCGCCATCTCAGAGACAGTAGGATCACCAGGCAGAGCCACTATGACTTTCCTACAAGCAGCATTGCAATTGCACTTGACAAGGTTCGTAATCGTAACGCTCCTTGCCACAGGATCAGGCACCTGCCTCTCCACGGATGCAATCAGCCTTTCCGCAAACGTCATGAAAGGCTCGTCATCCCCCTGGACAGTGGTCGGGAACGGCGGCCTCGGAGCAGCCATTTCCAGGGTCAGAACAATCGCAGCCATGCCCAGCAAGTGACACTGTTCAAGCACAAGGGGATCAAATCCAACCTGCCCTTGAACATCCTCATAAAGCCCTGTTCCCAGCAGCATGTCAGCGACAACCCCACGCCTGGGGTCCTGCGGACCCAGCGTAGCATTCCGCGACACTGCGTGGGCTGCCAACCGAGCCCACTTGGTTTCAAAGACACCATACTGCACAGGGTCAAAAAGAGAACGTGCCACACGACGGAGATCGTAAGGCGTCAGCCTATCTGAATCAACCCTCCGGAGAGTCCGCATAACCTCAGCGGACCCCAAACCATGCTGAGCAACTGCCTCACGGAGCTCCTTCTCCAGCTTATATGAAAGGGGTTCATGGGTGTTATGAGCAACACCCCTGAGCACAGGGAAAACCTGAGGATCCCCTGGCAAAGCCACCGCACCTGACGCTCCCTGGTCCTCAGGCCCAACAGGGGCAAAAGACGAAAATCGCCTGGGAGCCAGGCCAACACCACTCGGCCCTGTGCCCCCCGCAGCACCGGCAGAGCCAAAGGAGCCCGCCCCGCGACCCTGCAGGTGCCGCGAGGAAACAGGCTCATTCATCTCGTCAGTCTTGGTTTTCGCCTCTCGCCAAAAACGTTCGGGATGCCTGGGACGCACGGTCACCTGACAGGCAGGAAGCATCCACAAATTCGACGAGGAAGTGCCGTGGCCCCAGGCACCCACCGGCCTCCCGCTGGCCGTGTCAACAGGTGCGCTAAAGGTAAACACCCCAGTGCCCTGTCGTGTTACAGCTCCAGCAGGGGGCGCCCCGGCAGACGCAGGTACCGTCCCGGCCCGCAAATCCGGCGCGGGCCAGGACGAGACCGGCGCGGGGCCCCCGGCCCCCGACACAGGGGAGGGACGGGATGCCGAGAGAGACGCAGTCCGCGCAGCTGCGTCGCTGCGGGATGGCACCAGGGAGCCCGGCAAGCCCCCTATGAGGGTCCGTCCCAAACCACAAGACTGCCCAGCGGGTACCGCCCCCACCGAGCAGAGAGGGATGGGCTGCCCGCCCACCGGAGCGGGACCAGACAGAACGCCGACCGACGCCCCGCCCCCGGCTGCGTCCACCGACTGCGCACGCTCAGCAGGCTGCGCAGGCCCAGGGACGGGGGAAGTCGTTCCCCCCGCTGAGGAGCCCGGCTCGGAGGTGGGCGACCCCGCCACCGCCGTGGCCAGGGGGAACTTCGTGGAAACACCGCAATTCAGACACCAGGTCGTCACCGAACCAGACTCAAGCCGAGGCGGAGGCTGGCCCTCAAGAACCGGAAAGGCACAAAGAAAAGGCAACCCGTCCCCCACCCCACCGCCCACGCCGGGCGAAGCAGGACGAGGACGGCCCGCCGAATCCACAGAGCCCCCAGAAACCCACAGGGCTCTGCCCCCCAGCACACCGTCCGGAGGCGGGGAGGGGGACTCCACATCAGACAAAAACTCAAACTCCTAACCCTAACCCTCAAACTCCCCCTCCTACACGTCCGAGGCAGAAGAGCTTCCCCGGGAACTCTGAGGGGTACAAGAGCCAGACCCCTCCCAAAGCTCCACACATCTCTTCCACTGCACCAGCAGCGGTCCCGCATCTAGAGTCCAATCGTCAAAAAGGGCCTCCATGAGGCGGGTCCCCACACGAGACCACTCCTCCCTGGAGAACACCCTTTCAGGACCTGGAAGAAACCCTCGCTCCCGGGCCCACAGAAACAATCTCTCGAAGTCATCCCAGGAAACAGAAATCTGTTTCCACTCCAGGATCCCCCTCCAAAGATCCAAAAGGAGGAGATCCTCCTCAAAACCCACAGCGCTCGCCATTACCCCAAGAACCGCAGGCAAAGCACCAAAGGGGGGGGGGGGGAAACCTCACCGCAATCTGCTGCAATACACACGTCAGGGTCACCAAATGTCGCTATAGGACACAAAAGAACACACGCTCACAGCGTTCTCAAGGTGAAAGAGAAAAAAGGGCCGTTTATTTTCTGACTCCAACATTTATAGCTTTCCAAAAGTGACAGTGGATTGGAGGGTGACAGTGGCACCTCTCCAATGCCACTGGTTAAACCAACAGTCCATCAACTCTCTCCTCCTCCATAAAGGAATGCAAAACAATGAGTTATTTACAGAAAGAGTGTGAGAAAATTGACTACAAGAATGTCAACATCAGAAGGCTTAGAAAATCTTAAAAACCCAGGGTGACACATTGGTTTCACTTGGCTCCGCTGGCACAGCCAGGCAAGGCACAACTGAAACATCCCACAGTGTTCCCTACTGCACCAGGACAGCCCCAGCAGCAGGAGCACGGCACAAAGGGCTGGGGAGGGGCTCTGCAGCTTCACAGCACTGCCGGACAACAGGGGCAGGGAGAGCAGGGACACCAGGGCAGTGCCAGCCTGAACACAGCCCCAGTGGGTACTCACAGTAAAAGACTTCAGTCCTTCCCTGGACAAAAGACGAGGTGTTGTGGTCTTTTCTGGGAACCCAGAAGCCATTTTGAAGGAGGACGTCGCAGATGAGTGACAATGCCTCAACAAAACTGGAAGAAGCAACAATGGAATTCTGAAAATCCAGTACCCAGTTCATTGCAGATTCAAGAGATATACTGGTGCTAAAAATGTTATATTATTTGAAAGTAGCTAAGTGCTTGTTTGGTGTAAGTAGCTAGTATAGTTAGGCCTCTAGTTGGACTTTATTTGCTACCTTGTGCAATTCAAAGATGGATTGTACTGAAACCTGGAGCTAAAAATCTGAACATTAATAATAGTTCGAACAGGCAAAGCTGCAGCTTAAATATTACTTAAAGATAGCTAGAGTGGGCCTCCTCTTCTTTAGGCTAAAGCACCCCTGCTCTCTCAGCTGTTCCTCACAGCTGAGAGACTCGTGAGAGACTGGAATGTTATGGCTAATGGCTTAAATATCATCAGAAAGGACTTTCTGCCCATTGTGACAAAACTGTATAAAGAAGCTGCGACCACCGAAGTCCACCCCTCCCTGAAAATGCCTCCTGAGTGGAACTTGGCACTGTGAGTTAAGCTGCCTAAGGGAACTTGAGACAAGACAAAGGTAACACTATTGTCCCATTAGCTCAGGGCTGGGGAGAAGTAAACAAGGCTGAGGAGAAAAACCTATCCACAACAAAGCCAAACCCAGCAGCTGTCCTGAAAATCAGCTCTGTCTGGGTTCAGGCTGGGGAAGCCACAGCCACAGACTCGTCTGCTGAGGCCAGGTTTGCACACAAACCTCCCATCAAAGACCTCCACAGTGCCCCCAGACCCATTCCTGAGGCCTTGCACCACATGACTGCAGGGCATGCGAAGTAACACAACAAACCTGAAAATCCAGAACCCAACTCATGGCAGGCTCGAAGGATATACGGGTGCTAAAGATTTTGTATTATTTGAAAGTAGCAAGAGACAGAGTCAAACTTGCCCCACCCCAGGGAGGTACCTGGGCAGTCCCACCTTGCCCAAATCTGCATGAATCCATTGGAGTCTTACGTTTTGCCAGACCTCACCACAGAGAAGACCAGAAGAGGATTTAATGGTATGCCAATGGAATCCATGGAATGGTGATATTTTCTACTAAATCTGTTTCTGTCTCTTTCTCTCCCCTCCTTCCCAACCCCCATCCCCCTCCCACTTTTTCTTTTCTTTCTCTCTTTCTTCCTCACATTTACTGTTACATAAAATCCAGACTATTGACTTTGGCATATGGTCTCATTTGCACCTCAATACAGAGGCATCTCCCTAATAATTTTAATAACCAGATGATAACAACCCACTGAAACTTGAACAGAACTCATTCACCTTTAAGCAGTTTAAGCAGTTACTATTGGAAAAAAATGTATAGACTAGTATATTTAGAAAATGTTGCATTTCTTCAGTGAAAAAAAAGCACAATCAGTAGACCATTTATTGTTCATCCTCTCAGGTGTACATGTCACTGAACTACTGCGCCAGAAGACTGGCATGATCACATCCTCTATTTCCCTTTGGCATTCACATTCAGAGCACAGATGAAACAAAACCAAAAAGTTCAACTTTAGTCGGTCTTTACCTTCAAATGAAATTCAGGACTCCCTAGCAGAGACCAATGTTCTGCACGCTGAGGAACTTTTCGCAGAGGCCAATGCTCTGCACCTTTAGGAATTCTCTGCGCAGACCAATGCTCCGCCAACAATTCCCTTGGCGAATGGCCCGGAGCAGCCGCCTGCAGGAGCCCAGGCTGCGCACACCCAGCCAGGGCCGCGCTCTCAGGCGGCTGAGGCCGCGCCGCTGTCACAGACGCTGAGGGCCCGGGCGCGGTTACCGGGCAACCGCGGCACCGAGTGCGGGGCCGGGCCGGGCCGGGCCAGGCTGGGCCGCGGGGATTTCCAAAGGAGATTGTCACTCGAGCCACTGACTTCAGTTTGGTGCTTCCCGAGAATCTTTCTGTAAGCAATGAAAGGTTAAAATGTGGTGATAAAGGCACCCGTGTCAGGTCTATACATTGCTCTTTGCAGCACTAGCATTCTACCCTGGCTGGAACAGCAGGAGGGGCTGAGGAGCTGGGAAGGGGCTCAGCCTGGAGAAAAGGAGGCTCGGGGGGGACCTTCTGGCTCTGCACAATTCCCTGACAGGAGGGGACAAGAGGCTGCTTCAAGCTCAGGCAGCGCCGGAGCCGCGTGGTTCCCCCTCTCCTCCTCCGCTCCGCCTCTTCCTCCCTCCCTCCTCCTCCTCCCCCTCTCCCGGAGCCCTCGCAGCCCGCGGGAGGGGCGGGGATGGAGCCGGGACAGGTCGGAACGCAGAGAGGGCTGGTGGGGATGCCAGCAGTGGGAGTGACTGGGCTGTACTGGGATCATTCTGGGAGCAGCTCCTGGGAGACTGAGTTCTACTGGGATCATCCTGGGATCACACTGGCAGTGAGGAGGAGCAGCGCGATGGCTCCAGCGCTGGGGCTGGGGGCGCTCCTGGGGGGCCAGGGGGGAGTGGGACCCCCGGCACCGGGACTCTGAACCGCCACTGCCGGCACCGGGACCCCCCTGCTCCCCTTATCCTGCACAGAGACCCCCCCCTGGATCCCCCATTCCGGTCATCAGGAGCCCCTGCTCCCCTTTTCCCGGCCATCCCATGGCTCCCAGCCTCCAGACTTGGCGTAGGCTTGACTCTGGGACAACCTGGAACGCCTTGATCCCCCATTCCTGCCTTTCCGAGTCCCCAGCCCCACCTTTCTGCAAAACTAGAGACCCCCTGAACTCCTCGTTCTGGAACATCCTGGGTGTCCCCACCCTGGTACTCCCTTTTTGGGAAACCCTGGACTCCCCTTTCCTGGGCTCAAGGACCCCTGGAACTCCCTTCTACCTCTCCACGTCCCTGTCCCCAGTCCCTCAGCTGTCCCCTGTCCCTTGGCTCTGTGGGGCCAGGGGTGGCAGCAGAACCCGGGGCAGCCCTGGGGGAGAACAACCCTGAGCCCCAGCTGGGCCAGTTCCCCCAGTTCTCCCCAGGTCACTCCCAGCATGGGCCCTGTGGCTCCCAGTCATCCTCAGGATGGTCCCAGTCACTTCCAGTTACACTCAGTACGTTCCTAGTATCATCCCAGTCACTCCCACTATGATCCCTATGATCCCAGTATGATCCCAGGTGTTTCTATTCACCCCTACTGTAGTTCCAGGCACTCCCAGTATGGTTCCAGTCCTTCCCAGTATGATTCCAGTATGAACCCAGGCACTCTCAGTATGGTGCCATTTGCCCCCAGTATGGTCCCAGTCACTCCCAGACACACCCAGTATGATTCCAGTCACTCCCAGTAGGATTCCAGTCCCTCACAGATGCTGCCAGTATTATTCCAGTAACTTCCTTTATGGTTCTTTTGTGATTCCAGTCACTCCTGGTCTCTCCCAGTATATCCCAGTTGTCCCTAATGTGTTTCCACTCACTCCCAGTAGCTCCCAGTAGCTTCCAGTATGATTCCAGTTGCTCATAGCCACTCCCAGTCACCTCCAGCATGATTCCAGCTACTCAGTTACTTCCTGTATATCCCAGTTGCCCCAGCATGGTCCCAGTTGCCCTCAGCCTGCTCCCAGTCACTTCCAGTATGATTCCAGAATGACCCCAGTCACCCTCAGTGTGGTGCCAGTTGCTCCCAGTATGATCCCATTTGTCCCAGCATGGTTCCACTTCCTCCCAGTGTGATCCCAGTTGCCTCTAGCACAGACCCAGTCCCTCCAAGTATGATCCTACTCTGATGCCATGATGATCCCAGTTGCTCCCAGCATGGTCCCAGTTGCTCCCAGTCTGATCCCAGTTGCTCCCAGTGGCCCCTGTGTTATGTTTTGGAATGGGAGGAAATTTAGGGAAGTGATGCAAAGTTTTTTGTGTATCTGACAGTCTGTTGAGCTGCTGAAAAGCTAGACACGCTTTTGTGAAACACACATGGTAAAGACCAAAAAATTCGGAAACTTTTTTTCTTTGTTGGTCGGCAGGGAGGTGCTGGGATTTGGACTGGACTCTGTGTCTCGGCTGGACTGGGCTGGGCTGGGCTGGGCTGGGCTGGGCTGGGCTGGGCTGGGCTGGGCTGGGCTGGGCTGGGCAGTCTTGCTGCGGGCTGGGCTTCTTTTCTATGTTCTGGGCTGGTGCTGGCTTCTCTCTCCATGGGCTCTGGTTTGGCCAGGCTGGGCTTCAGCAGCTGCCGGGCAAGGAGCCAGGGGAGGCTGCGGAGCTTTAGCCAGAGCAAGGCTGGCTGTGCCTGGGAAGATCTCGCTCTCAGGCTGCTGCTGCTTCTTCTTAGCGTGGCTGAGACCAGAGACTCCTGTAGCTGGTGTAGAAAACTAAACACTAACTATAAAGCTGATCTGAACACAACTGAGCTGCAGTTTTCTGTTCTAAGTTATTGGTGGGTTAGGTAGGCTTCAGGCATGATGTTAACTTTTTCAGTACTTCAATCTTCTTTTGAGTGAGAGAAAAGAACAAAATGCAAGTATATTTAAAAACAACATGAAGACATTCAAGTTAATAAAGAAGGGGAGGGAGGGGTGAGAAGATGCTTTGGTTTTAGAGCTGAAATCCTCTTGTAAGATATAAAGACTCTTTTTCTTTATAACGCATAAAACTATAAGGAGATGAAAGTGTTTGAATTGATATTAGGTAAAGGCTTCTATGTTAAAGTAAGCAGATGTTAAAATAGCTGTAATCCCATGAGAAGTTTGTACAGAGAGAGTAGTCCTGTGCTTCTAAAAAAAGATCTCTGTTCCCAGAAATGAAGATGATTTTAGAGATAGATAATGAGAACTTTTGCCTTTGAACAGCTCATCTTTAAAACAATACCCCATAAATCAACATAGCCCATCTCCAAGCTGTGGGAAGGCTTGTAGAAAAAAGAAAGATTTCAGGATAGCAAGGTTCCCCTGGCGGTTGTTATTCATGACAAAATTGAGAACCATGAGAAATCTGTTTTTTCCTTTTGTAGAAAAGTCTCCATAACTTTAACAAGAGGGACTTCTCTCCCTAAGTGAACTAAAAAACTGACTATTTTACAGGTAGTAAACTGACTAGAAATCTTAAGTTTAGTTACTTTACACTGTCAGTGAGAAAGAAAAAGTTGTGGGGAGAAGTATTTTGAAAAGTTTGCTTTGATTCTTACCACCTTTTTTTTTTTCCTTTTAGTTACTAGTAATAATTTTTTTTATACCCATTTAAAGTTTTGAGCCTGCTTTACCTTTCTCCTAATCCTATCTCACAACAAAACATAAGTGTATTAGTAATTAACCAACACCAAACCCACCACATTCTTTAGTGCATTAGCCAAAAAAATCTCAAAATGAAAGAAATCTTAAATTAGCAAACCAAAACCACGACACCCTAGCACAGACCCAGTCACTCCCAGTATGATCCCAGTATGAATCCACTGTGATCCCAGTCTTCCCCAGCATAGTCCCAGTCAATCCCAGTTGCCCCCAGTGTAGACTCAGCGACTCCAGTCGCTCTCAGTGTGTTCCCAGTCACCCCCAGTATGGTTACAGTCACTCCCAGTCAATCCCAGTTGGTCCCACTGTGATCCCTGTTGCCCCAGTTCTGGCCCTGCTGGGTCCCAGTGTGCTCTGATCCTGCTCCCAGTGGGTCCCAGTGCTGGGTGGGGTGTATCCCAGCGTATCCTGGTGTATCCCAGAGTGTCCCGGTGTATCCTGATGTATCCCAGTGTATCCCAGTGTATTCCAGAGTGTCCCGATGTATCCTGGTGTATCCCAGTGTCCCAGTCCATCCCAGCCTGTCCCAGCCTGTCCCAGTCCCCTCCCTTCACTGGGAGTGACTGGGATCATACTGGTGGAAAGTGGAACCTTACTGGGCCAAGTGGATGTTATTGGGAATGACTGTGAGTGTGCTGAGGGCAACTGGGATATACTGGGAGTGTCTGTGACCATACTGGGGGTGACTGGGAACACACTGAGAGTCCCAGCGGGTGCAAGGACACCGTGGTGACACTGTGGAACCTCATGGAACCAAGGGGATCATTGTGGCACCACTGGAGCCCATGGAACCAAGGGGCCATCGTGACACAGCGGGTCTTCATGGAACCCAGAGACCATTATGGCTCTGTGGGGCCTGATGGAACCATGGAGACCATTGGGACCCTCCAGGGCCTGGTGTCACCAAGGGGGCATTATGGCACCTCAGGGACATATGGAAGCAAGGGACCATTGGGATACTGTGGGGCCCCATGGAACTGAGGGAACATGGAACAGGTCTGGCTGGTTTGGCCTCCCAGGGGCCACCTGACAGGTCTGGCTGATGTTGGGATGTCAAGAGCTGCCTCTCATCAGCTCCTGGAGCACTGGGGTCTGTGCTTTCCTTGCTGTGAAAAGAACTGTCCCCCTTTTCAGATGCCCATTGCCAAAATTGGTACTCTCCCTAAAACAATTCCTGAATGCAAGGGTACCTCTCAAAACAAAACCTGCCAGATCTTGCTGGCCTTGGCCTCTGGTGGTCGCCTCTCATCTGCCCCTGAAACACTGGGGCTCTGTTCCTTCCTTCCTATGGAAAGGAACTGGTTTTCATGTCCAGGGGCCATGGCGAAAATTAGAATTTGGCCTGCCAAATTCCGTATATCCAAGGATTGCTCCCAGACAAAAGTAGCCAGGACAGACAGGTCAGGCTGGCTGTGTCCTCTGGTGATTTTCTTAGAGTATGAGATGAATGTTTTCATATGAAAACACTTTGGAGACGGCCCAGAGATCTCTCAATGTGGGGTTTTGAGGCCTTGGGCACATGAGCACTACATATGGACAAAGGAGTGTGAAATACAAAGCTGTGTTTCATGTCAGGTACAAACAGGCGACGTATTTGTGAATGCGAAATGTGTGGACCCCGACAATGGGAGAGCTGTGAATTCTAATAATAACTAAGGAAAATAAAGCATGGAAAAAGGCCTTTGAACCTACCTTTTGTTTGCAATTAACCCTGGTTGATTTAGGAGCATTGGAATTAAGGTGTTAAGGATGTTGCTTTTTGCTTGCATTTAATCCATAAAGAGCTCTGCAATAATAACCTTTTGAAGTATAATTTTAGAATATTACTTGTATCCTTGAAACTATAGCTTTGGAATATATATAAAGGAAACATGCTTATCTCACGCCGTATGGAAGCAGAGAAAAACAGCTTGAGAAAGGAAGATGACCATCACCTCAAGGATTTATGGTTTTGACCAAAGGGAAGCTGGACATCACTGTTGTTAGATTTATAGTCTCTGCAATTAAAAGGTGGACCTACATCTGGGGAGCTGGACTCCACCAGATGGGATTCGTCTTTCTTCTTTCGGAAACTGGACAATCACCATCTGGGAATACTCCTTTTGAGATACATCCTGAGAAACTAAGATCACAATAGTGTATAGAATTGTGATGTAATAATTTGGAATAAAAATTGCTGATGAGTGAAAAAATTGGAAATAGAAACTGCTGAAAAAAGCTGATGAGTACCCCTATAAATACCTGTAACCCTCAATTATCGGTGTGTAGTTGGAGGGAAAACTTCCCCCACTGTAGCCAGTGCTGTATTGCTCATACTTTACCATATTAAATAATAAATTGATTGCTGCTTGAATATTGGCCTAGTCAAGCTTCTTATTCATAACACCCCCGAGCCCCGCCAGGCCCCGCAGGGCCACGGCCGGGCCGGGCCGCTCCCCTCGGAGCCCGCTGCGGACACGGCTGGGCCGGCCCGGCCACACGGACCCGCCTGCGCCGGGGGCCCACGGGCCGCCGAGCGTTGCCCGGGCCGCCCGGGCCTCGGCCCCGACCACAGAGCTCTGCCCGGGGGCTCCCCGCCCGAGGGGTGGCTCCGGGCCCGCCCGGCCGCTCCTGGCTCCCACAGCCCGCCCGGGGCCGCCAACAAAACATCCCAGCAACAAACCCACAAACCAACCACTGCCACCCCGTCCTGCTGCGCCTTCCCAGGGAGCCCAAGCCCGCGGCAATGTCCCCAGTGCAGCGGGACAAAAAGCTGCTCCAACCGAGCCCCTTGGAGCCCCCAGCTGCGGCCCGGCCCTGGCACAGCGATCTCGGCAGCTGCCCCCGGTGCTGCCGCAGCTGCGGCTCTGGAGCAGGGAGGCTCTGCGGGACCCCCGGGCTGGGCCCCCTCCCAGCCCCTGCCCGCCCCGCACCTTCAGCCCGGCCTCTCTCGCTGCTCCGGCTCCTGCACAGTGCCCGCTCTCCATTCCTTGGCCCCGGGCTCTCCTCGGGGTTCCTGGAACAGCCGGCAATGGAAAACCATCGATTTTGGTGCTCCCTGGCCAGGCCACAACTGAAACTTTGTTCCTTTAGCCTGGCTGCACAGACCCCCAGGGCGTTTTCTGCACCCAGTTTTCTGCACCCCAGGCTTGCTGAAGGCTCTCCCTGCAAATGTCCTGGAGCTGCCATAGCCCTGTCCTTGCTGTCACCTGCTGGGGCTGGCCACGGACAGAGCTCCTGGACTTGCATTTCCAGCTGCTGGGCAGCCAAAGCCGAGGGATCTGCAGCTGCCTACAATAAGAGCCTCTCTCCGGAGGAAATCTCCCCTCCTGTGCCAGCTCGTGGCAATGCTGAATATTAATCCATTTTTACGATCTTTTTAAATATTTACCTCAAATAGAAGAAGAAAGGCTCCAGAATAGACACCAAATGTTTAAAAAAGGATTAATTCTTGTGATAAATGAATTCACTGGATTCAAGGATCATACAATTATAAATTTATTATTATTATTATTATTATTATTATTATTATTATTATGCAAGCAAGAATAAGCAAAGTTCAGCGCTGGGCGGCCGGGAGTCTCTGCTCCTCTAGGCTCTCACTGTTCTGTCGCTGTCGAGGCGGTCACGACATAAAGCAGAGACCACAAGCAGTCTCAGTTGGCAACACTTTATTATTGAATATGGCTGATTTTTATACACTTTCCAGTTGTTTATCCTTCTTCTATCTTTACTATTGGCCACAATAGATCAACATAATACTATTGGTGAAAAAGTTATGGTGACTTAATTAACTTTCTAAAAATGTTTCATCCAGCTGCAAAGTTCTTCTATCTTTCTTCTCTCGGTCTCCTTGGTTACAGCCTTGGAGAGAGCTCCTTATCAGTTTCTTCTTACTTCTCAGCTTCTTCTCGCTCCTTTAGCTAACAGGCCCGCTGTTAGCCCCTTCCACAATTCCCCCTTTTTGTTTTTGGACTGTAAATACAGCTGCTATGGATTTTTGCAGGGCCCTTTGCAAAAATCCCAGCAGAGAGGGGACACACAAAACCCACAATCACAACCATCAACAAAATTCCCACTCAATACAATCATTCCTGTCCTTCATCCATCTTTGAGTACTGATATATGGTCTTAGCCGGTGTCATCCGCATGTTCTGCTTCAACTGCGGAACCATCCATCCTGTCCTTTCCTGCACGTTCTAGGTAAGGTTTAACACAGCGAGCAGGAACCCATCGAGGACCATTATCTGTCAAAACACAAGCATAACCCCTCCCCCAGGTTATCAGTTCCACTGGGCCAGACCATATACCAGTAATCAAATCCTTAACCCATATCTTAACATTTCTACGGAAATCTGGTTGCTTAGAATTCAAAGAGGAAAAATGGTAAAAGATTGGAGATAACTGTGAATCAGGTAGGGGACGCAAAAAGTTTAACACATAAACAGCTTTATCTAATCTCACTTGAGGTGACTCCTGTTGCATTCCCCCTTTTTGTTTTTGAACCTGACGTTTAAGAAGTCCGTGAGCTCTTTCAATAATTGCTTGGCCCGTGGGGACATGTGGAATGCCTGTAGAATGCTCAATGCCCCAAGCACGAAAGAATGCTTGCATTTTCTGCAAAGCATATGCTGGGCCGTTATCTGTTTTTACGTGACATGGAACACCTAGAATAGAAAAGGCATGATAAAAATGATGAATAGCATCACGAGTTTTTTCTCCTGTGAATGCTGAAGCAACCATTGCATGAGAAAAAGTATCAACTGTAACATGAACATACTTAAAGCGACCAAATTCTGGTATTTTAGTAACATCAGTTTGCCATTCTTCTAACGCCGAAAGGCCCCTAGGGTTGGTACCATAATACTGAGTGACATGAGTCATGTGACAGTCAGGACAAGAAGAAAGGATTGATTTTGCTTCACCAGAAGACAATTTGAATTGCTGCTGTAAAGCTTGAGCACTCTGATGAAAAAATTGATGAGATAAAATTGCCTGCTGCAACACATTGGGTACAGTTTTGATTGCAGCAGCAGCTACTAGATATTTACAAGACCAGGAAACAAAGTAAAAGCCAAAAGAACAGCAGAAAGTTCAACCAGTTGAGGAGATCCCTGCTGAATCATTGTCTCATATTCCCAGTGATCATCCTTTCTCCAAGCCACAGCTGCTTTTCCGGTTTTCCCGGATCCATCTGTAAAAACCGTTATACCTTCCACTGGAACAGGAGAACAAATTTGTTTCCCCTCAAAAGGAATCTCTTTAGTCAGGGTTAGAACAGGATGAGAAGGCAAATGGTATGCGATCTGGCCTGTAAAACAAGATAAGGCAGACTGCAATTCGTGATTATTTTGAAAGCACCATTCAAAATACCACTATTGTACAGGTATCACAATGGTCACAGGGTCATGTCCCAAAATCTCATGACATCGCCTGCAGCCCTTGATGATAATGTCTGCAAAAAGCTCATAAAGTCCTGGAGCTGTTTTCCGAGATCTGAAAGATAAAAATATCCATTCCAGAATATGCAGTTGATCTTCCCAATTATCATTCCATTGACACAGTATCCCACATGGTATTTCATGGTCTTTCAAAATAAACAATTGAACACCAACAGAGATATCTATCCTGTTAACAAATTTGTGTGCTAGGGCTAATTCTATTTCTTCTAGGGTCTTTTTTGCCGCTGAGGTCAATTGCCTCCTATCAGTAGAGGAGGTGATGCCTGACAGCAAATCAAACAATGGCTGCATCTGATGATTAGTTATACCTAAATATGATCGAATCCAACCTATCAAACCAACCAATTTCTGTACATCAGTAGCAGTTTTAACATCAATGTCTAACTTTACAGGTTGAGGCATAATTTGAGTGTTGGTCACCAACATACCTAGATATTTCCAAGGCATGTGTTCCTGCACCTTCTCTGGAGCAATGATCAGGCCAAAAGCCTTCAAATTTGTCACAGCACATTGTTTAAGAGCTGATAACTGTTGTTTGTTGTCAGATGCCAACAAGATATCATCCATGTAGTGATAACAGTAGCAATTTTTAAATTGCTCCCGCACTTTTGACAAGGCCTGTGCCACAAACCATTGACAAATAGTTGGCGAATTTTTCATGCCTTGGGGAAGTACCTTCCATTGATATCTTTTATCAGGTTCCGCATGATTTATAGAAGGCACAGTGAAAGCGAACTTTTCTTTGTCCTGCTCAGCCAATGGAATAGTGAAGAAACAATCTTTCAGATCAATGACAACTATTTGCCATTCCTGTGGAATCATTGTGGGTGTAGGAAGGCCTGGCTGTAAAGCTCCCATTGTTGCCATTACAGCATTTATCTGCCGTAAATCATGTAAAAGTCTCCATTTTCTCGATTTCTTTTTTATTACATGGGTATGGTATAAAAACATGGGTATTCCAGGGACTGAATGATTCCTCAATATGTCCTGCTTGCAATTTTTCTGTGACTAATTCTTGCAGGGCAGTAAGCTTTTCAGTAGTAAGGGGCCACTGGCGAACCCAGACAGGCTTATCTGTCAACCACGTCAGGGCTACAACTGGACGTTCATTGCCCTGCATCACAGTGGCCCCCATTAAAAATCCGTAGTAATTTTAACACCCCATTGAGATAAGCAATCTCATCCCCACAAACTCTGAGGAGCATCGGCAACATAGGGTCTGATGTTAGCTTGTTGGCCATCAGGATGTTTCACATTAATTACAATGGCTGACAGGCCACCTGTTGTAGCACCACCCAACCCCAGGAGTCCAAAACTTGCATGAGTGAGAGGCCACGATTGAGGCCAGCAAAGTCGCGAGAGTATTGTGACATCTGCTCCAGTGTCAATCAAACCTGTTACTGATATAGTTCCTGGATGACATCCACTGGCAGTGAGAGTGCATGTCTTTTCTGGACGGCTCTCCGTTACTTTCTCAGTCCAGAACACTTGAGGTACTCCTGTTAATCCAAAACTTCCTGCGCCGCGACTTCGGTCCACTGTATTTGAAACAAAACTTACAAAAGGTACAATTTGAGCAATGCAGGTTCCTTTCTGAATAGTGACAGGAGGGTCATCGATGGATACCATGGCATGAATCTGTCCTAAATAATCGGCATCAATAAACCCTAGATGCACATGAATACCTCTAAGTGTAGTACTTGACCTCCCTATTAAAAATGCACTCAATCCCCGTCCTATTGGACCATAGGCATTGAGGGGCACTTTACATATTTCTTTTGTCAGAATGGTTACTGTGTCAGTGGTGGGTATATCAATCCCTGCGGACCCGCTTGTTGCCCCTGAGTATTGCTCGCAAATGGGTAGCTTTGCAGTGCTGGGAAGGCCCGCATTTGCTGTTGTGGTAGTTGTTGTTGTTGGGGTATTTGTTTCCCCACGCGCCCCTTCGCGCTCCTCTTTGGGTTTCCCGGCAATAGCTGACCATTTGCGTGATATTTACTCCTGCAGTGTTTAGCATAGTGCCCAAGTTTAGCACAGCGATTGCACACAACATCGTTGCTTGCACTTGGCTTAAATGTTGTTTTCTGGACAGCATTTGACACTGTGGTACACTGTGATCTTACATGCCCTTGTTGTCCACAATTATAACATTTTGCTGAAGGTCTTAGCACTGCAGCAAGAGCTGCCATTTTATGCTCGACTGAACCAACTTTTGAGCAAGCAGTAACCATTTCAGACAAGGTGGGTTCCCCAGGTAAAGTATCAATAATCTTTCTGCAATCTGGGTTTGCATTTTCTTTAGCCAATTGTACACACAATTTGTCTCGCAAGGTTTCATCTTCTACCTGTTTCTCAATAGCTGCAGCAAGTTTTTCTGCAAATTGCAAAAATGGTTCTCTCGTCCCTTGCTGTATAGTGACATATTTCTGTTTTGGAGCTGCCATTTCCATTGTTTTAGTTAAGGCACTCATGCCAATTTGTTGAGCTTGTGCCAAAATCAAAGGATCCCACCTTGCCTGTAAATCTGGATTGGCAAAAGGCCCAGTGCCCAGTAGGGCATCAACACCCACAGCATGACGAGGGTCGTGTTGAGGCAACTGCATGTTTGTTAAAGCAGTGCGTTCAGCCGCTCGCCTCTAAGTTTCTTGAAATACACCGTATTGTACTGGCTGGAATAGAATTGTAGCAAGATGTGCGATGTCATAAGGTGAAAGCAAATCTGCATTAATCACACGTATTAATTGCATTACCTCTGAGGAATTAATACCATACTGAGCCACTTTCGATTGGAGGTCTTGCACAACCCTCCAGGCAAAGACGTGATGACTGTCATCCTGCCCTGTTCCAGGAGCTGCTTTAAAGACTGGAAAAGCCATAGGGTTATCACAAGCAACATTTGCATTGGCACTGTTCTCCTGAGGTACTCTTGGAGCACCTAACCTTTCTATGGTGTCCCAATTCTTTTCTTCAACTGCTTTCCTCCTAACAAATTCCCAAAACTCCTGAGGGTGTCGAGGAAGCACAGTTACTTGACATGGAGGCAAAGTCCATGGGGCAGCAAGGCTAGAGCTCTTTGGAGGTAAAGAGACCAGAGCTCCTTGCCCCAACTCAGGTGTTACTGCAGGCGACTCATCACTTGCTTCGCTGCTGCTGTCACTGTCAGGTAACGGAGGATACGGCCTCGCAGGTTGTTCAAGCCGCTCAGACGGGAGCGGGGGGGCGGACGGCTGGACTAGAGCGGAGGGAAGAGGGGGGGCAGATGGCTGGGTTTGTCTCTCTGCTAAAGACATTTCAGCTAACTGGCATAGCGGTGTAGTATATACAGGCACCCTTGCGAGCTGCTGTGCAGGTGTGAGATAGAGAGGTTTAGGGGTCTGATAAGAGGATGCTACGGCAGGTTGCCCAGAAGTTTTGGCAGCTTTCCCAGAAGCCTTGGCAGCTTTCCCGGAAGCTTTGGCAGCTTGCCCAGAAGCTCTGGCAGCTTTCCCGGAAGCTTTGGCAGCTTGCCAGGTAACTTGCATGGCACCCGGACTTTCTTCAAGTTCCCCATCAGAGGCCCCCTCTGCCTCATCCCCCCCATCAGGTTCTGTTATCAGCCCCAACTCTTCATCCGCATCCCGCTCTGCTTGTTCTCGCTCTGTTTTCCATTCCTTTAATGCCTCAAAGAGCAATTCCCAAGTAACTGCTAGATCGACAACCATTTTATCTCCCTTTCGGATGACTTCCCACAGTCTGTCCCCGACTTTTTTCCATGCCTTAACACTAAAAGCTGTGTGGGGATCAGTGCCAAAATTCTGTGATTTAGCCCACAGCAGTATATTTCGAAGGGCATAGTCTGACGTATTAATTCCCTTATTTCTTAACAAAACTTTCCATGTAGCCAGAACATTTTCTTCCTCTTTAGTTAAGTTATGTCCCATTATTACTAGTTGGTGGCTCACCTTCTTCCAGGTGTCTTGATTGGAGAAAATCAGATCCAGACCTCCCTGTGGCTTCCACCTGCCACTCTCAGCTGCACCAACGCCGCCTCCCCCACTACGTCCCAGTGGGTCACGGTTGCCAGTTGCTAGGACCTCGTATGGGCCCCCACCAACTTCTTATCACGTCGGGGATCACCAAATGTCGCTGTCGAGGCGGTCACGACATAAAGCAGAGACCGCAAGCAGTCTCAGTTGGCAACACTTTATTATTGAATATGGCTGATTTTTATACACTTTCCAGTTGTTTATCCTTCTTCTATCTTTACTATTGGCCACAATAGATCAACATAATACTATTGGTGAAAAAGTTATGGTGACTTAATTAACTTTCTAAAAATGTTTCATCCAGCTGCAAAGTTCTTCTATCTTTCTTCTCTCGGTCTCCTTGGTTACAGCCTTGGAGAGAGCTCCTTATCAGTTTCTTCTTACTTCTCAGCTTCTTCTCGCTCCTTTAGCTAACAGGCCCGCTGTTAGCCCCTTCCACACCGTTCCTATCACCAAAGTCCACCTTTTATTGCCTTTTTCTCCCGGGTCCAGGGATGACGTGGTCTGTCTTTTGCGCTTGCTCATTCAGTTGCTAGGGGGTCTTTTTCTGCCTTCTGGTGGTCGTGGGATGAAGGCTCCAAGTCTTCCTCTTTTAACCGCTGAGTGAACTTTCCCTTATAAGGCATACCTATACAGTGGAATTTCCAGAACACGATACGATTCCTGCAAGCCTAAGCAATTCTTGCGAGTTTAGGGATTGTTATTACAGCTCTCCTCTGTGATCTCTAGGTGAACTTTTCTTTACCATGGAACTCCCAAAGCACTTTACGATTCCTGCAAGCCAAGCAACAATATGTGAACCATATGTGGCTATACATTTAAAAATCAAGTGGTTTTAGCTATTTAGTTATTGCTTTGATATTGTATAATTATTTAGCTATTAATTAAATTAATGAATAAACGTATTGCACTTATTACAATCCCCCCCATTTTTTTTTACCCATTTTGTTCATTAAATCTTTTTAGTTCCTTCCTAGCAAGCGTTAACTCAGTTTCCTCATCAGTTAAGCTATGTGCACTAATTATAGATGCTAATTTCCTTAGCTTTTTCATCATATTCCAATTCATAACGAATAGAACTGCTGACAAAATAAAACCAAGCACAATCAGAATCAAAAGAACAACAATGGGATGGCATATACTGTTTAGGACACCTGTGGTAGTAGGAGACCACCCGAACAGGGTATCCCACCACCTGTGCTTGCCATCTTGCTTTACCCTCTCTATAACCCAGTGTATTTTTCCTACGTCATGATGAACAGTCACTAGGGTTTTCTGTCTGCTTTCCTTGATTTTCTCGAGGATTTGGATCAGGTCTTGATGGACCATCAGTTGTCTCACTAGAGTGAAGTCCATCCCAGTCAGGGTGGGCATTAGCTTGTGAAGCAGTGTGTAGTTGGATTGTAATAGGTGGTGAGAGGTGACTTTAGCTTCATAAGTGATATCACACCCTGCAATCTTAGTGAAGTTACAAGC